>NC_052147.1:221327072-221644251 GCF_902713615.1 Scyliorhinus canicula
CCAAGCAAAGAGAAACTTAAGGCCACAGAGCAACAGCAGTGTAACTGACATATACGCAACTTGCTTTACAGATTGGGGAAAGTCACAATACAAATTACACAGACGTTGGTTCCAAAAAATCTTGCATTTAAAAAACTGCCTTTCATGTCCACAAGATGTGGCAGCCAATTTGCACAAATCAAGTTCCCACAAAACAGCCAGAAGATAAATGGCAATCTGTTTCAGTAAATGCTGGTGAGAAAGAATATTTCTTTCTCACTGGGAGATCTCTGCTGAGTTTTAATGGAATCTCTCCTGTCCTACCCTTTAACCCAATTTTAGAGTTCACTTTAGCTACTGTCTTCATACCCTTATAATTAGTTTTATTCAGGTTTAGAACATTGTTTTCGACCCACACTTCTCCCCTTCAAACCGAAGGTAAAATTCTAATTGCTGCCACTGATAGCTGCCTTTACCACAAAGTTAATACTGTCACATTGATCATTACCAAGTCTAGAATAACCTGCTCCCTGGTTGGCTCTAGAACATTTTAAAGAAACGGTCCCAAAAACATGCCATGACTTCATCGCCACAAAGACTGTGTAGTGGTCACTCCGACCAATAAATATCATGGACAGATGTATCTATGACAGGTAGATTCATGAGGTCAAGCAAGTACAATGGTCACTAAAGCAGACTGTCAGAGAGTGACATACACAGCCCAGAAACTCTGCCAAAGCACTCCGAAGAGGAAAGAAAATTGGAACATAAATTAGTATTTTTTCGGATATTGTAGAAAAGATAAAAACTATGAACAATGTTATTTCAAAGTTAGGGCAGCACGGTGCGCAGTAGCTAGCACTGCTGCCTCATGGCCCTGAGGATCCGGGATCGATCCTGGCTCCGGGTCACTGTCCATGTGGAGTTTGCACATTCTCCCCGTGCCTGCGTGGGTCTCAGCCCCACAACCCAAAAAGATGTGCAGGGTAGGTGGATTAGACACACTAAATTGGGTACTCTAAATTTTTTTTTAAAAAGTTATTTCAAAGTATTGTTTCGAAGAAACAACTTTCTCTTGGGAGAAAAATTATGCTCTGTAAATTATGCAATAAGATACTACGACTGATTTCACAGCAAACATATTTCAAAACTAATAAAGATCTGCTTAGCAATTTTTTTAAAAATGCTACTGCCCGTTTAAAGTTTTATTATTTTGCAGCAAGAGATAGTAGGTGGAAATAATTCTGACTAAAGGTCATGCCATTTTACATTGGACGTTATACCTCAATTTGAGAAATGTAGTACTTTTGTCTTGGAGGCAGAAGGTTGTGGGATTCCAGGATTTTCATTGTTACAATGCAGCACGCCCTCATTGTAAGAGGAACCAGCTTTCCAATGAAATGTGAATTTGCCAGGTATTGTTCAGGTAGACACAAAATATCTCACAACATGACTCAAAAGTTCTTCTAGTACCTGGCCAATTATTCTCCTTCGCTCAACAGGAATCAACAAATAAACTAGTAATTTGTTTGATTGCTTTTTGTGGGACCTTGATGTGTGCAAATTGTCTTTTTTACTTACAAAACAACAACAAAGTAATTCCCGGCCTGTGAAATACTTTGAGACACCTTCAGGTACCATGTCAATCTTTCTTGGTAATATTGTTTTTATTTTCCCCCATCTACAATCTGTAATAATTCCAACAGCGAGTGGTCTCAGATTTCAGATTGGGTGATGAATCAGATTAAAAACTGGACAATTAATTACTTTAAATACCACTTATTAATTTCACAATGCTTTTTAAGTAAGTAGAGTGAGAACTAATTGTCTAGATTAATAATCTGAAAATAAACAACTGAAAGAAGTGAAAACAACAATTATTGATGAGAAAAAAATCCCAGTAGGAATGCAGTTACTTTTGTATCTTAACCTGATAACACAACGTTAACCCATTCAATCCGGGTGCTCCAGTTTCCTCCCATAAGTCCCGAAAGATGTGGGGCGCGATTCTCCGCTCCCCACACCGGGTGGTAGAATCGCCCGGGCGACTCACGACACGCCCCCCTGGTACCCCCCGCTCGGAAGATTCGTCGCTCGCCGTTTTTCACGGCGACCGGCGACTCTCCGACCCGGATGGGCTGAGCAGCCTGCCGTTCCCGACCGGTTCACGACGGTGGCAACCACACCTGGTCGCTGCCGTCGTGAACATGGTGGCAAACGCTGGTTTGACGCTTGTGGGGGGCGGAGAGGGGAGTGAGCACCACGGCCGTGCTCGGGAAGGGACTCAAAAGGACGCACTCTTCCCCCTTGCCGCCCCGCAAGATCAAGCCGTCACGTCTTGCGGGGCAGCGGAGGGGAAGACGGCAATCACGCATGCACGGGTTGGAGCCGGCCAACCTGCGCATGCGCGGCTGATGTCACTTAGACGCGCCGGCCGCGTCATTCTCAGCGCGCCGCCTTGACGCAAGCGTCAAGGCCTGGCGGCCGAGAGTTACGGAGGGCCGCTCCTCGCCCCCCCCGGGTGGAGGTAAATAAGGTGAGAGGAGCGGTCTTACCGATTTTTCCCGGGAGCGGAGAATTCCGCCCGTGCTATTAGGTAATTTGGATATTCTGAATTCTCCCTTGGTGTATCCGAACAGGCGCCAGAGTGTGGCGACTTGGGGCTTTTCACAGTAACTTCATTGCACTGTTAATGTAAGCCTACTTGTGACACTAATAAAGATTATTATTGTGTTTCTCCCCAACTAATACTAGAATAAGTATGGTTTTCTGGTGTAATTACAAGGTTTACTTAAGTGCAAAATTGACCAAACAGGATGCTGGTGCCCTGGAGCTACAGAAATTGCTTTCTAGACTTTTCTGGTTGAAAGAAACAATTTAATTAAAGCAATCATATGTTTATTTTCCAGTTTGCATGGAAGGCCATTAACGTTAACTCGGTTTTTCTTTCCACAGATGCTGCCTGACCTTCTGAGTATTTCCATCATTGTATACCTCAAAAGGTCCATAATCATTTGCCCCAAGGGAAGAAAATTACGTTCTTGGACCCACAAGTTTCGCTCAAATGAGCTAAAAATAATTGTAAAATATAAAACTGATGGAGAACATTTATTTGCACAAAGTATGGAAGCGGCATTCATTCAAGCAATTGTCTGGGAAAGAAACATAATCAGAGAGCTAAGAGAAGGACAATTTGAAAAATTAAATTGAGAGAGCAAAATGTCATCCAGCTAATTGCCAATTTTCCAAAAGATGAATCACACGAAAGTAGCTGGACCAGCAAACTGGAAAGATGCCAACGCACTTCTCAGCATACAAAGTGTATATGCCAATACAGACAGCGCAGAAGCAAAGATGCAATAAACCATGAGAGTCATCAGCTACCTGAAGAGTTGGCTCTAGTGAGTAATGACAAGAGTAAAGTGAAAATTTGCCGTCAATACAACTACCCGCTCATCTGCACAAGATCTCAAAGATTCACAGCCAGAAATCATGATCTGCCCAGAACCACCAACAGAGCCGAACATAGAAAATTGTCACCTTATCTCCTCCCCAACCAGACCTTCTCTCTTCTCCCCAAAATGAACATGTTACAGGCCATTGAGAACCTATCCCTGCCTCTGCATACCACAAAGCAGCGATCCCCACATAGCGGATATTATGGCCAGCCCCAACACATTTCTGCACCCCACCCGCCTGCAATGAGCATAAGTCAACAATCTCTTCTCTCTACTAAGATACTGGCCACGATCCACTGGCCGCATTGCGCTCTCACTTGAGCACAGTGCTGGGAGACCTCTCGCAGGCTTCCCGTCAGTCTTCACGCCTCAACCCAACTCCCACGAGGCATCAGAGTCAGGATCCTGCCCACAAGGGGCAGGACAAAACAGTGCACACCAAAGCCGATTTTAAACCAACTTTGGCGAGCTCACCCAAGATCCACCAGCATTGCGGGATCAACTGGCCTCCTCAGCGAGACCGCAGCCGGGCGCCATTCAGCACTGGTCCACACAAATGTGGACCAGTCAGAAGGGCATCCAGACTCCCAGGCCATTGGAGACACCAAGAGTAGGTAAGGATCAGTGCAGGGTGGGCCCTTCTGCACTTCCCAGCTGTCATCCTGGCACTACCAAGGTGCCCAGGTGCTAGGGTGTCACTGCCAAGGCTCAGGGGCTGAGGGGGCCATGCCCATGAGAGGAGGGTGGAGGTGTGCAGGGCAGGTAAGTAGGGGCATCTGGGAGGCTGGGGGGTGATAGGTGGAGGTCCTTGAAGGGGAGGAGCCTGTAAGTGGGCATGGGGCAGTGCCCATGTGTGTGGGTGGGTGGCATTGCCCATGGATGGTGGTGCGAGGGACACAGATGCTCACAGAGATTTGGGCACCATTTCAAAATGGCAGCCTGACCTTCAAGTTCAGCTCCTCAGTACTAAAACAAATTCTAAATGTGGGCTAAACCGGTGAGGAACTTCCCAGAGCCCCAAAAAGTGACTAATAGTCACTTACGGGTGGGGAACCCGTCGGCAAAGCTGATGGGAAACTGCCTGAAAACCCAGCCACAAATCAACTTCAAAATTCTTTGGGAGAATCGAGCCTACTGTTTCCACTAACTGAACAGATACACCTCCAGCCCGGACCTATTTAAACTCCAAAATCCCTTCCATCGTTTTACAGATATTGCTTCCACACCCACTGGAGGCAGCACAGTGGTTAGGCACTGCTGCCGCACAGCACCAGGGACCTGGCTTCAATTCCAACCTTGGGAAATTGTCTGTGTCGAGTTTGCATTTTCTCCCAGTGGGTTTCCTCTGGGTGCTCCGGTTTCTTCCCACAGTCCAAAGATGTGCAGGTTTAGGTGGATTGGCCAGAATAAAATTGCCCCTTATTGTCCAGGGAAGTACAGGTTAGGTGAGGTTACGGGGTTAGGGTGGGGGACTAGGGTTATGGGGATAGAGCGTTCTTTCACAGCATGGACGCAGGCCCAAAAGGCCGAATGGCCTCCTTCTACACCATAGGGATTCTATGATACTTCTAATGTTCTCCAACTGAGTTCCTAAAGCACCGCTTCTCCACCATCCTTTCCACACCTGGTAGATTGGTACTAACCCTTTCACGAAAACAGAGCAGACATCTTGGCACCCCCATAACCCAAAAGCCAGAGATGAAAGCTGTGAAAAATGTCAAGGGACACAACAAAGTAAGTAATCTTCAAAAAGGAGAACTGGAGCAATAGCTTTGACTTGCTCTTGGAAGGTAAGAAACTGAATGGCTTGAGCAATTACAGTGACTGAAATATTATCCTCAGTTGTGAGCAAGCAGTGCAATCTCTTTAATCCTTCAAGATACAATTCCTAGGGCAGCATGGTGGCACAGTGGTTAGCATTGCTGCCTACGGCGCTGAGGACCCGGGTTCGAATCCCGGCCCTGGGTCACTGTCCGTGTGGAGTTTGCACATTCTTCCCGTGTCTGCGTGGGTTTCGCCCCCACAACCCAAAGATGTGCAGGTTAGGTGAATTGGCCATGCTAAATTGCCCCTTAATTGGAAAAAATAATTGGGTACTCTAAATTTAAAAAAAAAAGATACAGTTCCTTACCCCATGGAGTAAACACTCAGGATATTCCACCATCCAAATTGCATCTACCTCCATTAACCTAGAATCACGCCACCTCTATCTCCACTAACGTGAAATCACGATCTATCTATCCCACCTTCCAAACCTGAACAGAAATCATCCCAAAAGTAATCTTGCAGGTAGCAATACAATCCGAGCTAAACAGCATATGATAAACTGCCACATAATATGCTTGTCAGCAAAGCTGAAGGTCAGAGAACAAAGGGGAAAGTGGCAGCATAGATACAAAATTGGCTGAGTGACAGAAAAGGGGGAGTAGTAGTGAACGGCTGTTTTTTAGAATGGAGGACAGTATATAGGACAGCATACAGTACGTCAGGGTTTGTTACTGAGACCATCACTTCTGTTATCTATATTAATGACATAGTGTGAGGGAGACAGAGCACAATTTCTAAATTTGCATATGACAGAAAACTTTGGAAATATAGTGAACTGTGAGGAGGTACAGACAGACTTCAAGTCGACATAAGGCAGACTGTTGAAATGAGGAATACATGGCTAATAAAATTTAGTACAGATAAGTGCAAAGTGATACATTATGGTAGGAAGAATAAGATAGGAATATAAGATAACGGGTGCTTGGTTACAAAGGGGACTTGGTTATAAATATGCTCAAATTGCTGAAAGCAGCTGGGAAGGTTGAAAAAAAAAGGGCATACAGGGTCCTGAACTTTATAAATATAGTTATAAAGCAAGGAAGCGATGATGATTGGGGCTCATTCTGGGGTAGGTGGGACCTCTACAAACGGGATGGTCTACACCTGGACCAGAGGGGTATTAATATCCAGGGGGGGAAATTTGCTAATGCGCTTCGGGAGGGTTTAAACTACCTCAGCAGGGGATTGGGAACCTGAATTGTAGCTCCAGTACACAAGAGGTTGAGAGTAGTGAGGTCATGAGTAAGGTTTCAAAGTTGCAGGAGTGTACCGGTAGAAAGGAAGGTGGTTTAAAGTGCGTCTACTTCAATGCCAGGAGCATCCAGAATAAGGTGGGTGAACTTGCGGCATCGGTTGGTACCTGGGACTTCGATGTTGTGGCCATTTCGGAGACATGGATAGAGCAGGGAGAGGAATGGTTGTTGCAGGTGCCGGGGTTTAGATATTTCAGTAAGCTCAGGGAAGGTGGTAAGAGAGGGGGAGGGGTGGCATTGTTAGTCAAGGACAGTATTACGGTGGCAGAAAGGACGTTTGATGAGGACTCGTCTGCTGAGGTAGTATGGGCTGAGTTTAGAAACAGGAAAGGAGAGGTCACCCTGTTAGGGGTTTTCTACAGGCCTCCGAAAAGTTCCAGAGATGTAGAGGAAAGGATTGCAAAGATGATTCTGGATAGGAGCGAAAGTAACAGGTTAGTTGTTATGGGGGACTTTAACTTTCCAAATATTGACTGGAAACACTATAGTTCGAGTTTAGATGGGTCCATTTTTGTCCAATGTGTGCAGGAGGGTTTCCTGACGCAGTATGTAGATAGGCCAATAAGAGGCGAGGCCGTATTGGATTTGGTACTGGGTAATGAACCAGGACAGGTGTTAGATTTGGAGGTAGGTGAGCACTTTGGTGATAGTGACCACAATTCGATTATGTTTACTTTAGTGATGGAAAGGGATAGGTATATACTGCAAGGCAAGAGTCATATCTGGGGGAAAGGCAATTATGAAGCGATGAGGCAAGACTTAGGATGCATCGCATGGAGAGGAAAACTGCAGGGGATGGGCACAATGGAAATGTGGAACAGCTACTGCGTGTCCTTTATAAGTATGTACCTGTCAGGCAGGGAGGAAGTGGTCGAGCGAGGGAACCATGGTTTACTAAAGCAGTTGAAACACTTGTCAAGAGGAAGGAGGCGGCTTATGTGATGATGAGCCGTGAAGGTTCAGTTAGGGCGCTTTAAAGTTACAAGTTAGCTAGGAAGGATCTAAAGAGAGAGCTAAGAAGAGCCAGGAGGGGACATGAGAAGTCTTTGGCAGGTAGGATCAAGGATAACCCTAAAGTTTTCTATAGATATGTCAGGAATAAAAGAATGACTATGGTAAGAGTAGGGCCAGTCAAGGACAGTAGTGGGAAGTTGTGCGTGGAGTCCGAGGAGATAGGAGAGTAAATGAGTATTTTTCGTCAGTATTCACACAGGAAAAAGACAATGTTGTCGAGGAGAATACTGAGATACAGGCTACTAGACTAGAAGGGTTTGAGGTTCATAAGGAGGAGGTGTTAGCGATTCTGGAAAGTGTTAAAATAGATAAGTCCCCTGGGCCAGATGGGATTTATCCTAGGATTCTCTGGGAAGCTAGGAAGGAGATTGCTGAGCCTTTGGCTTTGATCTTTAAGTCATCTTTGTCTAAAGGAATAGTGGAGAAGACTGGAGGATAGCAAATGTTGTCCCCTTGTTCAAGGAGAGTAGAGACAACCCCGGTAACTATAGACCAGTGAGCCTTACTTCTGTTGTGGGCAAAGTCTTGGAAAGGTTGATAAGAGATCGGATGTATAATCATCTGGAAAGGAATAATTTGATCAGAGATAGTCAACATGGTTTTGTGAAGGGTAGGTCGTGCCTCACAAACCTTATTGAGTTCTTTGAGAAGGTGGCCAAACAGGTGGATGAGGGTAAAGCAGTTGATGTGGTGTATATGGATTTCAGTAAAGCGCTTGATAAGGTTCCCATGGTAGGCTTTGCAGAAAATACGGAGGCATGGGATTCAGGGTGATTTAGCAGTTTGGATCAGAAATTGGCTAGCTGGAAGAAGACAAAGGGTGGTGGTTGATGGGAAATGTTCAGACTGGAGTCCAGTTACTAGCGGTGTACCACAAGGATCTGTTTTGGGGCCACTGCTGTTTGTCATTTTTATAAATGACCTGGAGGAGGGCGTAGAAGGATGGGTGAGTAAATTTGCAGATGACACTAAAGTCGGTGGAGTTGTGGACAGTGCAGAAGGATGTTACAAGTTACAGAGGGACATAGATAAGCTGCAGAGCTGGGCTGACAGGTGGCAAATGGAGTTTAATGCAGAAAAGTGTGAGGTGATTCTTTTTGGAAGGAATAACAGGAAGACAGAGTACTGGGCTAAAGGTAAGATTCTTGGTAGTGTGGATGAGCAGAGAGATCTCGGTGTCCATGTACATAGATTCCTGAAAGTTGCCACCCAGGTTGAGAGGGTTGTTAAGGCGGCGCACGGTGTGATAGCTTTTATTGGTAGAGGAATTGAGTTTCGGAGCCACGAGGTCATGTTGCAGTTGTACAAAACTCTGGTGCGGCCGCATTTGGAGTATTGCGTGCAGTTCTGGTCAACGCATTATAGGAAGGATGTGGAAGCATTGGAAAGGGTGCAGAGGAGATTTACCAGGATGTTGCCTGATATGGAGGGAAGAACTTAGGAGGAAAGGCTGAAGGACCTGAGGCGGTTTTCGTTAAAGAGAAGGTTAAGAGGTGACTTAATTGAGGCATACAAGATGATCAGAGGATTAGACAGGGTGGACAGTGAGAGCCTTTTTCCTCGGATGGTGATGTCTAGCACGAGGGGACATAGCTTTAAATTGAGGGGAGATAGCTATAGGACAGATGTCAGAGGTATGTTCTTTACTCAGAGAGTAGTAAGGGCGTGGAATGCCCTGCCTGCAACAGTAGTGGACTCGCCAACACTAAACGCATTCAAATGGTCATTGGATAGACACAAGGACAATAAGAGAATAGTGTAGATGGGCTTTGGAGGGGTTTCATGGTCGGCGCAACATCAAGGGCCGAAGGGCCTGTACTGCGCTGTAATGTTCCATTTTCTATGTACCTTTATTAAACAATGCTTCAATCTCAACTAGGGTTTTGTAAGAATGTGGGGGTGCAGAAACAAATTACAAACATAGTTCGAGGAATGTAGGAGTTGAGCTTCATGGAACGACCGAGGAAGCTGGGGTTGTTCCCCTGAGATAAGAGGCGGTTTACAGGAAATTCAATTTAAGTGTTCAAAGTCAACTCGCCATGTTGCATTCTCAGGAATGAACACAAGGGGACATGTTGCTTCCTCTGCTTTGTAACCATTTAACTATTCTATGATTCACCCCCAACCATGTGGAATTCCCATTAGCCACCTCAACCAAGCAGAAAGGTAGCACTCTCCACGCCGTTACACACGCACCAACACTTCATTCCACCTTCACTTTACAATTAGGTCACAGCTCCAAAAATGCTGAGCAAAAGTCACCATCTCTCTAAGTAGCCAACACCTGCTTACTTAACAAAGCATAAGGTGACCAAGCCCCTCTCTCCCCCCTCACCTCATTTCTCAAAGAAAATTCAACCAAACATCTGTGATGTCCATCCAGGGCGGCACGGTGGTGCAATGGTTAGCAATGCTGCCTCATGGCACTGAGGACCCAGGCTCGATCCCAGCCCCAGATCACTGTCCGTATGGAGTTTTCAAATTCTCCCTATGTCTGCGTGGGTCTCACCCCCAAAACCTAAAGATGTGCAGGGTAGGTGGATTCGCCACACTAAATTGCCCCTTAATTTTTAAAATTATTTTTTTAAATCTCCTATGTCCATCCAATGCTTGCAACCTCAGCTTCTCTACCCATGATTGAGGACAGAGGTCCTGTTACCTCACCACCCTCAGAACACAAAGATGAACTCAGTAAAACACAAAAAAAGTTTACGAAATATCCTGAAATTACAAACTTAATACCAAACCATGGAATTTCTTAATTTCACAGTTCTATTAATTTCAAATATGACAAATGACTGATGGTGGTATGAACAGGATATGGAAGAATCAAACAATTTTGAGCTCAAAGAATACATATATAAAGACACAGACATGTTATTTTTCTGGTCTCTTCCCACTGGAGGGGAAAACCACTATATTGAATATGTTCTTTCTGGAAGCAGATCAATTTTCATATTTCTTTAAACTGTTTATACATCACAGGATTCCTGGAAAATGAGTTACGCTACAACAGATGTTATTATATGGAACTTGATCGTAATGACAGAAATAAAGCTGAAAATAATCTAACCCAAAGATAAATAATTTGATTCGCATCACTGTATCACAACAAATATTCGATAATAGTGCTGTTCACCAATGCCAAATCAGTGCAAATTAGTGAGAAGAAATATGAACGTACAAGCTACAAATTTTTACTCACTTCTGAAACACTGTTTTCTTACTTCATTCCATTTACCCCGTAGAATTACAAAACAGTTTGTCAAAGCGAAAAACCTTGTTACAATGTAGTGGAGATTCTGCATTCATAAGACTTTTTACATCTCTTGCTTAGCAATAAAATGAGAACAATTGATCAGCGGAAACCAAAGGTCACTGAATACTAGAAGGTCACAGCCTGTGAGCAGAGTTGATAGCAGAAACAGCTTTGATGCTCCTGAGCTGCCATTTTTCTTTCTTGACAAAGACTCCATCTGCCACAGAGCCATTTGTAGCCTCAGAGTCAGAATATCAATGACTTCCAACCATTATGCATTTCTGCTTTCACCTTGACATCACCTCTGTAAATGCGTGCAGCTGAAGGTGCAAATATTTTCTCTACAGCACTCTAGAAGCTTGGAAATCAGTTTGAAAGAAGTAGCACCTAAGTAAGCCTCAAATTAAAATTTTAATTAAAATCTAAGATCTTATTTTGTAGGCTGTGGTTATATTACAGTAAGAAAAAACTTGACATTTGAGAAGTTTTGTTGTTGCAATGCGAGTCTATATTTCAGAATCATGAAATGAAGGAAAGCTAATTGAAGGTTTGTTGCGCTGTGACACTTGGTTGGAGGGAAAGGGTTTCATACCCTGAAAGTAAATAAAATTGAATCTTCTTAAAGTACATGCTAATTGATTCAATATGCCAGCTTACAGCTTGATATCAACTTAAAAAGACTTGCGAAGTCGGCCAATTTCAAACAGTATTATTTATCTGTGAAAATCACAACAAATTTATTAGTGTTAACATTGTGGTGAATTTTAATGGACACCTGTGAGTAGATAATGATATAACTGAATTTGCAAGTGTCCCTTATTAAAATTTAATTTGTAAACTGAGAAATTCCATCATAAAATGTTTATTCAAGTGTTTTGCCAAGATTTAGAACTGCTAAAATACCAAACTCGAGAACAAATTGGAGGGCATTTCAATAAGTTGAACACGTTTTTCAGTTAGTTCACAATTTCTAATACATAGGAATTAGGTGCAGAAGTAGGGAGTTCAGCTCCTTGAACCTGCTCCACCATTTGATCAGATCATGGCTGATTTCTTCCTGGTCTCAAATCCATATACCTACCCGTTCCCCATATGCCTTTAACCCATTTTTAATTTTTTTTAAAATTTAGAATACCAATTCATTTTTTTCCCCCAATTAAGGGGCAATTTAGCGTGGCCAATCCACCTATCCTGACATATTTGGGTTGTGGGGGCTGAACCCATGCAAACACGGGGAGAATGCGCGAACTCCACACGGACAGTGACCCAGAGCTGGGATCGAACCTGGGACCTCAGTGCCGTGAGGCCGCAGTGTTAACCACTGCGCCACCGTGCTGCCCTCCCTTTAACCCATTTTGATAAAAGTTTTGATATAATAATTATTCAAATGCAGCATACACAAATGTCATTTAAACTGCTGATTTGCGGCTCAGAGGACCTGCTGAGCACAAGAGTAGATACTTTAAGCATAATTTTATTTATTTTAAGCAATTAAGATGCTTTCTCAGGGCACTGTTTGAAGCCAAATATAGCCAGGCCCCACTTAATGTTGACTCATTTAATGTTGTTTCACTTTAACATTGTTTGTGTAGTGTCAATCAATATATTCATTCAAGGACACATTCAAGTAGTTATACCTTGTGTTGCCCTATTTTCTTTTTTTTTCTTTTCAAGTACTTAATAATCTGTTGAGCTGCTTACAGAAAAATACCTTTCACTGTACCTCGGTACATGTGACAATAAGCCAAACCAATCCAATCCAACCTAGCCTTGCCTCCTGGCATCACTCCCCAGCCTCTATTCTGACCTTCGTCCCCTGGGTCTGTTCTTGCTGCTCCACTCTCTGGCGCCTCCGCCCCCCTGCTGAACTTGCGTTGAAGTACTGGGCTCTATCTGGTGGAGAAGGTTGATCGATGCAGGTAGCCCTCAGACTTCAGTTGCAAACTGCATTGACCAATATCAGCCACAAGATAGAGCATGATCAATCTAAAAGTACTGAAGTGAGTGTACTGCAATTCTTTTAAACTTTTTGCATTGTATTGTATTTATTTTCTATTTAGTTGTATATATTATTTTGCAAGTTATTTCAGATAGGAATGCTTGGTGCTGCAAGTAAGATAGTGTTTCAACTTCAACAAAAGTCCGAAGGAACCCAAATCTGACTTTCATTTTGATTCCTATGAGAACCTGTGATTCACTTAAAGTCATTCCACTTAAAGTCACAATTTTCCAGAATTTAACACAACCTTAAGTGAGGACTAGCTGTACATACAGTCAATAAATGCACACATATTAATTGATTTTTATTGTCACATGTACCGAAGTACAGTGAAAGTATTTTTCTGCAGCCAAGAGAACATACACAGTACATACATAGTAGACAAAATAATAATCGACAGAGTACATTGACAGTGGTGCATCAACAAATAGTGATTGGTTACAGTGCAGAACTAGGCCAAACAAGAGCAGCATAGGGTGTTGTGAATATTGTTCTTACAGGAAACAGATCAGTCCAAGGGAGAGTCGTTGAGGAAGAAGCTGTTCCTATGTCTGGATGTGCGGGTCTTCAGACTGCTTTATCTTCTGCCGAATGGAAGGGTCTGGAAGAGGGCAAAGCCTGGGAGTGAGGGGTCTCTGACAATGCTCTCTGCCTTTCTGAGGCAGCGGGAGGTGTATACAGAATCAATTATAGGAAGGATGTGGAAGCATTGGAAAGGGAACAGAGGAGATTTACAAGAATGTTGCCTGGTATGGAGGGAAGATCATATGAGGAAAGGCTGAAGGACTTGAGGCTGTTTTCGTTAGAGAGAAGAAGGTTAAGAGGTGACTTAATTGAGGCATACAAGATGATCAGAGGATTAGATAGGGTGGACATCGAGAGCCTTTTTCCTCGGATGGTGATGTCCAGCACGAGGGGACATAGCTTTAAATTGAGGGGAGATAGATATAGGACAGATGTCAGAGGTAGGTTCTTTACTCAGAGAGTAGTAAGGGCGTGGAATGCCCTGCCTGCAACAGTAGTGGACTCGCCAACACTAAACGCATTCAAATGGTCATTGGATAGGCATATGGACGATAAGGGAATAGTGTAGAGGGACTTTAGAAGGGTTTCACAGGACGGTGCTACATCGTGGGCCGAAGGGCCTGTACTGCGCTGTAATGTTCTATGTTCTAATGTGGGGGTGGCAAGCTTGTGTGATGCGTTGGGCTGAGTTCACCACACAGTTGCCATACCAAGCTGTGATGCAGCCGGATAGGATGCTCTCTATGGCATATCTGTAGACGTTTGAGTCGATGCAGACATGCCAAATTCCTTTAGCTTCTGTAGGAATTAGAGACATTGTTGGGCTTTCTTGACTGTTGCACCAACGTGAGTGAACCAGGACAGACTGCTGGTGATGGTGACCCCCAGGAACTTAAAACTATCGACCATCTCTACTTCTGAGCCATTGATTGGATGGGGTGGGGGCGGTGTCGTGCTATGCTTCCTGAAGTTGATGATCAATTCTTCGGTCTTTCCAGCATTTAGAGAGGTTGTTTTCAGTGCACCATGCAACCAAGTGATCTATCTCCCTTCTATAGTCTGATTTGTCATTGTTTGAGATATGGCCCACCACAGTCGTTATCATCTACAAACTTATAGATTGAATTGGAGTTGAATCTCGCCACACAGTCGTGTGTGTACATGGAGTACAGTAGAGGACTGAGCTCACATCCTTGCTGGGCCCTGTGTTGAGGCCTATTGTGGAGGAGGTGCTGTTACCTATCCTGACAGATTGCGGTCTGTTGGTGAGGAAGTCAAGGATCCAGCTGCACAGGGAGGGGTCAAGTCCAATGTTGCAGAGTTTGATTATTAGTCTTGTTGGGATAATGGTGTTGAAGGCGGAGCTGTAGTCTATGAACAGCAGTCTGACGTAGGTGTCTTTGTTGTCAAGATGTTCGAGAGTTGATTGCAGGGCCAGAGAGATAGCATCTGCTGTGGATTGGTTGCCGTGGTAGGCGAACTGCAATGGATCGAGATCATCTGGGAGGCTGAAGTTGATCCGTCTCATGAATAGCCGCTCAAATCATTTCATGATAACAGATGTGAGGGCTACTGGTCGGTAGTTGTTGAGGCATGCTACCTTGTTCTTCTTTGGTACTGATATTATGGTGGTCTTCTTGAAGCAGGTAGGGACCGCGGAGGGGAGAAGTGAGGTGTTGCAGAATCTGCGAATACACTTGCCAGCTGGTAAGCGCAGGCTCGGAGTGCTCGCTCAGGGACACCGTCGGGGCCCGTCGGTTTACATATGCAATGCAGGCCATATACAATACATATAGTTCTAGAATCGAGGGCTAACTCAATCTTAGTCGGGTGACGTTGGAGCCTATAACAGGATGGCCCATGAGCAGGGATGGAGGGAGTCAATACAGCAGGAGTGTCAGTATATTTAAATGATTTTTGCTGTGCATCTCCTTATACCGTACATTAAGTAGAAGTGTGCTGATTTTATGTCAGAGTTGCTGCCAGCTGGAGATGGGAGTGAAGGGACTTCCTTTACACATTACAATCATGACAATTTGTCTTGTGGCAAGGTGCCAGCAGCCAGAAATATGTCAAGAAGGATCAATGAAACCTCCAGTCAGAAATTTGATGTATTTCAGTTCAGCAATCTGGAAATATCGGCCTGTGAAAGCACAATTTTCTCCCCTTCGTTCTTGCATAGGTCATCAAGATTTTTTTGCTTGCCAGTTATTATGAGCTCACATCTAAAATAATATTTTTTTCAGAGGGAAGGCAGGAAACAGGGAAAAGGACAAAAGAGTGGAAGGAAAGAAGGAAAGAAATTAATGCTAGCATTGATGATATGATTAAATCTCTGGAGTGGAACTTGAACCTTTTCACTCAGAAGCGACAGAGTTTCTGCTCAGCCATGGATGACACTGCACATACACTTGCAATGTCCTTGGCATTAAGATCACCTAATTCTGCAGTCACCTCTTAATCACCATTCAGCAAACAGATCGGATTTCCTCAAAGTATCCATCTCCTTGGTTAGCATTTTGGATTATATACGGTACAGTATCATTGTTTGGGAAATGGGCAGGATAGTTTTTAGGGACCACAGCTACAATTACATGGCATTGTCTTATTGTATCCCTAGATCTACATTTCACAACAGGGGACTTGTTTACAAGTCTTTGGAAGCTGCAGTCAGCACTTTGTAATCCTTTGTTGTGGGCACAGCATCTTTAAAGTAGGGGAGGGAGGAAGTGGAAAGTGAAAGGAACAATCAATCAAATTTGCAGCAGCCTCAGTTGACAAGCTTTGCTTGGTCAGGGTAGGAAATGAGGAGATCATTCAGCTCACTTCCTCCAGGTAGTTCTATTTAAATTCACTCACATGATGTGGGCATCACTGTTAAAGTCTGCACTGTCCATCCGTAACTCTCCTTCAGCATATGGCCTTGCTAGGTCATTTCAGAGGGCAGTAAAGCATCAACAACATTGCGATAGGTCTCAGAGACGAGGGGCCTGGGGTCATGTGTACGGCGAAGGGCCGAGGGAGTGGCAGGGGCCAAGGGCAGGAGGGGCCAAGGGAGAGGCAGGGGCAAAGGGCAGGAGGGGCCGAAGGAAGGGCGGGGCCGAAGGAGGGGAGGGGCCGAGGGCAAGAGGGGCCGAAGGATAAAGGAGAGGGAGGGGCCGGGGAGGGGCCGAGGGCGGGAGGGGACGGGACGGGTCAGAGGGCGGGAGGGGACGGGACGGGTCAGAGGGCGGGAGGGGACGGGACGGGTCAGAGGGCGGGAGGGGACGGGACGGGTCAGAGGGCGGGAGGGGACGGGACGGGACGGGTCAGAGGGCGGGAGGGGACGGGACGGGACGGGTCAGAGGGCGGGAGGGGACGGGACGGGACGGGTCAGAGGGCGGGAGGGGACGGGACGGGTCAGAGGGCGGGAGGGGACGGGACAGGTCAGAGGGCGGGAGGGGACGGGACGGGACGGGTCAGAGGGCGGGAGGGGACGGGACGGGACGGGTCAGAGGGCGGGAGGGGACGGGTCAGAGGGCGGGAGGGGACGGGAGGGGACGGGTCAGAGGGCGGGAGGAGACGGGTCAGAGGGCGGGAGGGGACGGGACGGGTCAGAGGGCGGGAGGGGACGGGACGGGACGGGTCAGAGGGCGGGAGGGGACGGGACGGGTCAGAGGGCGGGAGGAGGGGACGGGTCAGAGGGCGGGGGGAGGGGACGGGTCAGAGGGCGGCAGGAGGAGGAAGGGGTTGGTCAGAGCACATGGAGAGGAGTGGGTCAGAGCACATGGAGAGGAGTGGGTCAGAGCGCATGGAGAGGAGTGGGTCAGAACGCATGGAGAGGAGTGGGTCAGAGCGCATGGAGAGGTGGGTGGGGCTGAGGGGGCGGGCGGAGCAAAGGGGGAACTGCAGAGGGCGGGGGAGGTAGAGGGGCTGAAGAGAGCAAGAAGGGGCCAAGAATCATAGAATCCCGATAGTGCCGAATGAGGCCATTCGGCTCATCGAGTCTGCACTGACACTATAAAAAAGCACCCTAGACCCACTCCCCCGCCTTATTCCCATAAACCAGGAACCCCACCTAACCTTTGGACACCAGAAGGTAATTTAGCATAGCCAATCTACCTAACCTGCACCTCATTGGACTGTGGGAGGAAACAGGAACACCTGAAAAAAACTCACGCAACCACGTGGAGAACGTGCAAATTCCACAGTCACCCAAGGCCAGAATTGAACCCGGGTCCCTGGCGCTGAAGGGAAGAAAGACTCGCCTTTATTATGTGTCTTTCACAACTTCAGGACATAGAAATATAGAAAAATATAGAAAATAGGAGCAGGAGGAGGCCAATTGGTCCTTCGAGCGTGCTCCGTCATTCATTATGACCATGGCTGATCAAGTTCAATATCCTGATCCCACCTTCGCCCCCCCCCCCCCCCATATTCCCTGAGCGGCAAGAGCTATATCCAATTCCTTCTCGAAATTACACAACAATTTAGCCTCAACTACTTCTGCTGTAGCGAACTCCACAGATTCTGGGTGAAGAAATTTTTCCTCGTCTCAATCCCTTATCCTCAAACTATGACCCCTAGTTCTTCTGGATACCCCCACCATCAGAAACATTCTTTCTGAATCTACCCTGCCTAATCCTGTTAGACGTTTCTATGGAGATCCCCCTCACTCTTCTAAACTCCAATGAATATAATCTTAACCGATTTAAGTCTCTCCTCATATGACAGTCCTTAGGAATCAGCCTGGTAAACTTTCGCTGCACTCCCTCCATAGCAACAATATCCTTCCTCAGATAAGGACACCAAAACAGCACACAATATTGCAGGTGGCCTCACCAATACCCTTACAATTGCAGTAAAACATCTCTATTCCTATACTCAAATCCTCTCACTATGAAAGCCAACATACCATTTGACTTCTTTACTGCCTGCTGTACTTGCGCGCTTATTTTCAGGAACTGATGTACGAGGGCACCAAATTCTCGCTCAGTATCCACCCCTCTCAATTTACACCCATTCAAATAATAATCTGCCTTCCTATGTTTGCTACCGAAGCAGATAACTTCACATTTATACACATTATACTTCATCTGTCATGCATGTTCCCACTCACTCAGCCTGTCCAAATCCCACTGGAGCATCTCACCCTCTCAACCCAACTTTATATCAACTACAAATTTGGAGATAATACATTTAGTTCCCTCGTCCAAATAATTAATATATAATGTGAACAGCTGGGGTCCGAGTACAAATCCCTGCGCTACCCCACTAGTCACTGCCTGCCAATCATAAAAAGACCATTTATTCCAATTTATTGCTTCCTGTCTGCTAACCAGCTTTCAATCCATCTCAAGGCACTACCTGTAACCCCACATACTTTAACTTTATATATTAATCTGCCATGTGAGACGTTGACAAAAGGCCTCAAAGCCTAAATAAACCACATCCACCGCATCTCAAAGTGCTCAACAGACAATTTAATACTTGTAACATTGTTACACTGTTATAATGTGGACCATTTTGCAGCCAAATCACTAGATCAACGATGTGTTAATGACCAATCTGTTTCTTTTTGTGTGAAGTTGACTAAGTATAAAGATTGACCTGAGGTATCCACACACGAATGAGCTAGTTGTCCATAGCTTGGAATTTGGTGTACAAATGCCAGGATGTGTCGACATGCCGTTGGTGCCACATCTTCTCAGAGTTTCTCCGAAGCTTTAACCTGGGGTCACAAGCAAGCAAGTTTCCTTATATCACCATGTAGAAGCACTGATGTGGAGATGCCAGCGTTGGACTGGGGTGAGCACAGTGAGAAGTCTTACAACACCAGGTTAAAGTCCAACAGGTTTGTTTCAAACACTAGCTTTCGGAGAACTGCTCCTTCCTCAGGTGAATGAAGAGGTACCTCTTCATTCACCTGAGGAAGGAGCAGTGCTCCGAAAGCTAGTGTTTGAAACAAACCTGTTGAACTTTAACCTGGTGTTGTAAGACTTATGAATGTAGAAACAAAGCAGAGAACTTGCTGTTGGAAAGGCCGTACTCTGACAGGGCAGGACTACACATTTGTTATTCCTTTTGCAATGTTACTGGCTGTAAGTGAGAAGGACGCTTGCACGCAAAGCAAGAAACACACAACTCTCTTCAGCCATGTATAGTTGCACTGCATCAACTTTGGATGAGATGAAAGCTAAGGCGAACTGATATAGAAATATGTTATCTTTCTGGTAACCCCTGCATCCAAGCTAGTGTCAAATATAGTGATCTGCATTCCTTTGGACCTAAGCACGGAGAAGGATCCTAATGTTTTGGTAGCCCCAGGTCTCCCAAATTGTGTCCAGGCTTGCACCCTCGAGAGATCTCTTCAGTTTACTGCTGAATATTTTAAAAAACTGGAGACAGCAATCACAGGTTATAAGTGCAACTCAGGCACAGAAACGTGCAACAGGCCATCGCCCACAGGAGGAGGGACCATCACAATCAACTGATCAGCTACTGCTCACCTTAAGCTGGGCAGTCCCAAACTAATAAAATGCTAATATGCCACAGCTCACATGCTTCAGTTGTGCTTGCAGCTGACAGTCTGCTCAATAGGTGAACAAAATTCTTCCCGCAGACAAACAAATAAAAATAAAGATGATATCAGTTCTCCAACTGGCAAGCTGGAACATCAGGACCATGTGCAAGGGGCTGACAGACAACTTGGATCTGGTCGATAACACACAAAAGGCAGCTGTGGTCGACATGGAATTTGATAGGTTGAACATTGACATAGCATCCCTAACAAGAGTCGAGACTTGTACGGAGTGGCTGACGAAGAAAACATTACACATTCATCTGGTAGGGAAGGAGTTCAGAGGAAATGTGAGAACAGGACATAGACTTCGCTGTAAGGAATTTGTTGCTTTCTTGATCTGCCTCTCAACTCAAACAGGGCCAGCTTTGTGAATTATTCATTAGAGTTCTTTGAAGAAGTAACAAGCAATGTGGATAAAGGAGAACCTGTGTATGTACTGTACTTAAGATTGCTAGAAGGCATTTGACAAGGTGCCGCAGCTAAGGTTACTAATCAAAACAACAGCTCATGGAGCTGGAGTAACATATTAGCATGGATAGAGAACTGGTTAGCTAACAGAGAATATAGAGTAGGCATAAATGGGTAATTTTCAGCTTGGGAAAGTGCAACGAGTGGACTGTCACAGGGATCAGTACTGGGACCTCAACTATTTACAATTTATATCAATAACTTGGATGAAGGGACTGAATGTATGGATACTAAATTTGCTGTTGACGCAAAGATAGAAAGGAAAGTAAATTGTGAAAAGGACAGAAAGTTAGTTAACCACTAAAGCAAGTGATTAGAAAAGCAAATGGAATGCTGCCATTTATTGCAAGGGAAATGGAATATAAAAGTAGAATTTTTTTCCTACATTTTGTACGGTGTTGATGAGACACCATCTGGAGTACAGTTTTGGTCTCCGATTTAAGAAAGATCATAAATGTATTAGAAGTGGTTCAGTGAGGGATCATAGAATTTACAGTGCAGAAGGAGGCCATTCGGCCGAACGAGTCTGCACCGCCCCTTGGAAAGAGCACCCCAGTCAAGCACACACCTCCTCCATCCCATCCCCCTTAACCCAGTAACCCCCAATTAACCTTTTTAGACACTAAGGGCAATTTAGCATGGCCAGTCCACCTAACCCGCACATTTCTGGATTGTGGGAGGAAACTGGAGCACCCGGAGGAAACCCACGCAGACACGGGGAGAATGTGCAGACTCCACACAGACAGTGACCCAAGCCGAGAATCGAACCTGGGACCCTGGAGCTGTGAAGCACCTGTGCTAACCACTGTGCTACCACACTGCACTGGACTGATACCAGAGATGGGGGGTTACCTTATGTGGACAGGCTAGGTCCACTGGAGTTTACAAGAATGAGAGGTGATCTCAGTGAAACATACCAAGATCCTGATGGGACTTGACTGGGTGGATGTGGAAAAGATGTTATCCCTTGCGGGATATAATACAACTAGGGAACTCAGTTTAAAAATAAGGGGTCCCCCATTTACGATTGAGATAAGAAGGAATTTATTTTCGCAGAGGACGTGTCTTTGGAACTCTTAGCTACAGACAGCAATAGAGTCACAGTCATTGAATGTTTGTAAAGGCAGAGGCAGATTATCTCCTTTGTCAGTCAAGAATCTAGAGTGTGGTGGTAGGCGGAATGAGAAGTCGATGGAGCATTCAGATCAGCCTATTGAATGGCGGAACAGGCTCAAGGGGCCAAATGGCTTATTTGTGTTCCTAATTTGTATGTGCAGACTTATCATCTGCACTGTAAACTGGACAATGAACAGTCTTATGGCGGCGTGGTGGCTAGTACTGCTGCCTCACAGCACCAGGGACCCGGGTTCAATTCTGGCATTGGATAGCTACCTGTTTGGAGTTTGTACTTTCTCCCCGTGTCTGCGTGGGTTTCCTCTGGGTGCTCCAGTTTCCTCTCACAGTCCAAAGATATGCAGGTTAGGTGGATTTGCCATGATCAATGCACGAGGTTATAGGGATAGGGTGGGGGAGCAGGCCAAGGTAGAGTAGTGCAGGCCCGATGGGCCGAATGGTCTCTTTCTGCACTGTAGGGATTCCATTGCTCTTGGCAACCATAGCTCCACTCCAATGATACCTGCACCTGAGATGTGAAGCTGGGAACTCTGGCGGGTGACAATCAAGAAGGGCATTGGAAATGACAAGGAAAAACAGAAATCTCAGCTGGCTGAGAAGAGGACCCAGAGAAAAGAGAGGTCAGCGAATCTTGGACACATCAGCTCACTGCCTTTATCTACAGCAACTGCTGCAGAGATGTCCATGACAGAGTGAGGCTCCTGAGCAACACCAGTTGAACTCAGAATTGATCACCAAGGTGCAAACCATCATCCCATAAGGCAAAAAAGCTGCCAAAAAATATTGGCCCAGGACACAGGGGGATAATGCCCCTACTTTTCATGAAATCAACAGATTTAATGTCTCACCTGAAAAACAACACATCAGACAATGCAGCCCTCCCTCAACCAAGAGTCGAAGGAATTTGAGGAACTAGCCCAAAATGGAAATAAGTTTTGATGCTTTCCCCTCCAAAATCATCCTGAAAATATAAGCCGAATAGAGAGAGACACACATATTAGACCTTAATAGGGTCAGGCAGATCTGTCAATGAATGACAGGATTCATCATTGTTTATTGGTTTGCTGTGTCGTTCTTCTGGTGTTCTGCATATATATATATGTTAAATTCCTTGAATAAAAATATATTTTTTTTTACAATGAATGACAGGGTTTGTCATGCATCAGGTGAATTCAAATTTGCAGCTCTTGACTACAAATATGAGAACTGTGTAGATAGAGGTGGATAGAGAGGTCAGAGAGGGCAACATGGTGGTTAGCATTGCTGCTTCACGGCGCTGAGGTCCCAGGTTCGATCCCGGCTCTGGGTCACTGTCCACGTGGAGTTTGTACATTCTTCCTGTGTTTGCGTGAGTTTCGCCCCACAACCCAAAGATGTGCAGGGTAGTTGGATTGGCCACACTAAATTGCCCTTTAATTGGAAAAAATGAATTGGGTACTCTAAATTTTAAAAGAAATCAGAGAGAAATCATAGGAAGGTGTAGCGTACAATACTGATCATGTGACATTAGAAAGCTTCAATTTTTATTTCCTCTGTATTATATTTAGTGGATAATTTTAAAAATAGCGAGCAAGCAGAAATTAATGTCATCTTCAGATAATGTCAAAACACTCGCATTAGAATTTTATTATTTTGCCAATTGAGGAGATTACACGTTAGATAATGAACCAATCATTTAATCTATTCCCCAAAAGTCTTCACACTTTATGAACAAAAAGTTCAACAGCTTATGCACCTCTCTGGAAACAAGCCGAAAACTGGCTCCTATGAAATATCAATGTTTCTTGTGATTAAAAAATGATCAATTGGTTAGGTATATCATCCATAAAAACCATGGCACTGATGTACAATACAAGGTCTCAGGAAAGTACATTCTTCACAATAAAGTCAGCACTTTCATGGAACGGTGACAAACAATATAGCAAGGCATGAAAATTATTTGTTTTAAAGCTTTAAACTCTTGTCTAAGGGGGAAGAAAAATGTAGCACAGTTCTCTTTTGAAAACTGCAGGGTCAAAATCCTGGACTTCCTTCCCTAACAGCACTGAGTGTGTACCTACAGTGCAAGGACTTCCAAACTTCAAGAAGGTTGCACACCACCACCCTCTCAAAGGTAATTATGGTTTGGAACTAAATAATGACCTTGCTGGTCATGCCCTCATCGCAGTAACAAATAACATTTAGCCCCTCCCCTTTTTACGTAAGATGAAATCGGACCCAGGAGAATTCTATAGACTTTTTATTTAAACTAATAACCTTTTTTGCCAGGAAGACCATTAATTCTGGTCTTTCTCCCTGCCACGCCACAAGGAGTGATAACAATGATGAGTTCTGGGGAGTGGATCTTTGGAAACCAACAAAGTACTGCAACAGATATTTCAGCATCTCCAACTCCTAACATAGTTCCCTAGGAGCCAGAGAGGCTCAGGCCAGTCAAAGGTTAGGTTATCATAGGCTACAAGCCATGCTGTAACACCTCTGATCAGTGGTGCCTTTGAGGTTGCCTAGCAGGCGTCAACTGGAGTGTTTTCATGACGATGTGAAAATAATTTAAAACTTTAATTTTCCCCAATTTTGTTTCTCTTCCCACACCTTATACTTCCTTCCAAAAATGCATCCCATATTTTATTTCCTTGTCTCTATTTTTATGTAATCCCACTTGGTCCTCAAGTATACGAGGAAGCCTTTTACATATGCTATTTACTGGGCGCCTTTGGACCACATACAGCTTTAGGGTGTTAGGTCCAGAACACTTACCATGTACATGAGGAAAAGGAGAGGAGAAAGATGGATTT
Organism: Scyliorhinus canicula; assembly: GCF_902713615.1. Classification (NCBI taxonomy): domain Eukaryota; kingdom Metazoa; phylum Chordata; class Chondrichthyes; order Carcharhiniformes; family Scyliorhinidae; genus Scyliorhinus; species Scyliorhinus canicula. The sequence continues at coordinate 221,351,346 of NC_052147.1, forward strand.
TTCGGAGAATCCACCTCAAAGTCCTTATTTGACCAAAGCAGAGATTGAGCCCTTATCCAGATTTTAACAAAAACCATGTACATTATGAATGATCTTCTAAGGACTTCCGGTGGCGGCCATGGTCTGATTCGTCACACATGAGGTGGCTCCTGTCTGGAGGTGTCGGTTTTGGACTTTTTACCTAATTAATGGGGGATTTTGATGGATAAAGTGTGAGGGGAGTAGAAGGTGACTGGTTCTCCTGTTATACGTACTCCCCGGTGGGGGAGATGGGGGATATGTTGACGTGTTTTAGTATGTTTAAAATAATAATAATCTAGTGTCACAAGTAGACTTACATGAACACTGCAATGAAGTTACTCTGAAAAGTCCCAAGTCGCCACACTACTGCGCCTGTTCGGGTACACCAAAGGAGAATTGAGAATGTCTAATTCAGTATTCATCAAAGTCGGGGGCGCGACCCGCGGGTGGGTCGGGGGCGGGTGTTGGGAGGGTCGCGGAGCCTTTATCCGCGGTGCTCCCGATCGCGCAAATCCCCGCGCAGCAGCCAACTTTTTGTAACGCTGGCTGAAAGCAGCCGCGAATGTTTTTTTTTTAAAAATTGGCCGCATTGCGCATGCACGCACGATGATCAGCGCACATGCGCATTCCGCAAACATGTTTTTAAAATTCAGCTGCACTGCGCATGCACGCACGATGATCGGCGCGCATGCGCATTAATTGGGCACGCATGTGCGGTGCGGCCGCTATTGTTTTTAAACGGTTGCAGCTTTTTGTTTTACAAGTTCTGTAGTGATTTTTATTTATTTATTTTCTTCATTTAATTTTTTTTACATTTATTTTCTTCATTTAATTTTTTTTCCATTTATTTTATTCATTTTATTTTTTTTACAAGTTCAGGGGGGGGGTTTTAATCATTTTTTTCATTTATTTTACTCATTTTATTTTTATCTGCAAGTTGGGGGGGGGGGGGGGGGGTTATTTGATAAAACTTTACAGGAAAAAAATTCAGAACTTTGAACTGATGGAGACTCCATACTTTCCGACACAGGAAGGCTTCACCTTCATCCAACTGGTTCCATTGGAGGAGCGTGTACGAGGGCCAAAGGGACCCAAAACCATTTCCTCCATTTTTGTCACCAGCAAACAATGCAAGAGAAAATGGTGGGTCGCGCAGATCAGCTGGCGTGGGTCGCAAAGGTTGGCCGGGTTGGGTCCCGAAGGTTGGCCGGTTGGTAAAAAATGGGTCCCCGGAAAAAAAGTTTGAAGAACACTGGTCTAATTCACCTAACAATCACGTCTTTCAGGACTTGTGGGAGGAAACCAGAGCAAACCCACGCAGACTCTGCACAGACAGCGACCCAAGCCAGGAATCGAACCCGGGTACCTGGCGCTGTGAAGCAACAGTGTTAACCACTGTGCTACTGTGCTGTACCGTGTTTGGAATCAAATATATATATTTTTTTAATAAGTGATCTTCTAAAATACCATCTAAAAGAGACTACTTTATCGTGGGCGGCACAGTGGCACAATGGTTAGCACTGCTGCCTCACAGCGGCAGGGACCCGGATTCGATTCCACCTTCGGGTGACTGTATGTGTGGAGTTTGCATGCTCTCCCCATGTGTGCGTGGGTTTCCTCCGGGTGCTACGGTTTCCTCCCACAGTCCAAAGATGTGCAGGTTAGATGGATTGTATATGCTAAATTGCCCCTTAGTGTCCAACAGCTAGGTGGGTTATAAGGTTACAGGGATAGTGCAGGAGGAGTAATCCTGGGTTGGGTGCTCTTGTCATGATTCTCGGATAAAATCCCTTCAGTGCAGAAGGAAGCCATTCGGCCCATCAAGCCCCCACTGACCCTCTGAAAGAGCACCCTAATCCAGGCCAAATCCCCCACTAACACCACCTAGGGACAATTTAGCATGGCCAATCCACCTAACCTGCACATCTTTGGACTACGGAAGGAAATCGGAGCATCCCGAGGAAACCCACGCAGACACGGGAAGAATGTAGAATGTGCAAACTCCACACACAGTCGCCCGAGGTCAGAAATGATTTCTCCCCAAATAGTCCATAAACGGATGCCACCTCCAGGCAAACCCTGGCATCGATCCTCTCAGGGCGAACTCAATCTTCTCAAGCCTGAGAAATCCAGCCAGGTTACTGACCCATACTCCCGATTTGGGGGGTTGAGCCCCTCCACGCCAATAAGATCCGTCTCCGGGCTACCAGGGAGGCAAAGGCCAACACATCAGCCTCTCATGCCCCCTGGACTCCCGGGTCTCCCGACACATCAAAATCTGGACTCGGAACCACCCGTACCTTTAATATCGTGGACATGACATTGGCAAATCCTTGCCAGAATCCCCCAAGCTTCGGACATGCCCAAAACACAGGGCAGCATGGTACCACAAGTGGATAGCACTGGGGCTTCTCAGCGCCCGGGTCCCAGGTTCGATTCCCCGCTGGATCACTGTCTGTGCGGAGTCTGCACATTCTCCCCATGTCTGCGTGGGTTTCCTCCGGGTGCTCCGGTTTCCTCCCACAGTCCAAAGATGTGCAGATTTGATGGTTTGGCCGTGATAAATTGCCCTTAGTGTCCAAAAAGGTTAGGAGGGGGTTATTGGGATACGGGATTAGGGTGGAAGTGAGGGCATAAGTGGGTCGGTGCAGACTCGATGGGCCGAATATCCTCCTTCTGCACTGTATGTACCATGTTCTATGTGGACATGAATTGCGGGCCCTCCCGCACTCTGCCCACACCTGTCCTCCACCCCTTCAAAGAACCTGCTCAAACGGGGCCACATATGCGCCCTGTGGACCACCTTAAATTGTATCAGGCTAAGCCTCGCACACGACGAGGACACGTTAACCCTACTCAAGGCAGCCTCTCACAATCCCATCTCTAACCTCTTTCCCAACTCTTCCCCCCCATTTTCGCTTTACCTCTGCTATCGGGGTTACCTTCCATTCCATGAGCTCTTTATCAATTTCTGAGACCTTCCCCTTCCCCACTCCTGTTTTCGACACTACCATGTCCTTTATTGTATCCCCTGGGGCAGTAGGTGCGGAAAGGTCGAAACCTGCCTCCGTGCAAAGTCCCTCACCTGCACATAGCAGAACCCATCCCCACCTGGCAGCTCAAACTTCTGCTCCAAGTCCTTCAAGCATGGAAAGCTGCCGTCAATAAACAGGTCCCCCCACCGGGCAGCACGGTGGCGCAGTGAGTAGCACTGCTGACTCATGGCGCCGAGGTAAATAAATAAATAAATAAATTTTTAAATGAAAATTAATTAAAATTAATTAAAATAACTAAATATATAACTAACACTAAATAAATAACTAACACACTAACTAACTAAATAGGTCCCCAAACCATTCGATCCCAGCTCACTGACACCTCCGAAACCCCCATCGAGTCTCCCCCGGCACAAAACAGTGATTGCCACAAACTGGGGCCCACACCGACGCTCCCTCCAGTCCCATAAGCTCCCGCCACTGTCCCCACACTCTCAAAGCCGCCACTACCACCAGACCTGTGGAATACCGAGCCAGCGAGAAAGGCAGAGGTTACCAGTGTCCCTAAACGTGTGCCCCTACATAATGCCGCCTCCTGCCGCTCCCACACCTGCCCCTCCCCCACTACCCACTTCTTGATCTTTGCTATGTTCGCCACCCAATAGTAGTTCCAGAAATTCGGTAGGCCAGCCTGTGTAGCTGCTCCCGCGCCACCTGGATACACAATTCCGAAAACTCTCTCCCACCACCTTGAACGGTATCCGCCCAATCTCTTCCACTGCCCCCTCGCCTGAATTGCAAAGACCTCACTTTTTCCCCATATTCAATTTGTACCCGAAAACCAGCCAAATGCCCCTAGAATCCCCATAATATCTCCAGTACCACCCAGTGGGTCAGAAATATACAAAAGTAGGTTGTCCGCATATAACGAAACCATGTGCTCCACCTCACCCCCGCCCCCGGACTATCCCTTGCCAATTCTTTGACACTCTCAGCACCATCGCCAGAGGCTCTATAGCCAAGGCAAACAACAGTGGGGAGAATGGACGTCCCTGCGTCGTTCCCCAGTGCATCCTAAAATAATCCAAGCTCACTCAGTTTGTCTGCACACTCGCGACTGGTGCCTGGTACAGCAGCCAGACCGAGTCCACTAAACCCTGCCCAAACCCAAACCGCCCCAGCACCTCCCAGAGATACTCCCACTCCACCCAATCAAAGGCCTTCTCCGCATCCATGGCGACCACCACCTCCCTTCCCTCGGAAGGCACCATAATCACATTTAACAGCCTTTTGATGTTAGCCACTAACTGCCTCCCTTTCACAAACCCTGGCTGGTCCTTCCCCATCACCCCTGGCACACAATCTTCTATCCTCGAGGTGAAGATCTTGGCCAGCAGCTTGGCGTCTACATTTAGAAGGGAGATTAGCCTGTGCGACCCACATTGTTGCGGGAGATCGAGGCCTGTGACATCATGTGGTGGTGGGGGGGCCCCTCCAAAAACCACCTCATCCCCTCCACCCCGGCTGAGGGTTCCTTCTCCCCATATGCATACACTGCCCCTCTCGCCTTTCTCAACTGCCCCACCACCTTCCCCGTAGATAGAAACCCAAACTCCATCTGCAGCTTCTGCCGCTCTTTCAACAACCCCGCCTCCTGGGCCTCCGAATTACTCCGGTCTTCCTGGCCGATTGCCCTCACTAATCTATCCACTTCCATCCACTCAACCGTCTCCGTGTGCCAAATCGAGATAAACTCGCCTCTCACCACTGCCTTCAACACCTCCCATACTGTAGCTGCCGAGATCTACCCCGTATTGTTTATCTCCACAGATCTCCGAATGGCCTCCCTCACCACACATACACCTCCTCCTCCACTAATAGTCCTATATCTAATCTTCAGTGCGGGCACTGGCCCCCCTCCTTGCTCACCCGTAAATCCACCCAGTGCAGTGATCCAAAACTATTATCGCCGAGTACTCAACATCCACCACCCCGCCAACAACGTCCTATCCATAACGAAAAAGTCAATCTGGGACTATACTTTGTGCACATGGGGAAAGAAATGAGTACTGTTTCGCTCTCGGCCACCCAAACCTCCACGGATCTACCCCTCTCATCTGTTCCATAAACCCTTTCAGTTCCTTCGCAGCCGCTGACACCCTCCCAGTTTCCGAACTCGACCGATCCAGCCTTGGGTCCATAACCGTATTAAAGTGTCCCCCCCATAATGCGCCAATGCGAGTCCAGGTCTGGGATCTTCCCCAACATCCACCTCACAAACTCTACGTCGTCCCAGATCGGTGCATAAATATGCACCAGCACCACCGGCAACCCATCAACCGTCCTGCTCACCATGAGCTATCTGCCCTACCACTCCCCAAGCGCGTGTGCGCGCGCGCACGCACGCACGCACACGCACGCACACCTGAGTTCGCCACAATACATCCCAGTTCAAATGCCTGCCACATATTAATCAGAATCACCACTCCCCTTGTTTTGGAATCTAACCCCAAATGGAATACCTGCCCTACCCACCACTTCCTCAGCTAGTCTGATCCACCACCCTCAGGTGGGTCTCCTGTATCATTGCCACATCCGCCTTTAAGCTTTTTCAAATGTGCGAACACACGGCCCTCTTGACTGGCCCATTCAGCCCCCTCACATTCCATGTGATCAGCCTGGTCGGGAACTCCCTTCCCCCATCCCCCCCCCCCACCCCCACCGATCAACCACAGTTCTTCCTAGGCCAGCGTCCAGCCCACATCCCGCACCTCCTCAGGCACTCCCTCGGGCACCCAGAGTCATCGACCCTCACTCTGTCATCCTTCACCAGTCAGCAGACTTCTAACCCCACCCTCCTGCTCTTCCCCCCCCCCCCCCAATAACAAAAAAAAGCAATCCCAAACCCCATCAACATACTTACCACCTGCTCGCCCCCCATTACGCTTCCGTGAGCTAGCCCGCCCAGCCCTGGTAGCCCCAGCCGATGGTGCCTAGGCCCCCACTGAACCATCCTCCCAGTGTAAACTTTACAATCCCCAACAAACACAAAGAAGAAGAAAAAAGCAACCCACCGCCCCTATCAAAAACAAACAACCAGACCCAAAGCCCAAAACAGAGCTATATCCCAAAGTACACTACAAAGGTGGTTCACACAAACCAGAAGAAAACCAAGATACAAGAGAGGAACAACCCCTCCAGAGTTCAATGTCCACATTCTCCTGCCAATCCATTGTCTCTAATAAATTCCATTGTCTCCTCTGGTGGCCCAAGAGTTCCCGGCCTTTGTACATTACCCACAGACGCGCTGGGTATCACATACCGAACTTCACCCCCTTCTTAAAGAGGGACGACTTCACCTTCTTGAAGCTCAACCTCTTGCCAGCTCCGCACCCAGGTCCTGGTAGACACGCAGCTCGCTGCCTTCCCACGTACAGCGCCTCGTTTGACTGGCCCACCTCAAAATCCATTCCTTATTCAGGAGCCAGTGCAATCACACCACCAGCACCCTCGGCGGCTCGTTTCTCCGCGGCTTCCTCATAAGCGCCTTGTGTGCCAGGGCAAAGGCCGAACAACATAAGAACATAAGAACTAGGAGCAGGAGTAGGCCATCTGGCCCCTCGAGCCTGCTCCGCCATTCAATGAGATCATGGCTGATCGTTTGTGGACTCAGCTCCACTTTCCGGCCCGAACACCATAACCCTTAATCCCTTTATTCTTCAAAAAACTATCTATCTTTACCTTAAAAACATGTAATGAAGGAGCCTCAACTGCTTCACTGGGCAAGGAATTCCATAGATTCACAACCCTTTGGGTGGAGAAGTTCCTCCTAAACTCAGTCCTAAATCTACTTCCCCTTATTTTGAGGCTATGTCCCCTAGTTCTGCTTTCACCCGCCAGTGGAAACAACCTGCCCGCATCTATCCTATCTATTCCCTTCATAATTTTAAATGTTTCTATAAGATCCCCCCTCATCCTTCTAAATTCCAACGAGTACAGTCCCAGTCTACTCAACCTCTCCTCATAATCCAACCCCTTCAGCTCTGGGATTAACCTAGTGAATCTCCTCTGCACACCCTCCAGTGCCAGTATGTCCTTTCTCAAGTAAGGAGACCAAAACTGAACACACTACTCCAGGTGTGAACTCACTAACATCTTATACAATTGCAACATAACCTCACTAGTCTTAAACTCCATCTCTCTAGCAATGAAGGACAAAATTCCATTTGCCTTCTTAATTACCTGTTGCACCTGTAAACCAACTTTCTGTGACTCGTGCACTAGCACACCCAGGTCTCTCTGCACAGCGGCATGCTTTAATATTTTATCATTTAAATAATAATCCCGTTTGCTGTTATTCCTACCAAAATGGATAACCTCACATTTGTCAACATTGTATTCCACATGCCAGACCCTAGCCATTCACTTAACCTATCCAAACGCTCCTTCACCCAGCAGCTTCTCGGACATCCGTGCCACATATTCACAAGCGTCCATTCCCTCACTGTCTTCTGACAGGCCCACAATCCCCAAGTTCTGCCTGTGCAATCTATTCTCCAAGTCCTCCACCTTGTCCTGCAACCTCTCCTGTTGATTCTCTCATCAACCCCATCTCCACAGTCATCGAAGCAAGCTGCTCCTCGTGCTCCCCCACCGCCTCCTCCACCTTCTGAATTGCCTGGCTCTGGGCCTCCAACCACATTTCCATGCGGTCGATCCACCACCCTGGCCAGGTCCTCCAAGTTCTCCTTCCTCTGCTGGGCAAACGTCTCTTGGAGGATCCATCGACCACTGGGCCAGCAAGCTCTGACCTGCCCATTTGCCACCTTCCCCTGCGATGCAGGCTCCACACCAGCTTCAACAGGTGCTCCCTTCTTTTTCAGCCACTTCTGGTCCACAAATCCATAAACTGGTGGGATACTCTCTTCTTCCACCTCTCCTGCACCTTATACCATCACTCAGCTCCCCCGTTAGCCAGGGAAAAGGTCCAAAAGGTCCACCACCAGGAGGAGCCACCAAATGTGCGACCGCTCACTCCATGGTCGCTGCCAGAAGTTCGTTGATGTGCCATTTCTGATTGGTAATTTGTGCAATACCAAAATCTTTTGAGCAATCTCCATGGAAATTATCTAAATCATAGCCTCTATTAAGTAGGTATGATAATAACTCTTTAATCTCTATAAATTAATAAACAAAACACTGAAATTCATACATTTTTGGAATGGAAATTAACACCCCAAAATCACCTGTTGCCATGATATACCCAACTCATTTACTCTTTCCAAACAAGCTCCTGTACACAACCTCAAAGTCAGTCTCATCACCACAATGCACTACTCTTGCTCCCAAATATTCCAAATCTACAGTTTTCCTGTTGCATAAAGCCACTCCAGTACTTGTTTACAACCTGGCTGTCCATAGGTTATAAAAAATACTGAGAGAGATTAGAATTTGCTGCAATGGTCTGCCTACTCAAATTTCCAGCCCCACCACAATCCACTCTACTGTGTTATGTTTGGCATTAGCACTTTTCAATTCCATTCTAAATATGCTGGTGGTCACTCCATTATTTAGTCACCACTTGACTACAATTACTATCCCCTGGAAAATGAACAATAATTGGAAATCCAGTACTTAATAAGAAAAAAAAAATCTTTCATTTCAGTTTTACAAAGCTGTTCCGAAGAAGTTCCAAAGAGTCATACGGACTCAAAGCATTACCCATTTCTCTCTCCACAGATGCTGCCAGACCTGCTATGTTTTTCCAGCATTTTGTTTCTATTTCAAGCTCTTTACTCTCTTAAAATAGGTCAACAGTAAGGTGATTACAAATGAAACAAGATTATTGATCAGGAGTGTGAAAGATAGAGCACAATAAGATTGTGGCATTCTTAGTAATGAAGAAAAAATGCACCACTTCTCCATAAAGGAAAGAAAAATCAGTATCAAGAGTGGACGGCATTTAATAAATTAGCTTCAATCAATTCAATAATGGCAACATTTGTTAGTCTAAAAAAATTCAAATATTTTACTCAGGTAGTAGCTTAAAGTGTATTCTTTCTGAAAATTGAAACTCAAACAAAGAAATCCTTCAATGTTGGATATGTGAAATAGAATGATCAATGAAAATGCATGTGCTGGTCAGGGTCCCAAAAAGAGGTTGACGTTGCTGCTAAAATCCATTAACTTTTCTTTCTCTTTTAAATGCTTTCCAATTCTAAAATTGTTTCTATTTCAAATCTCAAAAATGTTCCTTTCTCCATAGTTTTCAAATGATTCCCTTGTCTAATGCTAAAATAGACCTCTTTTGCTTCCCAGTCTCTTTTTATAAACAGTACCTGTTTAAACCTACTAAAACAAATTCCCTCAATAGCTCAACAAGTTTATCATGTGAGTAGCTGAGAGCAGAGATTCCAAAATCTGGCTCTGATCTGTACTAAGTTATCTGATCGTAGAAGTGGCAGCTTGAACTGCGATGCCTCCAACACTTGCTTTCAAGCCTCACACATGAATAATGACCACCTGACAACAAACAATGACTATGGAATTGATGCCCCAAGACACCCAAATCCCTCTGTACCACCAAGTTCTGCACTCTCTTTCCATTTCAATAGTGTACTGCTTTCCTATTCTTCCTGTCAAAGTGGACAAGTTCACATTTTCTCACATTATGTACCCCATCTGCCAAATGTTTGCCCACTCACCGAGCCTATCTATATCCCTTTGTCGAATCTTTACCTCCTCTTGACAACTTACTTTCCTACCTATCTTGGCGTCAATCAACAAATTCAGCTACCACGCACTGCCCTCATCAAAGTCATTGATATAGATTGTAAATAGTCGAGGACCCAACAATGATCCCTGTGACACTCCACTAGTTTCAACCGTCAACCCAAAAATGACCCATGTATGTCTACTCTCTGCTTCCTGTGTCAGCTAACCAGTCCTTTATCCATGCTAATATGTCACCCCCTAAGCATGAACTCTGATGTTGTGTAGTAACCTTCGATCTAGCTCTTTATCAAATACCTTTTGGAAATCCAAGTAAAGCACATCCACATGATCCCCTGTATCCACATTGCTTATTATTTCCTCAAAGAACTCTAATAAATTATGTAAATATGATTTTACTTTCCCAAAACCATGTTGACTGCCTGATCCCATTATGATTTCTAAATATCCCCTCCTATAACCTCCTTAATAATGGATCCTATGACAGGTGTTGGGCTAACCGGCCTATAGTTTCCTGCTTTGTCTCCCTCCCGCAAGTTTCCCTAAGGTGCAATTCATATGTAGCCATTCCTCCACACACTACCCACATCCCTGCACATTTCTCCTTCTCAGGTTATTTAGAACATTTAGAAAATGTAGAAAAAAAGACTGCCACTACATCAACATACAACAGCTACTATACTTCAAAAGTACTTTGTTGGCTGTAAAGTGCTCTGCGACATCCTGAAGTGGTGAACGGCATTGGATAAATGCAAGTCTTTTTTTAATACTTTCCCATACTGATCTGATGACAAAGATTTGGTGGGGTATCGATTTCACAGTCACGAATATAAAATCTAAAATTTATTTTCTGTGAATGTCATTTACATAACAAGAGTTTTTATAAATACTAATCTCTCTAAACATCCCAAGCCACTACATTTGGCAAAATTATAACAAACGCACCCTGATTACAAGGAATTTCAGCACTCTTCCCTTGGATTCCTCTTTAGCACAACATCCAGCAGCATTACCATCCAATTTATATTTATAGATGCCATAGAACTTACAGTGCAGGAGGCCATTCAGCCCATCGAGTCTGCATCAGCCCTTGGAAAAGAGCACCCCACTTCAGCCCACACCTCCAACCTATCCCCGTAACCCAGTAACCCCACTTGACCTTTTTGGACACGAAGGGCAATTTAGCATGGCCAATCCATCTAACCTCTTAGCATCCATTCTTTGGCAGAAATCACTAGTTATAAATATCCTGAATCAATTTAAGCCCAAATTTAAAAAAGATACCCATGTAGATTTTTAATTCATGATTCCCAAGACTAGAAACACTTTTACATATTTCAAAAGAAGAGATGCATTTCAGAATTTTAAAATGGATATCTGAAATGCAAGCCGAGCTGACGTATATTCATTCTATAGGTTCAAAACAAAGTTACACTTATTTTTTACCGATAATGTTGCATTCAGAATTAAATACGCATCTTCAGATTTATTTTAATACATTTAGGCAGGGGCAACACGCGGCACAGTGGTTAGCACTGCTGCCTCATTGAGCCAAGGACCCAGGTCACCGTCCGTGGAGTTTGCACATTCTCCTTGTGTCTGCATGGGTCTCACCCCCACAGCCCAAAAAGATGAGCAGGGTAGATGGACTGGTCACACTAAATTGCTCTTAATTCAAAAAAACAGAATTGGGTACATTAAATTTTTTTTAAAGAATACATTTATGTATTTCAGAGAGGAGAGACAAAGTCATGAATTTTACCCTAATGGTTACTTGGAACACTAAAAAACTTGGAGAAACTGTGTGGTGCACCAAGAGGCAAGTTATACACAACACAAAGCTCCAGCTACCTTGGATCAGGGCTTTACTGCTTAATGAAGACAGGTTTCTGCATGCAAGAGATAGAACTTCAGGTAGTTAGAATGCCATTTAAAAAACAGCATGTGTGAATCTTAATTGGTATTTTATATAGAAAGTTAGTTTACCATCCATGTGTATAAACAACGTGTATAAATACCGTGCAACACGGTAGCATGGTGGTTAGCATAAATGCTTCACAGCTCCAGGGTCCCAGGTTCGATTCCCGGCTGGGTCACTGTCTGTGCGGAGTCTGCACGTCCTCCCCGTGTGTGCGTGGGTTTCCTCCGGGTGCTCCGGTTTCCTCCCACAGTCCAAAGATGTGCGGGTTAGGTGGATTGGTTATGCTAAATTGCCCGTAGTGTCCTAAAAAGTAAAGGTTGGGGGGGTTGTTGGGTTACGGGTATAGGGTGGATACGTGGGTTTGAGTAGGGCGATCATTGTTCGGCACAACATTGAGGGCCGAAGGGCCTGTTCTGTGCTGTACTGTTCTATCTATCTAACTACCAGTTTAGTAGCAACACAACTATCCACGGACTTGCGGTGGTGGCATGTAGGAGAAGGTCGCATGCTAGGTAGCACCCGTCAGGGTACTTGTTTTTTTGGATCTTTTTGCCCAGATCCTGAGGAACTTTGATGGATAAACTCTGACCATCTAAAGGTTTAGTGCGTTTGTCGAGGAAAGAATGTAATAAATCTCAAAAATGGTTGGTGGAAAGTAAGTTGTAAATGGAAATTCTTCGAGTCGACTTGGTTCACCAGGAGGGAAGATGGCAGATACAACTCCAGAGGGTACGGCCGCTCCTATTATAGCAGATATACTGATGGTGGTAGGGGCCTCAGAGTTTGAGAAGCAGTTTGGAAAGCACTTGGAGAAACAAGGGCAGGTGATGATGGAAACCCTTAAAAAGTTGATTGAGGTGGTGCTTGGTCCAATTCAAGAGGTGGAGAAAGCTTTGGAGGCAGCGAAGGAGCGCGGAGAGGTATTGAAGGGAATGGAAGAAACTTTGTTGATTGACAATGATCAAAGCATCTTGTTAAGAGGCCGAGATCTTGATGGTGGAGGAGAGAAACAAGATCCTGAGGGCGAACGTGGATGACCTGGAGAACAGGTCAAAGAGACAAAACTTCAAAATCATGGGGTTAACTTCCGGAGCTGAGCGGTCGCATGAAAGGGCTCTTGTCTAAGAACTTTGACTTGCCTTTTAACCCCAACAAACGTGCACTCATAATCCCGCAGACTAACCCCCCATCTGCCAAGCAGGGTGGGAAAGAATCAGTCACCCAGTTGAAAAGTTTGTAAAGACGAGGGGAGGGAAATCTCAGCCTCCAAGCAGGGAACCGTATGTGGGTCTATGAGGGTCAACCCTGCAGAGCTCCCAGCGCAGACCTCGGCCTGATGAAAAAACTGATGTGATACATCAGTTTCGAGCTCCAGAGACATAGGGAGATGAGAAAAGACTTCTTGGCAGTCAGAGGCGGCAGTGGAAGCCGTGCTGGCCCCCTTGAGGGAGGAAATGGACAATATGGAGCGGAGGTTACAGGCCCAGGTAAAGATGACCTTGAAAAAACTGCCACGGATCAAGGGAACCAGATCGCGGCATTCAAGGCCGAGGTAGTGAGCCTGGTCAAGACCTATAAGGGGTTGAAGGATAAAGTCAGCGATCAGGAAAACCGATCGCGTCGGCAAAACCTAAGAATCATAGGGCTGCCGGAGGTGAGGAACCCCACAGAATACGTAGCAGTGATGATGGGAAGCTGGTCGGCGAGGAGGGCTTCACCAAACCCCTGGGAGGTAGTCCGCACACACAGCTCGCTTCAGCAGTGTCCCAGGACAAGTGAACCACCGTGGGCGACAATCGTGAGGCTCCACAGGCACCAGGGCAAAGAGCAGATTCTGAGCTCGGCAAAGAGCGCGAGAGGGTGCTAGTGGGAAGGGCATTGGTGCTAACCTGGCCAAGCGCCGGGCAAAATTCTACGATGCCAAATCCACGCTATACAAAGTGGGGTGTGAATTGGAATGCTCTACCCTGTCAAGCTATGGGCACGTACCAGGGTAAAGAACACCAAAGAAAGCCAACAGATTTGTCCAGAAAAATCGATTGGGCAACCAGCAATGGCCAGAACGCAGACTGTAAGAAATCAAGAGTAGTAAGGGCGACCACAGGCAGAGGCGCGGAAAGAAGTGCGGAAGGGGGAAAGAGAGGTAGATGGGGGTTAAATAGGGGAATCTGACTGTTAGGGGAGCCGCTCTACTAGCAAGCAGGCCAGCGTATGGAGGTACAGCGAAGGAGAAGGTCGCAGCACGCCTCCCGGGAGGGAAGGATGCCTAGCATAGGGGAAAGTTAAAACCAGAGCTTCAGGGGAAACAAAGGACAAAAGGGGGGCCTCAGGAGAGGTAGAGAAGGGGCTTTACGGTGTATGTGCGTGCGCGTGTATACACAGACTTTTTGTCGTAGGGAAAAGGGTGCTTCCACGCCGCAATTGTAATCTCCGACAACACGCCACATTACATGAATGTGGGGTTACAGGACTGCTGGGTTCAACGCCTCCCCATGGTGGCTGGACGCAGCTCTCCTTGTCGATGAGGAATTCTGTCCAAGTCATCGACGGTTATATAACCTGCAACTAGAACGGGGAGGTCTCAGCCTTCACATTCTGGGAGGCACTGAAGGCGGTAATCAGGGGTGAAATCATAGCTCATAGGGACCTTAAGGACAGGAAAGTAAGGGCAGCAGCTGATCGAGTCAATACTGGAGCTGGATCGGCGATACTCCACGGCCCCAACCACGGAGCTGCTGGCAGAGAGGAAAACGCTGTACATGAAATTTGATCAGCTCTCCACAAGGAAGGCAGCCCCACCAGGCACTTCTACGAACATGGAGACGAGGCCTGCCACAAGTCAGCATACCAGCTAAGAAAGCAAGCCGCTGCAAAAGAGATAGCGCAAGTTAGGGACAAAAACGAGGTTAACAAGGTTTTTGCAACATTTTACCGAGGGCTATACACCTCCGAAAACCCGAAGGGGGACTCGGTGATGGAACAGTTCCTCGACAGACTGGATATGCCGGTGATGAGGGAGGAAGGGCTGGAAGCACTGCTAAAGCTGGGCAAAATCGTGGAATGCATTAATTCCATGCAGTCATGAACAGTGCCGGGACCAGATGGGTTCCCGGTAAACTTTTACAAACACTTTGCAGCAGCGCTGGCCCTGCACTTGCAGAAGATGTTCAACGAATCACTGTCAAAGTGGGCCCTGCCACCCACGCTAGCCCAGATCTTGATCTCATTAATTCCCAAAAAGAGTGTGGAGCATACAAATCCATCTCTCTCTTAAACGCTGATGCAAAAGACCTATTAAAAGCACTGGCGAGGCATCTGGAGACCTGCCTGCCAGAAGTAATCACAGAAGATCAGACTGGGTTTGTCAAGGGCAGACAAGTAACAGCAAAAACATCAGGCGACTGCTGAATGTAATAATAACCCCATCCAGGGAGCGGGCACCAGAGGTGATCATTTCCCTGGACGCGGAGAAAGCCTTCCATTGAGTAGAATGGAGGTACTTAAACGGTTTGGGTTTGGAGCTGCTTTCACCACGTGGGTGAAGCTCCTACAGCGAGCGTACAGACAAACACCACCAGCTCCAAATACTTTTGGTTGCACAGGGCAACGAGGTAGGGTGCCTGTTATCCCTGCTCCTGTTCGCACTGGCCATCAAACCATTGGCCACCGCTCTTAGATCGGCGGAGAGGGGGCAGAGAGCATAGAGTCTCGCTCTATGCAGATGACCTGCTCCTCTAAATGTCGAACACCCTAGCTAGCATGGGAAAGCTAATGGGACTCCTTAGGGAGTTCGATGCCTTCTTAGGTTATAAACTCTTCCCAGTGAACCCCCGAGAGGGAGGAGCAGAGCTGGAAGAACTACTATTTAAAATAACTCAAACCAAGTTCAGGTACCTGGGGATCCAAGTGGCCCACACCTGAATGAGGCTCCATAAATGGAACATCTCCAACCTGGTGGAGGAGGTGAAGAGGGACCGGCAAAGATGGGACTCTTGCTCTTTCACTAGCGAGAAGGGTATTGACAGTCAAAATGAACATACTGCCTGGGTTCCTCTTCGTTTTCAGATCACTCCTCATTTTTTGGGGGCAAGGGGGGGAGGGGAGAGAAGAGTCCCTAGGATAGCCAAAACCATCTTACAGCAAGGGAGCTCTGACCCTACCAAACCTTCTATTCTACCACTGGGCCGCAAATGGTGGAGAGGGTGATGGGGTGGCTAAGGGAATCGGAGGCAGGCTGGCTCTGAAAGGAGGTTGTGGGCTGGTTTAGCACAGGGCTAAAGAGTTGGCTTTTAAAGCAGACCAGGGCAGGCCAGCAGCACGGTTCAATTCCTGTACCAGCCTCCCTGAACAGGCGCCGGAATATGGCGACTAGTGGCTTTTCACAGTAACTTCATTTGAAGCCGACTTGTGACAATAAGCGATTTTCATTTCATTTCATCCTGCACAAGGACGTCTCTCCAAGTGCTAGCCCCAGTGGTAGTGGCCACACTAAGGACATGGAACCAGTTCAGGCGCCATTTCAAGCTCGGTGAGGTTACCATAGAGGCCCCATCTGCAACAACCATAGGTTCACATCGGCGAGGACAGACACCACATTTGGGATGTGGAGGGAGGACAGAGACACACACAGAGACACACACACGATAGACTGGAGACCCTGGGGGAACTCTGAAAGGCTCCAACTCCCGAAAGGGAATGAACTCAGTTACCTGCAACTGCGCGACTTTCTCCATAAGGGGACAAAAAGATTCCTCAGTGACCCGGACACACATTTCTAGATACAATGGACTGGTAGTGGGACAAGTGTGGCAACATCTACAGACAACTCATAGCAAAGGTCAGGACCCCACTGGAGAAATCAGATGGAAAACGTAGGAGAGGCTGGCATAGAGATAGTGGGAGGACTCTGGATCAAGGCACTGCACAGGGTGAACTCCACCTCCTCCCGTGCCGGGGTAAGCCTGATACAGCTCAAGGTGGTGCACAGCTCCGCACCTAAGACACGCATGAGCGGGTTCTTCCCCGAGGTGGAGGATAGGTGCGAACGGTATCAGGGGTCCCAGCCAACCACACCCACATGTTCTGGCCCTGTTCCAGACTCGGGGAGTTCTGGACGGCCTTTTTCTGAGGCCATGTCCAGGGTTGTGGTGGTCGAGATGGAGCCGCGCCAATCTGTGGCTGGGATGTTAGAGCATCCAGAGCTCCCGGCAGGAAGGGGGTGAGCACTCCGGCTTTTGCCTCATTGATTGCCAGGCGGAGACTTCTGCTAGGCTGGAAGTTGGCAACTCCACTCAGGGCCTTGGAGTGGCTCTCAGACCTGGCCAAGTTCCTGAAACTAGAAAAATTTAAATTCTCGATAAGGGAGTCAGAGGAGTGATTCCACAACACGTGGAAATTGTTCACAAACCTCTTTGCAGGCCTATCATGGATATGACTACTGAATAAGGCCCGCTCGTCTAGTGTGTGTACCAGCACTCGTTCAGGGTACTTTCAACTGGGTAGTGGAACGAGACAGGGGTGTCTGATGTCTCCCCTCTTATTCATAATAGCAATTGAGCCCCTGGCTATGGCGTTGAGGGCTTCAAGAAAGTGTATAGGGATAGTTGGGGCGGGGGGGTTGGAGTATACGGTATCCCTATACGCTGACAGCACAGTAGGATAGTTGTTAGCACAATTGCTTCACAGCGCCAGGGTCCCAGGTTCGATTCCCACTTGGGTCACTGTCTGTGCAGAGTCTGCACATTCTCCCTGTGTCTGCGTGTGTTTCCTCTGGGTGTTCCGGTTTCCTCCCACAGTCCAAAGAACACAAGAACATAAGAATTTGGAGCAGGAGTAGGCCACCTGACCCCTCGAGCCGGCTCCGCCATTCAATGAGATCATGGCTGATCTTTTGTGGACTCAGCTCCACTTTCCGGCCAAAGATGTGCAGGTTAGGTGGATTGGCCATGCCAAATTGCCCTTAGGGTAGATGGGGTTGCAGGTTTCCAGGGACAGGACGAAGGTATGGGTTAATTAGGGTGCTCTTTCCAAGGAGCCGGTGCAAACTCGATCGGACGAATGGCCTCCTTCTGCTCTATAAATTCTATGACAGTTTACTGCTTTATGTGGCGGACCCAGTACCCACTATGGGTGATGTAATGGAGCTACTAAAGAGCTTTGGCTCTTTTTTGGGATACAAATTGAATCTGGGAAAGAGAGAGTATTTTCCGGTGGACCCCATGGTCCACCCATGATCTAACCCAGATCCCAGAGAGCCAACCTGCGGGTGCTTCCCTTTCGCCTTGTCAGATCAAGCTTCAGGTATCTGTTGTCAGAGTTGCTCGGGACTGGCCCAAGCTTCATAAATTGAACTATTCTAGTCTGGTGAGTAAGGTCAAGTCTGATCTGCAAAGGTGGGATAACCTTCCCATGTCTTTAGCTTCAAAATGAATATTCTGCCGTGGTCTTTTTCAATGTCTTCCTCCCCACATCCTTTTTTGCAAGGGTTTGGCAGACAGACAATCACAGAGCTTGGCGGTGCCTAATTTTGCTTGTTTTAATATTGGGCAGCTAATGTGGAAAGGGTGCTGGGTTCATCTAGTGACCCCAGGGGCCGCATGGGTGCAGGTTGGGGCAAGGACATGCAAGGGTGGGTTGGGCACACTGTTGACGGCTTTCCTCCAGTTTTCGCCGACAAAATATTCTGTGAGTCTGGTGGTAGTATCCACCTGTAGGAAATGGTGGCAGGTCAGGCAACATTTTGAGCTCCGGTCTCTGTCGAAGTTGGCACCTATTTGTACCAACCACTTGTTTGGGCCGACGAAGCTAGACACCTTGTTGGGGGAATGGGGAAAGAAGGGATGGAGGGATTGGGGGACTTGTTTCTGGAAGGGCGATTTGCCAGCTTGAAGGAATTGACGGTGAAATATGGACTTGAGGTTGAATTCGTTCAGATATCTCCTGGTTCAGAATTTTGCATGGAAGACCTTCCCAACATTCTCTGAGGCACCACCGGCGTCTCTTATGGAAAGGATTCTTTCGCTTGTGGGGTCGGAGGAGGGTAGCACATCTGACATCTATGGGCGGATCCTGTCAGAGGAAGTGTGCCTGTTGGATGGGGTGAAAGTGAGGTGGGAGGGAGAGCTGGGGCCATAGTAAATGACGAGGTGTGGAATGAGGGTTATGGTTTGTATTTTTTTGTGTGTTTTTCCTGAAATGTTGTATTTGTGTATTTCTAAAAATTTACATTTGTAATATTTGGTAAAATTTGAAAAACTTTAATTATTTTATTTAAAAAAAACAACCACCCACATCTGTGTTCAAAGTTTTCAATTAACTACAAATCATTAATTTAAAATATGGCAACCAAGGTCAGGTTTCTAGATGGTATTGGCATTGATCTTGTTTCCCATCTATATCATGCCCAAGAGTTTTTTTTTTAGGTTGACAGATGGGGACTGGGCATGTTATGCATTCTATTTAGTGTAAAAAGACAAATCTGAAACTTGAGATATTTTGCCACTACATTACTCACGCCACTAGAATGACAATGAAAAAAATCTTTCTGGATAAAAGCTACAACGGTAGTGCTTTCAAGGCACATGCTGACTTTGCACAGAGCAGCGAAAATATGAACTCTTTTCAGAGAGATATAGCTATTATACTTGCGAGCATAAAATTTAGGCACTCCCCCCTATCTCAACCAAAATGCTAAATTTTCAAAAAAGTCACCAATTTCAGCTTCAACACAGTTATTTACAAGTATTGTTCGCTGTTCAAGTTACAGAGGCTGTCTGTCAATAGATATCCTGGTCCCTGCAGTAAACGAATCAGAAGGCACTGCTATATCCAGTGACTCCAAGAAACATTTAACCAGTTCATTTTCCCTGGTGGTGTCAGGTTGGTGTCAAGTGGACAGAGCAGCTCAGCCCCGTCCCAATGGAGAGAGAGAGAAAAATCAGGCGAGAGAGAGAAAAATCAGGCAAGAAAATCAGAGTGAGCATCGTGGCAGCCCTTTTCCCGACTTGCTATGGATGTGTGAGGAACAATGAAGGGGTGATTGGTGTCAGGGGTCAATCTCTCGTTGTTCGGCTGAGTTCCTAGCCTCCATCATAGAGTCAACTGTCAGAATGAAGCATTGATCTCAATGGCCCCCATTCTGCTGAAAGAAGATCCCTCCTGGGAGGACAGGAGGCAGCACTTTTGTATTCAAGCTCCTTAAACCTCAGTTTTGATAATAACTTTTTCAATATGCTTTGCTCAGTCTGAGACAACTGGGGCAGCGGCACAAACCAGCCGCAATTTCATCGCTCACGTGCTCTTCGCCCTGTCACTGCAAATGGGCTGAATGTTGGCCGAGGTGGAAATCAGGCACCCAACGTGTTTCTGACTGTTTTCCACCATCGCCTGACACTGATGTCCACACCAAGGTGTGCATTTTTCAGTGAGTATAATCGGCAGACCTGGAAGTGGATGTGAACTGGACTGGAGCCGAGAGCATCAGCCGACTGCAATCACCTGCTGCCCGGGCAATGAACAAGATGCCCAACATGGAAGCTGCTCTTTGAGAGGGTCTGTACTGTCTGGACTGGATGCAGCAGGGTGGCTGCCTCAATGCGGGCAGCTACAGGGGGGTTTAAAAAGACAGAAGGAAGAAAGCAGTGAAGATCAGGATGAAGACTCATGGGGAAGGTGTTAGTCTCCCCATCTGGTGGGTTTCCTCCGGGTACTCATGTTTCCTCCCACAAGTCCTGAAAGATGTGCTGTTAGGTAATTTGGACATTCTGAATTCTCCCTCAGCATAGCTGAACAGGTGCTGTGGCGACGAGTGGATTTTCACAGTAACTTCATTACAGTGTTAATGTAAGCCTACTTGCGACAATAATAAAGATTATTATTAAAGCAGCTGCTATATTCAGAAATCTGCCAATATTTTTGAATACTGGTAGCTCAGATCACTGAAGTTATCAGATTTCTCATTGGTTGACCTTCTTGAACATTTGAGTTGCACAACATAGAAGATGCTGTAACTAGAAACTCAACAGCAAACTACTCTGCATATTTTGGTACATGAAAGTGTTGTGCAGATGCCCGAAATGAACTTAAATGATTCCGAGTACATCCATCCTTCCAAAATGTCACTGAACCTTTTCTTAACTGCTGCTTCTACTATGAAATACTCCATCTAGTGGTTTGAAATTGATGCAGAAAAAATCTGTCCAAATATCTGAATGTCAACCATGCTTCCATTTCACATCAACGGTCCTTTGAATTAACTCCTGTGCTCAACTACATACAATTTCCCCTGCTGCTTTACATTCCTTTGATGAAAGTAGAAACACCTTCACTAGTTACTCTTTATGCTCAGAATGATCAGATTTTAATGTGCATAAACATATACAGATAAGTGTGAGGTGATGCACTTGGGCAGGTCAAACAAGGTAAAGGAATGCATGATAAACGGCAGGACCCTGGGAAACACCAAGGCTCAGAGGACCTTGGCATGCACACACACTGGTCCCTTAAGGTAGCAATGGATACAGTGGCTAAGAAGGCATTTGGTATACCTGCCTTTATTAGCCGAGGCATAGCATTTAAGAGCAGAGGGGTTACGCTGGAAAGTTGGTTAGGTCCCAGCTAGAATATCGTGTGCAGTTTTAGAATCCACATTATAAGAGGGATGTGATAGCACTGGAAAGGGTGCAGAGGAGATTTACCAGGATGTTGCCTGGGCTGGAGAGTTTTAGTTTATTAAGTGATTGGATAGGCTGGGGTTGATTTCCTTGCAGCAGAGGAGACTGAAAGGGGACATGATTAATATGTATAAAATGATATGGGGCATAGATGGAGTAGACAGGACAAAACATTTCCCCTGAATGGAGGGATCAATGACCAGGGGGCATAGGTTTAAGGTAAGCAGGAGGTTTAGAGGAGATGCGAGGAAAACCATTTTCACCCAGAGGGTGGTGGGAATCTGGAACTCGATGCCTGAAAGGGTGGTGAAGGCAGAGACCCCATAACATTTAGTATTTAGATGTGCACTTGCAATGCCAAGGCATACAAGGCTATGGGTCAAGTGCTGGAAAATCGGATTAGACTAGTTAGGTGCAGACGCAATGGGCCGAAGAGCCTTTCCTGTGCTGTAAACACATACAGAATGAAAGTTTGATTTTATCTCAAGTTCAGTTGTCCATTAGCCAACTTAAAAGAACAATCAATAACCCTCAAATGCAAGTTTTTAGTTGGTATGTCAAACAGATTTACCAAATATTTAAAATGATCTTAAGGATATTTGCCCAGGTTGAACCACTAATATGCTAGGAAAGCACGGTAGCACAGTGGGTAGCACTCTTGCTTCACAACTCCGGGTCCCTGGTTCGATTCCCGGCTTGAGTCACCGTGTGTGTGTGGAGTCTGCACGTTCTTCCTGTGTCTGCATGTGTTTCCTCCCAAAGGTCCCGAAAGACGTGCTGCTAGGTAATTTAGACATTCTGAATTTTCCCTCAGTGAAACCGAACAGGCGCAGGAATGTGGCGACTAGGAGCTTTTCACAGTAACCTCATTGCAGTGTTAGTGTAAACCTACTTCTGACAATAAAGATTATTAAAAGATTATTATTATTAACACAAATTCAAATCGCAGGTGGAATTTAAATCCAGTTAATTAATAAATCTGAAATTTAAAAGCTAGTCAGTAATGGTGATAATGAAACTACCAGATTGTTATACAAACCCACCTTATTCATGCATGCCCTTTAGAGAAGAAAATCTGCCATCCTTACTCATCTGGCCTACATAGATCCACAGCAATGTGGCTGACACTTAACTGCACACAGCAGTGGCTTGGCAAGCCACTCACCAAACCACTACAGAAAAGTTGAAAGATAAAAACAAGCATTCAACCAGGAAAAAACAAAAGTACACCCTGCCCAGTCAAACCTGCAAAGTCCTCCTTATTGGGGACTTGTGCCAAAATTGGGAAAGCAGTCCCACAGGCCAGTCAAGCAAAAGTCTGACAGTCATACTAACCAAATCATTCCTTCCAGCCAATATCCCAAATTCCTCCATCACCATCTCTGGGTTCAGGTGAGGGAACCAACAAGAAAAGATCTACTTGACCTCATCCGTTACCTGTTGCAGGTAAATATTTTCCCAAAACAGTATTGGGGGAGAAACCATCACACAGTCCTTGTGGAGACAAAGTCCGATCTTCATACTGAGGATATTGTCGGGTCGCATAAATTAATGCTAAATGGGTAGATTAAGAACAAATCTGGCAGCTCAAAACTAGACCATCAGCCATAGCACAGAGATAATTGGTGGACAACAATTAAACAACTAACATTGAAGGAGAAGGCTCCGCAAATATCCTCATTCTCAAAGATTTGGAGGGAGAGGGTTCAGCAAGTCAGTGCAAAAGACAATGCTGAAGCATTTTCAGCCATATTCAGTGAGAAGTGCCAAATGGATGATCCATCTTGGCCCATGACTGATGTTCCCAGTGTCACAGATGCCGAACTTGAGCCTATTCAATTAACTCCACCTCATAGCAAGAAATGCTGAAGGCACTGTATGTAGCAATGGCCAACGGGCACGGAAAACATCAGGAGGTAGTACTGAAAACTTGTGCTCCAGAACTGGAATGACCCTTATGCAAGGCTCCTTTAGTACAACTGCAATATCGGCATCTACCCGACATGTAGAAAACTTCCTAATATGTCCTATCGACAAAAGTCAAAACAAATCTGATCTGGCCAATTACCATTCCAGTCTATTCTCAATGATCAACAAAAGTATGGAAAGTGTCATCAAGTGGCACTTGCATACAATAACCTGCTCACCAACACTCTTGTTTGGATTCTGCCGGGGCCACTCTGCTCCATTACAGCCTTCTTCCAAACATGGACAAAGAGCTGAACTGAAGAGGTGAGGTGAGAGTGACTTTTCTCGACATCAAAGCAGCATTTGACAAAAAATTATATCAAGGGGCCCCAGTAAAAATAAGTAAATGAGCAACTGGGAGAAACTCTCCAGATTGGACTCATACATAACAGAAAGAAAGATGATTATAGCTGTTGGTAGCCAAACATGTCAGTCCCAAGACATCTCATCAGGAGTTCCATAAGGTAGAGTTCTGGCCCGATCATCTTCAGCTGCTTCATCAATATTCTCATCTCCATCATGTCAGAAGTGGGATTGCTTGCTGATGATTGCATAGTGTTAAGCACCATTGGCAACTCTTCAAATGTTGGAGCAATCCCTGCCCACCTGCATAAAGACTTGGACAACATTCAGGCTTGAGCTGACAAGTCAAAGGTAATATTTCTGCTACACAAGTGCAAGGCACTCACCACCTCCAACATGAGAGAATCTAACTATCGTCCTTTGACAGTCAATGCCGTTGCCATTGTTGAATACCCTACCATCAACAACCTGGGAGTTACCATTGACCAAAAATTGAACTGGGCCAGCTACATAAAAATACTGTGACTACAAGAGCAGTCAGAAGCTGGGAATTCTGCAGCAAGTAACTTTACCTGACTCCCCAAAGCCTGTCCAGGAGTGTGATGGAATACTTTCCATTTGCCTGATGCGTGCAGCTGCAACAACACCAAAATGGCGTGGCATCGTCCAGGACAAAGCAGCCTGCTTGATCAGCACCTAATCCACCACATTAAACATTCACTCCCTCCAAAGCTGGCACACAACATGCACCAAATACAAAATCTGCGCATCAATTTTCCAACCTTCCTTCCACAACATCTTCCAAGTCCACATTCTCGATCATCGAGAAGAACATGAGATCCGACACATGAGAACACCACCACCTTCAAGTTTCCTCCAGGCAATACACCATCCTGACTTGGAATTACAATCACCGTTCCTGGAACCCTGGAACACCCTTCCAAAAAACACTGGGCCTGTACCTATACCAGATGGACTGCCGTGGTTCAAGAAGGTGGTTCATTGCCTTCTTCTCAATGGCAATTAGAGATGGGCAACAAATGCTGGCCTTGCCAATGACATTCATAGCCCATGAAAAAATATTTAAAAATTCAGAAACTCACCACTTTTCAAAAGGCTCAAGTCTCAGTGTAGTTTAACGCACCTCATACCAATCTCAATTGAATAGTCAGCTCTCATTTGGACTGCAGGACAGTCACCTTATATATAGGTGACTGTTTCACCTAGAAGAAATCCAAAAATAATTAACGTATGCTTATTTTTAAACAATTAAAAATTATCATTGCCTGCTGCCCAGGTGAAATACCATTGCCTTAAAATCACTACTTACTTTGTGTAACTTGAAGATGACCAATCAACTATGTATAATGGAAAACATCTCCGCTTACATTTACTCTGAATACTTCATTATAACCAGGCACGTCTACTAAAATAACAATAGGTGGTGATTGTGCAGTTGTACAAGTTTGTGGAGGAGAAGATCCTGAGGTGCGTCAGGGAGGGATGAGACTGCGACTGGAAGGGGAATTACATCCGAATATACCAGAACACTGGCATGGAGCTGACGAAGAGGCGCGCTGGATTTAATAGAGCCTCGGTGGTGTTGTACTGAAGGAAGATTCGGTTTGGGGTGTACCCTGCAAAACTGTGGGTGACATCTGAAGGCTGGGAGTCTATTTTGAGACTCCAGAAGAAGCCAATGACTTTATAAGGGAGAATAAACTGGCGGAGAACTTAGAGTTGGTGTGAGATGGAGGAGCTATATCAGCAAAAGTTGGACATTATGGCTATTTTGTGTTACCAAAGGGTGGGGGGTTGTCTCTAGGGAGCTGTCAGTTTGCAAGTGGATGTTCGCCCCAATCGCTGCCCCCCCCCCCCCCCCCCCCCGGTGAGTCCATTGTCCATTGGGTGGGGTTGCCGGCTGACGGGAATTCAGGTGGATAGGGGGCCATTATCACAGGCTGAAGAGGGACTGGTGGGGTGGTGTAGGGGGGGCTTCGATCAGGAGTTGCCATGGTGAACGGAGGTGAAGTGCAGAGGAGAGCATGACAAGTGCTGGGAATGGGGGGGGGGGGATTGCGACGTGGCAGAGTTGGATACGAAGTGTGGTCATGGGCGGAGAGGGGAGCCATGTTGAATTGGCCCGAGTTACGGTGGTATTAAAAGGAGATAGAACCGGTGGGGGTGTAAAATGCTAACCACTGTACTCCCGTGCCACCCAATGACCAGATAGTCTGTTTTTATTGGAGATGTATAGTGAGACGTTGGAGAAGGGGTGTTGCCAGAGACATTGACCCTGGCATCGATTACTTTAATCCCGAAGGGCAAGGATCCCTTGGAGTATGGGTCATATAGGCCCATTTCATCGTTGAGTATAGACGTGAAAGTGCTGGCTCAGCTGTTGGCAGGGAGGATGGAGGGATGTGTGCCGGGGTGATCATGGAGGATCAAACGGATTTTGTAAAGCAGCTCTCTAGCAACTTAAGGAGGCTGTTGAATGTGGTTCTGACACCATCAGGAGGGTGGGTACCGGAGGTTATGGTTTCTATGGATGCAGAGAAGGTTTTTGATTGGGTGGAGTGGAGGTATTTATTCCAAATTTTGGGTAGGTTTGGCTTTGGCCGAAGTTTGTGGCGTGGGTGCGACTGTTGAATGTAACCCCGGTGGCAAGTGCACGCATAAATGAGATGAGTTCACAAGGGATTTGGACTTTATAGGGGAATGAGACAGGGGTGCCTGCTGTCGCCGTTGTTATTCGCGTTGAGTCCTTGGCGGGAGACCTTAGGGGGTCTGTGGAGCGATAGGGGGAGTAGGGAGCACTGGTTGCCATTGTATGCGGACGACCTGCTGTTGTTTGTGTCAGACCTGCTGGGTAGGTTGGGTGTATGGGTAGGATCATGAGAATATTGGAGAGATTTGGGGCCTCTGTGGGTACAAGTTAAATGTTGGGAAGAGTGAGGTGTTTCCAGTGAATGCGGTGGGGCGGGGGGGCCAATTGGGAGCTGTTGCTGTTCAAGGTAGCTGGGGAAAGGTTCAGGTATTTGGGGATTCATGTGACGAGGAAATGGGCCACAATAAACAGGTGGAATTTGACAGCATTGATGGAGGAGATTAGGGGGGGGATTTAGGAGATGGGATTCATCATACCTGACTTTGGCAAGGAGGGTGCAGGTGGTAGAGCCGAATGTGCTGCCACGGTTTCCGTTTGTTTTCCAGACCTTCCCGATCGTTCTCCCCAAGGCCTTCTTCCGAAAGTTGAAGACAGTGATTTCAGAGTTTATACGGGCAGGGAAGGTGCAGAGGATAAAAAGGGCGTGGAATCAGCTGAGGAGGCACTTTAAGTTAGAGGGAATTGGGACTGAGGCGCTGAGGACGCGGGTTTGAATCCCGGCCCTGGGTCACTGTCCCTGTGGAGTTTGCACATTCTCACCATGTCTGCGTGGGTTTCACCCCCACAATCCAAAGATGTGCAGGTTCGGTGGATTGACCACGCTAATTTGCTCCTTAATTGGAAAAAAAAAAATAATTGAGTACTCTAAATTAATTTTTTAAAAGTTAGAGAGGATTTCGCTGTTGACACCACTGTGTGGGAATCATAGGTTTCAGTCTGGGAGGTTAATGGATGTATGAAAAGTGGAGGTAGGAGGATTAAGGTTGGAGAGGGTGAGGGACACGTACTCGGAAGGGAAGTTTGTAAGTCTGAATGAGTTGTGGGAGAGGTTTGAGTTGCCACAGGGGAAGTGAATTTAGATATATAGGTAGATTTGGAACTTTGTGCGAAAATAGCGGAGGGTGTTTCCCAGGTTGCCGGAATACACTTTTATTAGAACAACTGCTGCTCCTGGATGAGTTGAGGATGGGTTGGATTGGGGATATATACGGGTGGTTGGGTGGGCACAGGTGGTGGATTGGCTGGTGAACTTGTATGACTTTTCTCTGGAAAAGATTAAGTTTTTTGTTGAGGGGGTCAGCAGTGAAGGTTGTTCATGGCAATATCTGACAAATAGTTTGTCACTGGAAAGGGGGTGAAAAGGGAGAAAAACTACGTTTTTCTCGTACGTATATGTCTCGTACGGAGTGCGTTTGTATATGTTGCTGTTTTTGTTTTTAACACGTTTGGAATAAAGGACATTTTAAAAAAATAATATAGGCAGTTTTCTCAATATTACAATGTAAGCAATAACTTTCATACTTGGAAATGAACTTAAATCATAGGAACTCAGTGTCAACTTTCATTCTGTAACTGTGCTATCAAAATGTATAGTTTTTTGCTTTAAGTCAAATCTTTACAAATAGCTACAACGCACACCTCAAAACGTGACCAGCACAGCACTGAAGTGTCAGTATGAAACAGATCCCAGATAACTTGCAGTAACACAGGCACGAAAAGGAACAGTTAGTGACTGAAAATGTATTTGAAATTGTGTTTTCTGTGACCTGGGTTAGAGGCACGGTCACATTGTAGTTGCGTTACCCAAATAGAATTCCAGGGATTACACTAATGCTTTGGAGATGCAAATTCAAATCCCACTACAGCAATGGAGGCATTTTAATTCAAATAATTAAATAAAGCTAGAATATAGAAAAGGCCAGCCTCCGTAATGGTGATCATGAAACTGCACGATGGCATGAAAATCCACCTAGCTCACTAATAATCTTGAGGGTAGGAAACTTGACATCATGACCTAAATGTGACTCCAGAGGCAAAGCAATGTGTTGACTATTAACTGCCCTGTGAAGTAGTTTAGTAAGCTACTCAGTTGCACAAAACCGTTACGAAAAAGTCAAGCAAAGGCTTAAAAGCTGGTTTACGTGCTGAAGCAACCCTAGCACAATGTAAGCTTCAAGAGTGTCTCATAGCACCAGGCATGATCAAATCTGAAGAGCATATCAGACAAATTGAACCTAAGGTAGTTTGCAAGAGAACAAACATCATGGGAAAAAACCTACTTGACCTTATCCTCACTAACCTTCACACATGAATCTATCCATGACAGGATCAGTTGGGATTATCACTGCAGTCCTTATGGACAGAAAGTCCCGTATTTGCACTGCGGACATCCTCCACCATGTTGTGCAGCCATGCCAAGTAGGAAACATTCAGAACAGATTCAGAAGCTCAAAGTTGGCCATCCAGAAAATGCTGTCTCATCAGCAGTAGAATTGCACTCCAGCATAATTTGTAACTTCACGACACTGCGTACCCTTCATTCTAGCATTACCATCCAGCAAAAGGAAGAAGCCCGATTCAATAGTGAGTGCAGGAAAGCATGCCAGGACCAGCATAGGCACACCTAAAAATGAGATACCTGTGGTGATATGCATCACTGTAGATACACAAGGGGTTAATGTAAGTACACGTAGACTAGCTAGACACTAGAGGGAGCACCAGAGACATGACACGCAGACACTTAACCAATAGGTCAGTAAGATAGGACACGACCAATGGGCATTCACGATACACACAGAGGTGACACTACCACAGGGGGCCATTACACCAACCCATATGTAAAGGACACAGCACAGATGATCTTCCTCTTTCCAGTGGAGACACTCAGAGTACAGACACAGGGTTGATTCAACATCACACCCACCACATGGATTGTAGCAGACTGGTTCGTCAGTCTGAGTAGCTATAGAAGGATTAACAGTAGTGGCAAATCAGAGTAGGAGAATTGTAAATAGTTTAATAAACGTGTTGAAGTTATCTCCATGTCTGAACCTTCCTTTGTCAGAGTGAACATCAAGGAAGCAGCTTATGCTACGCCAAGAGCATAACAAGACAATGCCAACCTGGTGATGCTGCATTCAAACTACAAAGCAGCAGACAACACAGAGCTAAGTGATCCTCCAACCAACTGATCATATCAAAGCTCAGCAATCCTGCCACATCCGGTTGTGAATGGTGACACACAATTAAACTAACACCAGCGTAAAGTTCCATGAACACTTTCTCCTCAGCAAGTAACGGTGTTAATAACATTCTCAACGTGTCTGAGGGAAGGGTTAGGTAGGACTGGAATAGAAATTGGGATTAAAATGAAAACAGACGGTTGGAGAAATGGAACTGTGCATGTACAGAGTCGGCAACAAATGCCAAATCAAGGAATGAGTGAGTGCAATGGAGACTGCTAAGGATATGGGCCTGGCAACAGCTCAACTGTAGTGCTGACGACTTGTGCTCCATTCTTAGCCAAGCTCTTCCAGTACAGCTACATCACTGGCACCTACCCAACAAAGAGTAAACTTGCCCAGGTATATTCTGTCCACAAAACGCAGGACAAATCTAATTTGCCCATTACCACCCCATCAGACTACACTCAATTATGAGCAAAGTGATAGATGGTGTCAGCATTAGTGCTATCAAACAGCATTTACTCACCAGTAACCTGTTGACACATGCTCAGTTTGGATTCTATCAGAACCACTCAACTCTTGAATTAATTATAGTCTTGGCTCGGTCATATGTGACTGTGACTGCCCTTGACATCAAGGGAGCCTGAAGTGTGGCACAAAAAATGAAATGAATGGGAATTGAGGAGAAAACTCTCCACTTTCACAAAGGAAGATCGTTGTGGTCATTGAACATCAATTCAACTCAACCCTTGGACATTTCTGCAGGTGTTTCTCAGCAGTGTTTCCCACCCAACCATCTTCAGCTGTTTGGTCAGAGGTTAGAATGTAGCTAATGATTACAGCGTTCAGTTCAATTCACACTTCTTCAGAAAATAGATTTCTTCGATCCACATGCAGCAAGAGATGGGCAGCATTGGGCTAAGTGGCAAGCAACGGTTACACCGCACAAGTACGAGGCACCAGTCGATTCCAGTGGCGGTCGCGAGCGGAGTGGCGGCATTGAGTAGAGGCTCCAGTCGGTCCGCGATTCTTCGGACTTTTTCGGGGGTTTCCCTGTGGTTCTTTCTTCCCACGACAGGGGAAGGGTTTCTTTGGCCTTTGGGGCCTGAGGGACGGGGGTCGGGTAGGTCCGGTTTGGAGCTGGTGACTACCCCCGTGTCCAGCGGCAGGAGCGGGAGGCATCGACCCAGAGGTCGGATGCGTGGGCGGAGCTTGACACGAGGAGAGGCAATCGAGGTGGCAGGCCTGAGCCCAGAACACAATGTAGAGGGGGACTAGAGTACACTGAAGAGCAGGAAGGCAGTGCAGGTGTCCCCTGCGGTCATCTCCCTCCAAAACAGGTATACCGTTTTGGATACTGTTGGGGGAGATGACTCACCAGGGGAAGGCAGTAGTAGCCAGGCTCGTGGCACCGTGGCTAGCTCGGCTGCACAGAAGGGCTGGAAAAAGACTGACAGGGCTATAGTCATAGGGGATTCAATTGTAAGGGGAGTAGACAGGCGTTTCTGTGGTCGAAAACGAGACTCCCGAATGGTATGTTGCCTCCCGGGTGCTCTGGTCAGGGATGTCTCCAATCGGCTGCAGGACATACTGAAGGGGGAGGGTGAACAGCCAGTTGTCGTGGTGCATATAGGCACCGACGATATAGGTAAAAAAAGGGATGAGGTCCTACAATCAGAATTTAGGGAGTTAGGAGATAAGTTAAAAAGTAGGACCTCAAAGGATCTCAGGATTGCTACCGGTGCCACGAGACAGTCAGAGTAGAAATTCAAGAATAGTCAGAATGAATACGTGGCTTGAGGGATGGTGCAGGAGGGAGGGGGTTCAGATTTTTGGGACATTGGAACCGGTTCTGGGAGTGGTGGGACTATTACAAACCGGATGGTCTACACCTGGGCAGGACTGGAACCAATGTCCTCGGGGGTGCTTTTGCTAACACTGTTGGGGAGGTTTTAAACTAATGTGGCAGGGGGATGGGAACCAGATTAGGAAGTTAGAGGTTAGTAAAGCAGCAGCAACTAAAGCCAGTAAGGTACGAGACAATAAACTCAATGTGACTAAGGGGAAGAGTAGACAGGGAAGAGATGATGAACACAAAGGTGGTCTGAGGTGCATTTGTTTTAATGCGAGAAGTGTAGCAGGTAAGGCAGATGAACTTACGGCTTGGATCAGTACCTGGGAATATGATGCTATTGGTATTACTGAGACTTGGTTGAGGGAAGGGCAGGACTGGCAACTGAATATCCCAGGGTATAGATGCTTCAGGAGGGATAGAGAGGGAGGTAGAAGGGGTGGAGGAGTTGCATTACTCGTCAGAGATGATATCACAGCTGTGATTAAGGAGGGCACGATGGACGATTCGAGCACTGAGGCAATATGGGTGGAGCTGAGATGTAGGAAGGGTGCAGTAACATTGTTGGGACTTTACTACAGGCCTCCCAAAAGCGAGCATGAAGTAGAAGTACAAATATGCAGACAGATTATAGAAAAATGTAGGAGCAATAGGGTGGTTGTGATGGGAGATTTTAACTTCCCCAACATTGAATGGGACTTGTGTAGTGTTGGAGGCGTAGATGGAGCAGAGTTTGTAAGGAGCATCCAGGAGAGTTTTTTTTAGAGCAGTATGTAAATAGTCCAACTCGGGAAGGGGCCATACTGGACCTGGTATTGGGGAATGATCCCGGCCAGGTGGTTGATATTTCAGTCGGTGATTACTTTGGGAATAGCGATCACAATTCCGTAAGTTTTAGAATACTCATGGACAAGGACAAGAGGGGTCCGAAAGGAAGAGTACTAAATTGGGGAAAGGCAGAGTATAACAAAATTCGGCTGGAGCTAGGGAATGTGGATTGGGAGCAGCTGTTTAAGGGTAAATCCACATTTGAAATGTGGAAGTCTTTTAAGGAAAGTTTGATTAGAGTGCAGGACAGACATGTTCCTGTAAAAATGAAAGATAGAAATGGCAAGGTTAGGGAACCATGGATGACGGGTGAAATTGTGAGACTAGCTAAGATGAAAAAGGAAGCATACATAGGATCGAGGTAACTCAAAACTGATGAAGCTTTGGAGGAATATCAGGAAAGTAGGACGAATCTCAAACGCGCAATAAAGAGGGCTAAAAGGGGTCATGAAATATCTTTGGCTAACAGGGTTAAGGAAAATCCCAAAGCATTTTATTCGTATGTAAGGAGCAAGAGGGTAACTAGAGAAAGGATTGGCCCACTTAAAGACAAAAGAGGGAATTTATGCGTGGACTCAAAGGAAATGGGTGAGATTCTTAATGAGTACTTTGCATCGGTATTCACACAGGAGAGGGACAAGACGGATGTTGAGGCTAGGGATGGATGTTTACATACTCTCGGTCAAGTTGTCATACGGAAGGGGGAAGTTTTGGGTATTCTAAAAGACATTAAGGTGGACAAGTCCCCAGGACCGGATGGGATCTATCCCAGGTTACTGAAGGAAGGGAGGGTCGAAATAGCTGGGGCCTTAACAGATATCTTTGCAGCATCCTTAAGCACGGGTGAGGTCCCGGAGGACTGGAGAATTGCTAATGTTGTCCCTTTGTTTAAGAAGGGTAGCAGGGATAATCCAGGGAATTATAGACCTGTGAGCTTGACGTCAGTGGTAGGCAAACTGTTGGAGAAGATACTGAGGGATAGGATCTATTCACATCTGGAAGAAAATAGACTTATCAGTGATAGGCAGCATGGTTTTGTGCAGGGAAGGTCATGTCTTACAAACCTAATAGAATTCTTTGAGGAAGTGACAAAGTTAATTGATGAGGGAAGGGCTGTAGATGTCGTATACATGGACTTTAGTAAGGCGTTTGATAAGGTTTCCCATGGCAGGTTGATGGAAAAAGTGAAGTCATATGGGGTTCAGGGTGTACTAGCTAGATGGATAAAGAACTGGCTGGGCACCAGGAAACAGAGAGTAGTGGTGGAAGGGAGTGTCTCAAAATGGAGAAAGGTGACTAGTGGTGTTCCACAGGGATCCGTGCCCGGACCACTGATGTTTGTGATCTACATAAATGACCTGGAGGAAGGTATAGGTGGTCTGATTAGCAAGTTTGCAGATGATACTAAGATTGGTGGAGTTGCAGATAGCGAGGAGGACTGTCAGAGAATACAACAAAATATAGATAGATTGGAGAGTTGGGCAGAGAAATGGCAGATGGAGTTCAATCCAGGCAAATGCGAGGTGATGCATTTTGGAAGATCAAATTCAAGAGCGGACTATATGCTCAATGGAAGGGTCTTGGGGAAAATTGATGTGCAGAGAGATCTGAGAGTTTATGTCCATTGTGCCCTGAAGGTGGAAACGCAGGTTGATAAGAGTGGTCAAGAAGGCATACAGCATGCTTGCCTTCATCGGACGGGGTATTGAGTACAAGAGTTGGCAGGTCATGTTACAGTTGTATAGGACTTTGGTTCGGCCACATTTGGAATACTGCGTGCAGTTCTGGTCGCCACATTACCAGAAGGATGTGGATGCCTTGGAGAGGGTGCAGAGGAGATTCATCAGGATGTTGCCTGGTATGGAGGGTGCTAGCTATGAAGAAAGGTTGAGTAGATTAGGATTGTTTTCGTTGGAAAGACGGAGGTTGAGGGGGGACCTGATTGAGGTCTACAAAATTATGAGAGGTATGGACAGGGTGGATAGCAACAAGGTTTTCCCAAGAGTGGGGGTGTCAGTTACAAGGGGTCACGATTTCAAGGTGAGAGGGGGAAAGTTTAAGGGAGATGTGCGTGAAAGTTTTTTTACGCAGAGGGTGGTGGGTGCCTGGAACGCTTTACCAGCGGAGGTGGTAGAGGCGGGCACCATAGCATCATTTAAGAAGCATCTAGACAGGTATATGAATGGGCGGGAACAGAGGGAAGTAGACCTTGGAAAATAGGAGACAGGTTTAGATAAAGGATCTGGATCGGCGCAGGCTGGGAGGGCCGAAGGGCCTGTTCCTGTGCTGTAATTTTCTTTGTTCTTTGTACACTGGGTGGCTCCCACTGAAAATGGATCTTTGAGGAGTTTGAAGTCCGGTCTCCGGAGGAAGTGATTTCCTGACTTTGGAATTTTTGGGGAAAATTTGTGAAAACAATTATTTAGTTTTTTTTCTGATTGAAGAAAGAAAGAAGAAATAATAAGTCATTAGAGGATGCAAAAAGCAGCTAGGAATGAAGAAAGAAAACCCGGGTTCGCCATTGAATGAGAAGGCCAGGAAAAGCGCTGACAAGATGGCGGATGCCGGACCTCATGGTGGGGCCGCACTACTTACGGTGGAAAAGATGACCGAGGTGATGGCGGTGGAGTTGGAAAAGCAGTTTGCGAGGCATATGGAGGCTTTGAGGGAGGAGACAGCGGTCGCATTGAAATCGTTGGTGGAGGAGGCAATCGCCCTGGTGAGGGTAGCTGTGGCAAAGACATCGGCCGAGGTGAGAGAGCAGGGCAAAAAGATGAAGGGAGGAAGCCGTGTCGCAGCACAGCGACCAGATCACCTCGATGGGGGACGAGACGGTGAGGGTAGCTGTGGCAAAGACATCGGCCGAGGTGAGAGAGCAGGGCAAGAAGGTGAAGGAAGTGGAGGAGGCTGTGTCGCAGCACAGCGACCAGCTCACCTCGATGGGGGACGAGTTGCGGAGAGTGGTGGAGGTCAACAGAGGAGTCCGAGCAAAGCTCGAGGGCTTGGAGAACCGCTCGAGACGGCACAATGTGAGAATTGTGGGCTTGCCCAAAGGGACAGAGGGCCCAAGGCCAACAGAGTACTTTGCTAAGAAGTTGGCAGAGCTGATCAGGGAGGGTGGGAACTCCTCCCAGTACGAGCTGGACCGAACTCATCGGTCATTAAGGCTGAAGCCCAAGGTGAATGAGCCGCCAAGAGCAGTAATGATCTACTTCCATAAGTACTGCATGAAGGAGAAGGTGTTAAGCTGGGCGAAGCAGAAGCGTAAAGTGCAGTGGCAGTGGTTGAGTTGGCAGAGAGACGAGCGGCGCCTGGGCGGGTGAAGGCGGCACTGTACAAGAAGGGGGTGCGATTTGGTATGGTGTACCCGGCTAACCTGCTGACCTGCCATGTTCATAAACTGCACCCCTTGCTCGTCTCAGTTTTTAAAAATAAATTTAGGGTACCCAATTATTTTTTCCAATTAAGGGACAATTTAGTGTGGTCAATCCATCTAGCCTGCACATCTTTGGGTTGTGGGGGTGAAACCCTTGCAGACACGGGGAGAATGTGCAAACTCCACACGGACAGTGACCCAGGGTTGCTCGTCTCAGTTGGCGCACCGCCTTCCTGGTAGACAGTCGGTCGAAGCTTGCCTGTAGTTCCTTCCTCTTTTCCAACTTCACTGGGTACCCATCTTCTGCACAACTCCTATCTACCTCCAACATCGGTCTCCCCTGGGTGGCTCTGACCTGTATAACCTCTCGGAAAATCAATTATCTGCAAGGTCCCCTCCAAATGACCTTCCTGACTGGAAATATATCATTTCTCAACCAGATTCAAAATCCTGGAATTCCCTGCCTGATACTGACTGCAGCAGTTGAAAAAGTCAGCTCACCACCACCTTCTCAAGGAGGACTTAGATAGGCAGTAACAGCACCAAAAATGGTTTCAGCTCTTGTGGGAATTTTGTAGTGAGTAACTCGTGTCCTGACTCCTCAAAGCCTATCCACCATCTACAAAAATACAAATCAGGAGTGGAGATGAGTATGGCTCCCACCAATCAAGAAGCTTAACACCATCCAGGACAAAGTAGCGACTTCATCAGCACCCAATCATGAATGTAAACTTTCATTCCTTCCACCACTGACATACAGTGGCAGCAATGTACAAGATACACTGCAGCAACTCACCAAAGTTCCTTCGACAGCACCTTCCAAACCCATGACTTCAATCTCATAAATGGGCACGGTCAGCAAATGCTTAGGAACACCACCACCTATAAGTTCCCCATCCTGACTTGCAACAATGTTGTCATTCTTTTACTGTCACAAGATCAAAATCCTGGAACTCCCTTCCCAGCAGCACTATGGGTGTATCTGCACCACATTGACTACAGCGGTTCAAGAAGGCTGCTTACCATAACATTCCCAAAGGCAATTAGGGATGGGTAATAAATGCAACTCCAGCTGCTGTGTTAGAGCAGCATGGGCACCATGGACCTCCAAAACATCATCACAAGAGTATGGGAAGGCTACATTAAGTACCCATTCCTTTTCTTCATGGCTATTGATTTCATCACAAAGAAAGCAATGGCGGGTGCAGAATTTGGCATCCTGTGGCAACACTACCGGTCAACGCACCTCGATTTTGCAGATGACATTGCCTTGCTAGCTAAAGAATCGCGTGCACTCAAAGACATGTCCACCAGTTATGTGAGTAGCAGCATGAAGGTTGTTCTACACATCAGATGCAAAAAGACCAAGACATTGACAACTGGACGACAATAAAGTCTTTCCATCACAATATTGAGAATGTTGACCACTTCTACCAAAGAAGCAACATTGCCTGGGAAGGTGAGATCATTTTCCACACAAGAATCAAAATAGCCGCATTGTCTGGGAAGCTACCAACACTGCCATGAAGCTGTGACACGGGTTCACAGAAGTGCCAATGTGTGCCAGCAAGACATGGAAAATAGCAACAAAGATGTCATGCATGTTGGACGTCTTTCACCAGCACTGCCTATATAAAATTCTGGACAGCACATGGAGATACAGCATCATCGATGATGAAATGCTCGGGAAGATTGGTCAGAAGCATCTGTGAAACACCATGACAGAGAGATGACCGAGGATGGTGGGACACGTATTTCACCTCTGGGATGTGCTGAGTGGCAGTAGAATGAACTCCACCAGATGGAAGACGACAACTGGGCCAGCCAAAGAGGACCTTCAAGACAGGAAGACCACCTAGGCTACAGTGAAAGAGATTGCGATGGACTGGGGACAGTAGTGGAGTCTAGCTGTCCACTGTCCCACATGGGACCGGAGGATCTAAGTCTCAACTAGTGATACCCACATCCCATGAACAATACATTTTTATAAAAATCAGTCAGATGTGTGGCATTGTGCAAAAGTGTTTGGAAAGATTTATTTCGGTTGTGCAAGTTACTGAATGCAAAACTTACCTTTTCCTTTAGTTTGGTATATCAGGTGGCTGATAAATCAACAGAGAACAAATGTTAATTGAGTTTGTTTGTTAGGGTAAATATCTTTTTAAAAGGTGAAATTTCACCACTGATTTGTTTCCATTGGTTGTTTGGGAAGTTGAACCCTTTTAAAATTTTCGGTCCCTCCAGTAATAACAACTTATTAACTTGTATGATGGAATAAAAAAGCAACACAACCAAATTAAGTAATAACACAAAGAGAAGCAGGATTATAAGACGTGTGGATGGAAGCATGAAGTTACAGACATATTAATCGTTTGGATCTAAAAGTGATAATATTTTCTATATGCTGTAAAGCTAGAACCAGTGGAAGTCCAAAGAGACATGAGATCTACGCAAAGGGATAGAAATCATACTTCAGCTATCAAAGCCCTGACTAGACAGCACCTGGAGTACTGTGAAAAGTCTGGCACCACACCTTAGGATGGATATATTGGCTTTGGAGGGAGTGCAGCTTAGATTTACCAGAATGATATAGACCCAAGTCTTAACTTAATAATAATCTTTATTAGCGTCACAAGTAGGCTTACATTAACACTACAATGAAGTTACTGTGAAAATCCCCTAGTCGCCACACTAGAAGTCACATGGGATCAGGGGTGAGCTGGCAAGGTGGATGCAGAACTGGCTAGGTCATAGAAGGCAGGGAGTAGCAATGGAAGGGTGCTTTTCTGATTGGATGGCTGTGACTAGTGGTGTTCCACAGGGTTCAGTGCTGGGACCTTTGCTGTTCGTAGTATATATAAATGATCTGGAGGAAAATGTAACTGGTCTGATTAGTAAGTTTACGGATAACACAAAGGTTGGTGGAGTTGCAGATAGCAATGAGGACTGTCAGAGGATACAGCAGGATTTAGATCGTTTGGAGACTTGGGCAAGAGAGGGCAGATGGAGTTTAATCTGGACAAATGTGAAGTAATGCATTTTGGAAGGTCTAATACAGGTAGGGAATATACAGTGAAAGGTATAATCCTCAAGAGTATTGACAGTTAGAGAGATCTAGGTGTACAGGTCCACAGATCACTGAGAAGGTATACGGCATGCTTGCCTTCATTGCCGGGGCATTGAGTATCAAAATTGGTAAGTCATGTTGCAGCTGTATAGAACCTTAGTTAGGCCACACTTGAAGTATAGTGTTCAATTCTGGTCGCCGCACTACCAAAAGGATTTGGAGGCTTTAGAGAGGGTGCAAAAGAGATTTACCAGGATGTTGCCTGGTATAGAGGGCATTAGCTACGAGGAGAGGTTTAATAAACTTAGTTTGTTCTCACTGGAACGACAGAGGTTGAGGGGCAACCTGATAGGAGGTCTACAAAATTATGAGGGGCATAGGCAGAGTGGATAGTCAGAGACTTTTTCCCAGGGTGGAGGGGTCAATTACTAGACGGCGTAGGTTAACGGTGCAAGGGGTAAGGGTTAGAGTAGATGTACAAGGCAAGTTTTTTTTAGTTTTTTTTACACAGAGGGTAGTGGATCCCTGGAGCTCGCTGCCAGAGGAAGTGTTGGAAGCAGGGACGATAGTGACGTCTAAGGGGCATCTTGACAAATACAGTACATGAATAGGATGGGAATACAGGAATACGGACCCCGGAAGTGTAGAAGATTTTACTTTAGACGAGTAGCATGCACGACACAGGCTTGGAGGGCCGAAGGGCCTGTTCCTGTGCTGTACTTTCCTTTGTTCTCGGGTTTTATGCCATTTAATTTAGAATGTTATAGGGTGACTTGATAAAGGTTTTCAATATACTAAAGGGAGAAAAGAGGGTAGATAGAGAGAAACTATTTTCACTGACTGGGGAGCTTAGGGTTAGTCTAAAAATTAGAGAAGTGAAATTAGGAAACACTTCTACACACAATGAGCGGTTGAATTTTGGAACCTTCTTCCGCAAACAGCACTTGATGCTAGATTAATTGCTTGTTTTAAATTGGAGATTGATTTTTTTTAACCAAAGATTCAAAGGGATATTGAGCAAAGGCAGGCATGCAGAATTAAGTTGTGGGTCAGCCATGCTCTCATTGAATAGTGGAGCTGGCTCGAGGAGCCTTCTCTTGGAAAAATGTGCAGCCTTGCTAGTGCAGTTCATGTATATGGAAAATAAAAATGTGCATCACATGAAACAGTGGAAACTAGAATTACTGACATTGAAGATCATTTTTTTTTTGCAGTGAGCTTGCCTTTCTCTTGTGCTAATGAAATTTATCCCTAAATATATATGGCTTTACAAAAAGTAACTGTCATGCTTTTCAACAAACCACCAATTGTTACTCAAAGTCACTAATCCCCTTCTCTATCTTTCAGTATTTGTTGCTTTTTGGAGTTCTTCTATTTCTTCCCTTCCAAATTGGTCTATGTAAAGTTCAAATTTAACTTCGTGTTTTGACGCTTTTTAAAAATGGCCAGTTCAAGGACACAGCAAAGTGACACAGGCAGGGTAGCAACAGGATATATATTCATTATTCTCTATGTGGTAAAGATATATTTTCAGACAGCTCGTCAGATAGTAATTTTGAAGCCAAGTCAGTTCCCATTAGGAGAATGAAAATTGCACAATCTGTCCATTAGCTCATGCCACCCGTGCATATGTAGCAACCAGCTGCAAAATTCCAGGGGTTGCGAACAGTTTATGTTATGCCCTGAAGAACGGCACATAATGCAAGAGGTCAAGAAAATCAATAATGCTACAGAAATTAAACTTTGTGTATCATTGATAACGAACATTTACAGAGTTAGTATGAGCAATTTCTAAGCATGGTCTGTTAAAACCTTTAAGGAAGAAGTACCATTCTAATTGTTCAATCTAAGATAACACTGACAAATCCAAGTTACATTTTTTTCTTGCTTGCTTGGTCAAAACAAAGTAGGAACCATTCTATCCAGGGACTCAACATGCCAGTTAAACAGAAATATTTTGCACAGAATTAATTTAAGTGTGCACGAGGTTCTACACTAGTCTTCCAACTGTGCAACCCAGTTTCAAATAAAACGTAGACTGTCAGAATAAAATTCTGTTTGCACATCGAGTCCAGAGATGTGAGCACAAAAATCCAGGCTGATGATACAGTACAGTACTGAGACAGTGGCGCACTGTCAGAGGTGCCATCTTTTGGATGAGACGTTAAACCACTTGTCTACTCGCTCAGGCACAAGTAAATGATCCCATGACACTATTTCAAAGAAGGGCAGGAGAATTATCCCCAGGTCCTGGCCATTAGTTATTCCTCAAACAGCATTAGTAAAGCAGATACAAAATAGAGGATTCTAGAAAAACTTAGCCGGTCTGGTAGCATTTGTAAGGAGTGAAAGCAGAGTTAACGCTTTGAGTTCATTTGGCTCTTTGTGACGAAGAGCCAAACAGACTTGAAACGTTAAATCTGTTTTATACCCTTACAGATGCAGCCAGACCTGCTGAGTTTTTCCAGCATCCTTTGTTCTTGATTCCAGCAGCCACAGTATTTTGCTTATTTTACTAAAGCAGATGATTTGATCATGATCACATTGCTTTTAAAGGAAGCAAGTATTCTAAAATTGGCTGCCACATTTCCAACATTCCAACAGTGACCCGACTTCAAAAGTACTTCATTTGCTATATAAAACACTGACATCCTGAGGTCATGACAGAAACACTATAAATGCAAGTCTTTCTTTAATGAAGCCACTGAAAGGATGGTGCAGGGAAAATGAACACTGGTGTAGCATTAGTTGCTTTTCTGAGATTGGAGCGGACGCATGATTTGCGGACAGAATACAGGAAGCTTTATTCTGCACCTAGCAAGTGCAATATATAATTTGGGAGTTCTTTTTTTAAAAATAAATTTAGAGTAGCCAATTATTTTTCTTTTTCCAATTAAGGGGCAATTTATCATGGCCAATCCACCTAACCAGCACATCTTTGGGTTGTGGAGGTGCAACCCACGCAGACATGGGGAGAATGTGCAAACTCCACACAGACAGTGACCCAGGGTCGGGATTCGAACCCGGGTCTTCAGGGCCGCAGTCCCAGTGCTAACCACTGTGCCACATGCCCGCAACTTGGGAGTTCTTGATGCTGACAGTGGATGCTTGATATGGGAAGCATTCTATTCTCCAACATCAATATCCTCACCTCAACAAGTACAAATATTTGGGAGAAAATATTGTTAAAATGAAAATTGCTCAAGCACTGACCAGTACTTTTTCGTCAATCTTTTTTTTTAAACTGCATGTTTTATTGAACTTCTGAACATATGATTTTCCATTGGCAGTCATTGGAAGAACTCTCCCAGAATCAAATCAAATTATTTCAGTATCTGAGCCAGGGAGTTCTCGAGTTCATGCTCTGCTGTTAATGGAGGTATTCGAAGGTTGCAGACATGTCAGCAGGGTAGCATGGTGGTTAGCATAAATGCTTCACAGCTCCAGGGTCCCAGGTTCGATCCCCGGCTGGATCACTGTCTGTGTGGAGTCTGCACGTCCTCCCCCTGTGTGCGTGGGTTTCCTCCGGGTGCTCCGGTTTCCTCCCACAGTCCAAAGATGTGCGGGTTAGGTGGATTGGCCATGCTAAATTGCCCGTAGTGTCCTAATAAAAAAGTAAGGTTAAGGGGGGGTTGTTGGGTTACGGGTATAGGGTGGATACGTGGGTTTGAGTAGGGTGATCATGGCTCGGCACAACATTGAGGGCCGAAGGGCCTGTTCTGTGCTGTACTGTTCTATGTTCTATGTTCTATGTCACTAAAAATGGCTTCAGCTTTTGTGGCTACAAAGATGGTGATAGTCTGGAAATTATGTAGCAAGTAACTCACTGCCTGCCTCCCGAAAGCCTGCCCACCATCGACAAGGCAAATGTCAGAAACGCATTCTGCACTTGCCTGGATCAGTGCAGTTCCAACAACACAAGAAGCTAGATACCATCCTGGAAAAGCAATCCACTTGATCGGCACTACAACCACCATGTTAAACATCACTCTACTACCGGTAGACAGTGTGTGTCATGTGCAAAATGCACAGGAGCACCTCACCAAGGTTCCTTCAACAGTACTTTATAAACCCACAACCACTACCATCTGAAAGGACAAGGGCAAC
The DNA here is from genome assembly GCF_902713615.1 of Scyliorhinus canicula. Classification (NCBI taxonomy): domain Eukaryota; kingdom Metazoa; phylum Chordata; class Chondrichthyes; order Carcharhiniformes; family Scyliorhinidae; genus Scyliorhinus; species Scyliorhinus canicula. The sequence continues at coordinate 221,394,044 of NC_052147.1, forward strand.
AGCCACAAATAAACACCATTACCTGCAACTCCTCCTCAAGTCACACACAATCTTGACTTGGAACATTTATCACTGTTCCTTCACTGTCCCTCGGGCGAACTCCTGGAACTCCCTATTTAAAAGTGCTATCTAGTTATACCTACTTTACATAGACTGTGGTGGTTCAAGAAACTGGTTCAGCACCCCCTTCTGAATTGCATTGAGGGATGGTCAATAAATGGTGGCCTTGCCAGCAATATGCAAATACTAAGAAAAAATAAAAAATAAAAATACATGACAATGTCAAAACAGAAGTATGGTGATAGTGCTAAAACATCAGCTCTTTTGAGATTGGAGTAGAGTAAAATGCTTTGCTCCGCATCTAACATGCAATATATCTGATGGCGAGAACTCACCTTGGAATGTGAATTCTAAGATTGGATAAAAGTAGCTAACAGTACATTAACCCAAGTATTTCTGTATTATCCAGGCCTCTGATGAGTACAGAATTCTACTAATACATTGAAAGGATTTAATTTTCTGGAGGTGAATTATTGAAAGACATCTATTCTATCAAGAGCATTCAGTAAATAGTCAGTTTGACGTTAATTATTCTGTAATCTGCATACTGTTGAGCTTTAACCAAACTAGAGAATTTTGTACTATTGAGCTATTTTTGACACACCAAAATACAGTAAATCTCTCTTTGCTATTATCTCATTCACCTCAGAACAAAATAAGGAAGCATGGCATTTGCCAGCTTAAATTGCACTTTAAAAGTCATATAAACAAAATGGTTGAGGTGAATAATATTGATGCACTTGAGGAGAAAGTAGATAAGCTACGAAGGAGAAGAGAATAGAATGTTATGGCGATAGAGTTATATGAGGAATAACAAAAGACTTCAGCAGAGCATGGACTGGTTGAGTCGAATGACCTGTTCCTGTGCTGTATATTCCATGTAATTGTGTAAACAGACTTAAAATTGCTCAATAGAAAACCGACTTAAACTAAAATGTTTTTTTAAATTTACTAGAAAAATATAAATGAGAAAACAAAGGAATGTTTTTCACTCAAAATATTGGAAAACAGCTTACAAAAAAGCAGGCATATTACCTCTGGTAACTTCTAAATTAAGCACATCCATCTTGTACCGATCCTCATGCAAATTGCCAGCATTCAACTATTGGATGGTGAATGCTTCAGCACCATTATCAGTGATATAATTTTGCAATGCTTTCATTCTCTTAATGTTTACATTAATAAAAATTTAGTCAGGCCAACAAATTAATCTGAAATGCACTTATACTGTATGATACTACAATAACTCTGTCACATATCCAGTCCAAAATGCAAAAAATGTGTTTTTGTTGTCGAACAAGGAATATGATTTACAATGTCTGTCTGAAACTAACTAGTAACATATTGAAAACATTCCTAATAAAACCTAGTATCCAGTTTTCAAATACATGCAACAAAACTGCCACTCAGTGCAGTTGCATTACCAATGACACAAAAGCACAAGTTTTAAAAGTAATATATATTTAATCTCTTGCAGCAGAATTTATGCACCAGCAATCTATAGGGAATAGCTCACTTGGTTCAAAGTGCTACAAACAACAGCGTACTTTAGCACTTTAAGTGCTGTCGCACCCAAGGGCAGGATATCTAACTTGAGACAGTCCTACTTTCAGATGTCCAAAGTACAGTTTTCAAACTACTCCCGACTTAAAAATAGCATCTGATTTCCACCCTTTATACCTTACAGAATGAAACATTTATTTAACAACAAGCATTTTCCATTACCCAGGAAGCACAATTTCCCAGAAACGTGCAGGCTGTATGCCAGTCTACACAAGACTTCTGCTCATCTGTATGGCACTTTTTGGGTTGCCGATCTTGAAAATACTTTGCTTTCCTTGATTATACCCCTGCAAGAATCCAAACTAGTCTTCAGATAGCATCCATTATTCAAATTACTCCTCTCCTTCATGACAAACTTCACCATCTATAAGTGTAGCATTAAAATCATACAATGCAGGGGACGATATTTGGTACCTTACACTATGTCAGCTCTACATCATTTGGAATCATGCAGCCCATTTATCCCATTGTGGCCATGTCAGATGTGTGAAAGAGTTGCCCAATTTGCCCTATTACCTTTCTGTTTGCCCATTGCCCACCAAATTTCTTCTTTTCAAGTATAAATTCAATTTTCTTTTGAACGTTTCTGTTGAATTCACTTCCTTCACCTTTTAGGTAGTACATTCCCAATCACAGGAACTCAAGATGTTCAAAACAAAAATCTAATTTTCCCCTTGAATTATTTCCCCATTAGCTTAAATCGGTGTCCTCTGGTTACTAACATTCTTGGCTACTCAAAATACTCTATCAAAATTCTTAAATTTTTAATTGTTCTATTAATTTCCTTTTATTCATTCATGGGATTGGGGAAGTTGCTGACAAGGCTAGCATTTGTTGCCCATCCCTAATTGCCATGGAGATGGTGGTAGTGGCGAGCAGCTTTTCTGAATTACTGCAATTCATGTGGTATAGGTACACCAACAATGCTGATCTTTCCTTAAACATCTCTGCTTTCAGAACAACCCCAGTTTCCCTAGTCTGTCCACATAATTAAAGTCCTGAACACTAGCACCATTCTGGTAAATCTCCTCTGTCCCCTCTCAAAGGACTTGGCACTCTTCCTAAAAAGTGCCACCCCAGGATTAAACACAATAAAAGGCAGAATCCCGAGCACTGACTTGAGAGATAGGCACCATAACTTCATTTCTTTTGGACCCCATGGCCAGAATTTTATGGCACTCCACAGAACGCATGCCCGACTCAAACACATGAAAATTATTTGATTTATTACTGTCACATGTATTAGTATACATGCTGTACAAACAATGCATACCGTACATAGGGAAGGAAGGTGAGACTGCAGAATATAATGTTACAGTTATAGCAAGGTGTAGAGAAAAGATCAACTTAATACGAGGTAGGTCCATTCAAAAGTCTGATGGCAGTAGGGAAGAAGCCGTTCTTGAGTTGGTTGGTACATGACCTCAAACTTTGGTATCTTTTTCCTGACGGAAGAAGGTGGGAGAGAGTATGTCTGGAGGGCGTGGGGTCCTTAAATATGCTGGCTGCTTTTCTGAGGCAGCGGAAATTGTAGACAGAGTCGATGGATGGGAGGTTGGTTTGCGTGATGGATTGGCTACATTCACAACCTTTTGTAATTTCCTGCCGTCTTTAGCCGAGCAGGATCCATACCAAGCTGCGATATAACCAGAAAGAATGCTTTCTATGGTGCATCTGTAGAAGTTGGTGAGAGTCGTAGGTGATATGCCAAATTTCCTTAGTCTACTGAGAATGTAGCGTTGGTGGGCTTTCTTAACTATAGTATCAGCATGGGGGGGACCAGGACAGGTTGTTGGTGATCTGGACACCTAAAAACTTGAAGCTCTTGACCCTTTCTACTTCTTTCCCATTGATGTAAACAGAGGCATGTTCTCCACTATGCTTCCTGAAGTCGATGACAATCTCCTTTGTTTTGTTGACATTGAGGGAGAGATTATTGCCGTCGCATCAGTTCACCAGATTCTCTATCTCATTCCTATACTCTGTCTCATCATGGTTTGAAATCCGACCCACTACTGTGATGTCATCAGCAAATTTGAAAATCAAGTTGTAGGGGAATTTGGCCACACAGTCATAGGTGTACAAGAAGTATAGTAGGGGGCTGAGGTCACAGCCTTATGGGGCACAGGTGTTGAGGATGATCGTGGAGGAGGTGTTGTTGCCTATCCTTACTGATTGTGGCCTGTGGGTTAGAAAGTTCAGGATCGAGTCGCAGAGGGAGGAGCCGAGGCCAAGGCCACGGAATTTGGAGATGAGTTTCGTAGGAATGATGGTGTTGAAGGCTGAGCTGTAGTCGATAAATAGGAGTCTGACATAGATGTCTTTGTTATCTAGGTGTTCCAGGGTAGAGTGCAGGGCCATGGAGATGGCGTCTGCTGTGGACCTGTTGCAGCGAGAGGCGAACTGTAGCGGATCAAGGCAATCCGGGAGGCTGGAGTTGATTCGTGCCATGACTAACCTTTCAAAGCACTTCATGATGATGGATGTCAGGGCCACTGGACGATAGTCATTAAGGCACGCTGACTGGCTTTTTTTTGGTGCATCGATGCTGTGCAACATGTCGGGCCTGTGTCCCAACATCATTGCGCAAGCATTCTATATGGAGGTCAGCGTGTGCATGTGGGAGTTAGAGTCATTCCGTTGGCAATTAAAAGGCCAATTGAGATCATTTAAAAGCCTACTGACTGAATTGCTTGTGTAATTTTGAACTCATCACGGGCAAAAAGAGCCATCAGGCAGTAAGTTTTTAAACATTTGTCATCCAAAGGTAGGATAAAACGCCCATATGAGCACAAGCACGTTCATTTTATTTGTGATTTTACTGTTGTCATATTTCTAAGTTTTGGGATTTCCTGTGGCGGCCATGGTGTGAGCGGTTGCACACAGGGTGGCTCCTGCCTGGAGGCGTTGGTTTTGGTCCCTTTTACTTGAATTTCGGGTAATTTTGCCGGTAAAGTTGTACAGACAGTGGAGGGGCATCAATTCTCCCCTGGATGGGCATGTCTACAGGGTACCAAACTCGACAAGAGACAGTACGCCCCGGCGAAAGAATTGGAGACTCGTGGCACAACATCAATTGGAAAAATGGCGGAGGGGGAATGGTCATTGTTGACTGGAAAGCTGTCAGTGGAGCAGTTGATAAGCTTCATTAAGGACGAAAGGACGAATTTCAGCAGCAGCATAAAGAAATACAGAGTGACTGGTCGAAGGCAATTGAGAGAGTAGTTGCATCTCTCTGCAAGACTTTGGAACGGGTGGAGATGCGCCTGCAGTTGCAGGGGGCAATGATCCAGGAGGTGGCGAAGGTGGTGTCTGACCAGAGTGAGTGGATTGTGTCTCTGGAGGCGGAGATGGCGATCCTGGGGTACATGTGCAATATGTTGCAGGTAAAGGAGGAGGACCATGAGAACAGGTCCAGGCAGCAAAATCTGCGGATTTGGAGGGAATGGAGGGAACGAGTGCAATGGCCTATGTCACAAGGATGCTGGCGAGGTTGGTGGACAAGAAATTGCTGGAAGACCAGGAGGTGGATCGGGTCCATAGGTCCCTGAGGCAGAAGCCAAGAGCGGGGGAGCTGCTATGGACGGCGATTATGCATTTGCACAAGTTCCAGGACAAGGAAAAGGTCCTGAGGTGGGCCAGAGCAATGGGATTGCAATCGGGAAGAAAACCGAATCTGGATTGATCAGGACATTGGTGCCGAGTTGGCCAAGGGCCTAGGGTTCAACAAAGCCTAGACAGTGTTGTACCGGCGCCAGATTCAGTTTGGGGTGTTTGACCCGGCCAAACTTTGGGTCGCTTTCACAGGCTGGGAATATTACTTTGGGATGCCGGCAGAGGCGAATGACATTATTAAGGAACAGAAGCTGGGGCAGAGCTGAAAGAGGAATGTGGGTGGAAGTTCTGTCTCTATTAAATTTTGTCACATGTTTTTGTTTGCCAATTGGGAAAGGTGGTTATGGGGGTGGTTGCACCCAGCCTTTTTTGTATTTTTGACTTGGAAGTTAAATTGTTGCTTTTTTCAGAAGGGGTCCTTTGGTGATGGGGATATAACGTTTAATTGTATTTCTCACTTTTTTTATCCTCCACACAATGCATGAGGGGTTGAGAGAGTCAGGGTGATGCAGCAGAGCGGTTCAAGAATGTTCTGTATGGGCCAATTTGGGATGATGTTTCTTGCATTGGGTTGGGCGAGGTACTAGGGAGGGGCCAGGGAGGGCGGCTGGAGAGAAATAACTGGGGGGGGTGGAGATGAAGGAGAGAGGGGGATGAGTAGAGGAGGTGATGAACCTGTTTCTTTAGGTTAGGCCCTTTAGGTGGGGGTCGCCATACCAGCGGGAAATGCTGGTGAACAGACGTACGGGGGTGGGGGGTGGTGGATTCGACGCAGCCGCTTTGTAGGATGAGTTTGGGCATGGATGGGGAGGGGGCCATCTTGGGTGGACCCAATTCAGAGAGGGGGTGTGCGAACCAGCTAGCATACATGCCTGGCACCTGTGAAATTCAGCCCTATGACTCCATTTATAAAGCAATGGATCTCAAATGCTATTTTTTTTTAACAGCTCTCTGAAATAAACAAGATTTTGAAGGGTAGGCTTGTAAAAGTTGATTCCCTTGGCTGACAAATTTTAAACATGGGTGGCACGGTAGCACAGTGATTAGCACTATTGCTTTACAGCTCCAGGATCGATTCCCGGCTTGGGTCACTGTCTGTGCGGAGTCTGCACGTTCTCCCCCTCTTTACATGGGTTTCCGCCGGGTGCTCCGGTTTCCTCCCACAGTCCAAAGATGTGCAGGTTAGGTGGAGTGGCCATGAAGTTTAGGTGGGGTTACTGGATTACAGGGATAGGGTGGAGGTGTGGGCTTTGGTAGGGTGCTTTTCCAAGGGCAGGTGCAGACTCGATGGGCCGAATGGCCTCCTTCTGTACTATAAATTCTATAATTCTACACAATCTCAAGAGGTCGATCATTTCGGACAAAGATAAGAAGAAACATTTTCACTCAAATGGTTGAGAATCTATGGCATTCTCGATCTCACAGGGTTGTGGATGCTCCAATATTGAATATGTTTACGGCCGAGTGACACAAATTTTTGATCTCGTGGGGAATCAAGGGATATGGGGCGCACGCAGGAGAGTGGAGTTGAAGCCGAAGATCAACCATGATCATCAGGAATGGTGGAAGAGGCGTGAGGGGTTACATGGTCTATCCCTACCCCCATTTCATTTAACCCCCAAGTCGCTATCCCTGCACCCCTTTTAAATTGCACTATTTAGTTCATAGATCCACTCACTTTCCCTTTCAAAATGCATAGGAGGGGACATAGTAGTAATGTCTCTGGACGAGTAATCCAGAGGCCCAGGCTAATGCTCTGGGTTATGGGATAGAATCCCACCACGGCAGCTGCTGTGAATTTTAAAACCGCTCATCTCCGTAATCGTGACCATGAAAGAATTATTTTGTTTTGAATATAATTTTTATTGGAATTTTTTACAGAAAATATAAAACATAACGACAAACAATGAAATGAAACAAAATAACCCATAATAACTGTAACACCCCCAGACCGTATGTATCACATCCCCCCACCCCCCCCCAACCCCAATGAACAACAAAAGAACTTAAAAATTAAAATTAAATAACCAAACATAGTCATTGTCTGTCCCTCCCCCTTCCCCCCCTTGTCCCTCCCCCTTCCCCCCCTTGTCCCTCCCCCTTCCCCCCCTCCCCCCCCGGGTTGCTGCTGCTACTGTCCCTGTACCCTATCGTTGAGCCAGAAAGTCGAGAAAAGGTTGCCACCGCCTAAAGAACCCTTGTACCGACCCTCTCAGGGCGAATTTGACCTTCTCTAGCTTAATGAAACCCGCCATGTCATTGATCCAGGTCTCCACGCTTGGGGGCCTCGCATCCTTCAATTGTAGCAAGATCCTTCGCCGGGCTACTAGGGACGCAAAGGCCAGCACACCGGCCTCTTTCGCCTCCTGCACTCCCGGCTCCACCCCAACCCCAAAAATCGCGAGTCCCCATCCTGGCTTGACCCTGGATCCCACCACCCTCGACACCATCCTCGCCACCCCCTTCCAGAACTCCTCCAGTGCCGGGCATGCCCAGAACATATGGGCATGGTTCGCTGGACTCCCCGAGCACATGACACACCTGTCTACACCCCCAAAGAACCTACTCATCCTCGTCCCAGTCATGTGGGCCCGGTGCAGCACCTTGAATTGGATGAGGCTAAGCCGCGCACACGAGGAGGAAGAATTAACCCTCTCCAGGGCATCAGCCCATGTCCAGTCTTCGATCTGTTCCCCCAGTTCCCCCTCCCACTTAGCTTTCAGCTCCTCTACTGACGCCTCCTCCGCCTCCTGCATAACCTTGTAGATATCAGATATCTTCCCCTCTCCGACCCAAACCCCCGAAAGCACCCTGTCGCTCACCCCCCTCGCGGGACGCGAAGGGAATCCCTCCACCTGCCGCCTAGCAAATGCCTTTACCTGCAGATACCTGAACATGTTCCCCGGGGGGGAGCCCAAATTTCTCCTCCAACTCCCCCAGGCTCGCAAACCTCCCATCAATAAACAGGTCCCTCAGCTGTCTGATGCCCGCTCTGTGCCAACCCTGAAATCCCCCATCAATGTTCCCCGGGACGAACCTATGGTTCCCCCTTAACGGAGCCTCCATCGAGCCCCCCACTTCTCCCCTATGTCGCCTCCACTGCCCCCAAATCTTGAGGGTAGCCGCCACCACCGGACTCGTGGTATACCTCGTAGGAGGGAGCGGCCACGGCGCCGTTACCAGGGCCCCCAGGCTTGTATCTCCACAGGACGCCCTCTCCATCCGTTTCCATGCTGCCCCCTCCCCCTCCATTATCCACTTGCGCACCATCGACACATTGGCCGCCCAATAATACCCCGAGAGATTGGGTAACGCCAGCCCCCCCCCCCCATCTCTACCCCGCTCCAAGAAGACCCTCTTCACCCTCGGGGTCCCATGCGCCCAAACAAAGCTCATGATGCTACTAGTCACCCTTCTAAAAAAGGCCCTAGGGATAAAGATGGGCAAACACTGAAAAAGGAACAAGAACCTCGGGAGAACCGTCATTTTGACGGACTGCACTCTACCCGCCAACGATAGCGGTACCATGTCCCACCTTTTAAATTCCTCCTCCATCTGCTCCACCAGCCTGGTAAAATTAAGCTTATGGAGAGTCCCCCAACTCCTGGCCACCTGCACCCCCAGGTATCTGAAACTCTCACTGCCCTCTTAAATGGGAGTCTCCCAATTCCCTCCTCCTAATCACCCGGGTGTACTACAAATACCTCACTCTTGCCTAAATTTAACTTATAGCCCGAGAAGCCCCCAAATTCCGCTAACAGCTCCATCACCCCCGGCATTCCCCCCTTCTGGATCCGCCACATACAACAGCAGGTCGTCCGCATACAGTGATACACGATGTTCCTCCCCACCCCGCACCAGACCCCTCCATCTCCCTGACTCCCTCAACGCCATAGCCAAAGGTTCAATCGCCAGTGCAAAGAGCAAGGGGGACAGGGGGCACCCCTGCCTGGTCCCACGGTAGAGCCTAAAGTACTCTGATCTCCTTCTATTGGTAACTACACTTGCCATCGGAGCCGCGTAGAGCAGCCTCACCCATTTGATGAATCCCTCCCCGAATCCGAACTGCTCCAGCACCTCCCACAGGTACCCCCACTCAACTCTATCAAACGCTTTCTCCGCATCCAGCGCCACCACTATCTCCGCCTCCCCCTCCACTGCCAGCATCATAATAACATTTAGCAGTCTCCGCACATTCGTGTTGAGCTGCCGTCCCTTGACAAATCCTGTCTGATCCTCGTGTATCACCCCTGGCACACAGTCCTCTATCCTGGTGGCCAGGATCTTCGCCAGCAACTTAGCATCAACATTGAGGAGCTAGATAGGCCTGTATGATCCACACTGCAAGGGGTCCTCATCCCGCTTCAGGATCAGAGAGATCAGTGCCCGCGACATGCCTCATTGAAGGCTCGCACCAACGCGGGGCCCACCAGATCCGCATACCCGTCCGGCCCCGGCGCCTTACCTGACTGCATTTGTCCAATCCCCCTGACTAGCTCCTCCAACTCTATCGGCGCCCCCAGCCCCTCTACCAGCTCCTCTTGAACCCTTGGGAAACATAGCCTGTTCATGAAGCTCTCCATCCCCCCTCTCCCCATCGGAGGTTCTGACCGGTACAGTTCCTCGTAGAAGTCCCTAAAGACCCCATTTACTTCTGTCCCCTTCTGCACTACATTCCCACCCCTATCCGTCACTCCACCAATTTCCCTAGCCGCATCTCGCCTGCGGAGCTGATGCGCCAACATCCTGCTCGCCTTCTCCTCATACTCATATACCGCGCCCTGCGACCTCCTCCACTGTGTCTCCGCCTTTCTGGTGGTCAACAAGTCAAATTTGGCTTGCAAACTACGCCGTTCCACCAGCAACCCCTCCTCCGGTGCCTCCGCGTATCTCCTGTCCACATCCAGGAGCTCCCTCACCAGTCTCTCCCTCTCTTTCCTCTCCCTCTTTTCCCTATGGGCCCAGATGGAGATCAGCTCCCCCCGGATCATTGCTTTCAAAGCCTCCCAGACCATCCCCACCCGGACCTCCCCCGTGTCGTTGGTATCCAGATACCCCTCAATACTTCCCCGGACCCTCCTACACACCTCCTCATCAGCCAGCATCCCCACATCCAGGCGCCAGAGCGGGCGCTGGTCCCGCGCCTCCCCCATCTCCAGATCAACCCAGTGCGGAGCATGGTCTGAAATCGCTATGGCCGAATTGTCGGCATCCTGCACCTTCGGGATCAATCCCCTGCTCAGGACGAAAAAATCTATTCGGGAATAAACCCTATGGACATGGGAGAAAAAGGAATACTCCCGCGCTCTCGGCCTCCCAAACCTCCAGGGATCCACCCCTCCCATCTGGTTCATAAACCCCCTCAGCACTTTGGCCGCCGCCGGTCTCCTACCCGTCCTTGAACTGGACCGGTCCAGTGGGGGATCCAGCACTGTGTTAAAGTCTCCCCCCATGATCAGGCCCCCCGCCTCCAGGTCCGGAATGCGGCCCAACAAGCGCCTCATGAAGCCGGCATCATCCCAATTCGGGGCATATACATTTACCAGCACCACCTTCTCTCCTTGCAGCCTACCCTTCACCATAATATATCTGCCCTCCTTGTCCGACACCACCTCAGCCGCCTCGAACGCCACCCTCTTCCCCACCAGAATCACCACCCCCCGGTTCTTCGCATCCAATCCTGAGTGAAAAACCTGCCCCACCCACCCCTTCCTCAGACGAACCTGGTCCGCCACCTTCAAGTGGGTCTCCTGGAGCATAGCCACGTCCGCCTTCAGCCCCTTCAGATGAGAAAATACCCTAGTTCTCTTAACCGGCCCATTCAGTCCCCTCACGTTCCAGGTAATCAGCCGGATCAGAGGGCAACCTGCCCCTCTCCCCTGCCGGCTAGCCATAGCTTATCGACTACTCGCCCCAGGCCAGCTCGCCCCGCCTGACCCGTTCCCCATGGCGATAACGCCTCTCCTCTTACCCACCCCCCCCCCCCCCCCCCCCCCACCCCCCCCGGCCCACACCCGCTCCTTTCTGGCCATTCCAGCAGCAACCCGGTACCCCCCCCCCCCCCCCCCCCCCCCCAGGCTAGGACCCCTCCTAGCCGCGACGCACCCTCCATGGTACTTCCGTGAGTCAGCTGACTTCTGCTGACCCGGCAGCTCCCGCCAAAACCCATCTCCTCCCGGCATGGGGTCATCCCCCTCTTGCCACACCTCCTTGACACCGCTTCAGCGGGGGAAAGAAAACCAGTGAAGGCCACGCCCCCACCTCCAGCTCCGCCCCCCCTGCCCCGCAGCACGGACATCCAGAGGAAAGCCCGCGCTTTCACACTGCCACACCCCACCCTTCTGACACAGCTCCTCAAAATCCAGTTTCACCCCAACCCCCAGCCCCGTACAGAAGAGAACATATAAAGCACATACCCCCAACGTTCCCCACATACCCCACACCCATACCCAACAGACAAACCCACCCGGACCCCACACCCATACCCAACAGACAAACCCACCCGGAAACAGAGCAAAAAGAAAACCAGCATAAAAATAACACCTGTCAAAATTGAAGAACAGCAACAGCGAAAACAGCAACGGCCATAGTGTGTCCCCAGACCCTAGTTTGAGTCCAGCTTCTCCGCCTGTACAAAGACCCATGCCTCCTCCGGGGACTCGAAGTAGTGGTGCCGGTCCTTATATGTCACCCACAGACGCGCAGGCTGCAGCATTCCAAATCTGACCTGCTTGGCATGCAGCACCGCCTTCGTCCGGTTGAACCCGGCCCGCCGCTTAGCCACCTCCGCACTCCAGTCCTGGTAGATTCGCACCACCGAATTCTCCCACTTGCTGCTCCTCTCTTTCTTGGCCCAGCGCAGCACACACTCCCGATCACTAAACCGATGGAACCGCACCAGCACCGCCCGCGGGGGTTCATTTGCCTTAGGCCTCCTGGCCATCACTCGATGAGCTCCCTCAAGCTCCAGGGGCAAATGGAAGGACCCCGCTCCCATCAACGAGCTCAACATCGTGGTCACATACGCCGGGAGATCCGACCCCTCCAGCTCCTCCGCCAGGCCCAGGATCCTCAAATTCTTTCGCCTCGTGCGAACGTCCAGCTCCTCCAAGCGGTCTTGCCACTTTTTGTGAAGTGCCTCGTGCAACTCCACTTTCCCCACGAGGACCACGGCCTCCTCCTCCCTCTCAGCGGCCTGCTGCTGCAACTCCCGAATCGACACCTCCTGTGCCGCCTGGGTCCCAAGCAGCTTGTTTGTAGTTGAATTCAGGGAGTCCAGCAACTCAGCCTTCAGCTCCGCAAAACAGCGCAGAAGAGAGGCCTGCTGCTCCTGCGCCCACTTCCACCAGTCCTCAGGTGTTCCGCCGGCCGCCATTTTGTCTTTCTTCCCCTGCTTTTCTTGGGGAGCTGCTGCAGCTTTTTCCTTTGCCCCACTCCGGGTGAGCGCCATAAATTATGGGGAATGCTCCTCTAGACACCTTCCCCCACTGGGATTCGTCGGGACAGCGTCGACTGCTGCTAGAATTCAGCTTTCATAAAGGCCCTCAAGTCAGCTTGAGAAATCTGAGCTGGCCCTTCCCCCACCTGCCTGCTTGTAGAGGCTCTTGTTTGCTGCTGCTTCCGCCCAATCTTGCACTGTTTCTGAGGGTCTGATAACCCAGAAACATACTATTCCTGGGGGAAAGTACTCCTTGAACATTCACCAACGGCTTTTTATCGAAATTCCAACCCGTGCCGCCCAAAAAAGAGCTCTTTTCTGTAACCTTGGGCAGGAGCTGCCACTGTGTGCTCACTCATGTCATACTGCACACCGGAAGTCTCCATGAAAGAATTATTGATCGTCATAGGAACGTATTTGGTTCACTAATGTCCTTCATGGGGAGGAAAGCTGCTATCCTTACCTGGTGTGACCTACATGTGACTCCAGATCACAACAATGTGGTTGCCTTTTAAATGACCTCAAAAATGGTCAAATAAGCCATTCAGTTGGATAAAAATCACTATAGAGTACAAAAAGCAATCAAACCATACTGATCACCCGGCAGCAACATAGGCACTGGCCACACGCATCCTGACTTGGAACTATATTGCCGTTCCTTCACTATCGCTGGGTAAAAATCTTGGAACTCCTTCCGTAATTTGCACTGTGATCTCTCTAGGTATCATTCATACTACTGCTTACAAAGGAGGCCTTTCAAATCGATTGTGATCATTCAATGCATCAGCGTAGAGGCATCTGAACAATATCTGCTTTTTTAAGCCATATTTAACGGCAGATATATAAAATAGAGAGACCACCTTCAGCACATACACACAGGACTGCAAGGACACCAGACAGTATAAATATTGAAGGGCAATGTACAAGAGACCTGCTTGATACGTTTTTCCGAAAATATAGAAGTGCACTACGATTTAACTCAGGATTTCATAACATTGATTCAATAACTTTGTACTTCATATTTAATATTCAAATGCAAAATAAATAGAGCTACTTTTTTTGGATAAGGAACTCCTGATGCAAATTCTCTTCTACTTTTCTGGGTGCTGCACTTCAAAATTTATGGTGTGAAACACTTGCGGACATCGCAAAAAGATGATTTACTACATAAATACAGACATGAGAAACCCAAAGATATTCAAAACTTCATTTCAGCATCTATTCCCTATCAGTCAGGGGGCATTTTGTTAATTACTAGAAAATAATAAATCTAAATTGTTTAAAATTCAGTTGATTTTCAAATTATTTTATTTAATTTATTAGTACAATTAACATTTCATAGAAAAACAGTCTGCTCTGGAACAATAGATCTGTACTTAAACTGTCTATTTTATACATTTAAACAGTAAACAAAATGTCCTGGAAGGCGGAATTCTCCACCTTGCAGCGCTGGAAGCGAGAATCGTGATCAGGCAGAGAATCACACAAAATGGGGGGGAAAATCCATTTAGCGCCCAGCGGCGATTCCAGTTGTCAGGATCTTTGGCGCTAATTCTGGTCCCAGCGGTTACAACGCTCGCTGGGATGGAAACGTCTCTCAATTTGCGCTGGCACCGTGCTGACCTATTTGCATGTTCTGACTTGCTTACCGAATAGAGCCCCCAACAGAAACGCAAATCACACAGTCTCCTAAACGGAGAATCTCGACCAATACAGCTTTCCTTTAAAAATATATGGATGATTCAAAACCATTCCAAGTAATTTACTTTTAATATGGTGAGACAAAATATCCCATATGTTTTAAAAGAGCACTAGTTGGTCAAACACAAAGTAGGAAAACAGTTACGTTATGAAGAGGCATTTGAAAGAGATTTAGGAGAATATAAAGGTTTAGGAAGTGAATAATAGCATGCTGACATTTGAGTCATAGAATCATATAGCACAGAAAAGGCCCTTTGGCCAGTCAAAAACAACTAATGATTCTAACCCATTTTCCAGCACTTGTCCCATAGCCTTGTATGCCTTTTAAGAAACTAAGAACTAGGAGCAGGAGTAGGCCATCTGGCCCCTCGAGTCTGCTCCACCATTAAATAAGATCATGGCTGATCTTTTTGTGGACTCAGCTCCACTTACTCGCCCGCTCACCGTAACCCTTAATTCCGTTACTGTTCAAAAATCTATATTTGCCTGAAAAACATTCAACAAGGATGTTGGGATTGCAACTGCACATCTAAATACTTAAATGTTTTGAGGAGCTCTGTCTCCTCCATCCACAGGGTAAAAAGGTTTTTCCACACATCCTCTCTAAACCTCCTGCCCCTGACCGTAAATCTATTCCACCTGATCATTGACTCCCCCTCACCAAGGGGAAAGGTTTGTTCCTGTCCATTTGTGCCCCTCATAATTTAATACATTTCAATCATGCCCCCCTCAGTCACTGCTCCAAAGAAAACAATCCAGTCTATCCAATCTCTTTTCATCATGCTTTCCAGCCCAGGCAACATCCTGGTAAACCTCCTCCGCATCTCTCCTATAGTGTGAATTCCAGAACTGCACACAATACTCGCTCTGGCCTAACCAATGTTTTTTACTGTTCCAGCATAGCCTTTCTGCTCTTAAAATCTACGCCTTGGCTAATTAAGGCAAAAATATACCATATGCTTTCTAAACCACTTTATCCACCTGCAATGCTACCCTCTGATCTTCGGTGCTTCCCAGGGTCCTGCTGGTTCTCATGTATTCCCTTGCCTTTTTGTCCTGCCCAAGTGCATCACCTCACGCATATCCGGATTGAATTTAATTTGCCACTGATCAGCTCATCTGACCAGCCCGTCTATATCCTCCTATAATCGAAGGCCAGCTCCTCACTATTTACCAACCTACCTATTTCTGTATCATCCACAAACTTGCCTCGCTCATCAACCTGGGATAAGTTTCATCCGGACCTTGGGATTTGTCTACCTTTAAGCCTGTCAGACCACTCCGAACATCCTTTCTATCACTTTAAATTTATTACAGTCCTTCTCCCTGATTTCAATACCCACACTGTCTCTCTCACAAGTGAACACCAACACAAAGTATTCATTCAGAACCCTACCTACATCCTCCGGCTCCGCATACAAATTACCACTGTGGTCCTTAATGGGCCCTACGCCTTCACTAATTATCTTTTTACCCTTAACGTACTTGTAAAACAACTTAGGATTTTCCGTTATTTTACCTTCCAGCATCCTTTCATGTCCCTTTCTTCCTTTCCTATTTCCTTTTAAGTTCCTTCTTACATGTTCTATACGCCTCTATGGCCTCTGCTGTTTAAGCCCTCGACATCTGCCATAAGCCTCTCTTTTTCTCCTTATCCAGTGTTGTATATCCCTGGATATCCAGGTTCCCGGGATTTGTTGGTCCCACTTTTGTTCTTGATTTGAACATGTTGGTCCTGCACTCTCCCCATTTCCTTCTTCAATGCATCGCACTGTTATGTCACAGATTTACCTGAATTGTCCACTCCCAGTCCACTGGCCAAATCATATCTGATCTTATTAAAATCGGTCTTCCCCCAGTTTAGAACTTTGATATCAGGCCCACTGTTGTCCTTTTCCATAATAATCTTGAATCTAATGGAGGCATGATCATTGTCTGAAAAATGTTCACCCATTGATACTTCAACCATTTTCCCAGCTTATTTACCGAAAATTAAGTTCAGGACTGGCCCCTCTCTTTTAGGTCCTTCTCTATACTGCTTAAAAAGTTCTCCTGGGTGCATTTTAAGAATTCCGCTCCATCTAAATCTTTCACTTTGGTTTCCCCAGTTAATATTGGGGAAGTTGAAATCCCCCACTACTCGGTTGCTTCTCTGAAATTTGTCTCCATATCTGCTCTTCTATTTCTCTGACTGTTTGGGGCCTATACAGTAGAACACCCCCACCAATGTGATTGCTCCTTTTTGGTTTTTAAGTTTTACCCATATGGCCTCAGTTGAAGAGCCCTCAAAGATGTCATCCCTTCTTACTTATGATTTCCTGATCAAAACTGTGACACCCCTCCTTTTTTATCTCCATCCCTATCTCGCCTGAAGATTCTGTATCCTAATAGTGAGCTGCCAATCCTGCCCCTCTCTCAACCATGTCTCAGCGACAGCAATAACATCATATGCCCATGTTTTAATTTCCCAATTCATCTGCCTTGTTTGTCAGACTCCTTGCATAAAATAACTATCATTCAATCTTGCCAAGATCCTTGGTGACTTAACTGGTCCAGACATTCTTTTTTTTAAATTTGTTCATGGGATGTGGGTTTCGCAGGCTGTGCCAGCATTTATTCCCCATCCCTAAATGCCCTCGAGGGGACAGTTAAGGGTCAACCACATTGCTGTGGGTCTGGAGTCACATGTAGGCAGACCAGCTAAGGATGGCAGATTTCCTTCCCCAAAGGACATTAGTGAACCAGATGGGTTTTTACAACAATCAACAATGGTTTTATGGTCATTGGACTTTTAATTCCAGGTTTTATTGAATTCAAATTTCACCATTTGCAGTGGCGGGATTCGAACCCGGGTCCCCAGAGCATTACCCTGGGTTTCTGGTTTACTCGTCCAGTTACAATACCAATAAGCCAACCCCTTCCTGACTCACTTGGATGTCTCCTCTAATTTTCGCTGTGCATCAATCCCTGCTAAATCTTCTCTCATGATCCCAGGCCGCTGCCAATTTAGTTTAAACCATCCCCAACCGCACTAGCAAACCTCCCTGTAAAAACACTGGTTCCATTTTGGTTCAGTTACCAGCAGTCCACCATGTACAGGTCCCAACATCCCCAAAAATGGGCTCGATGTGCCAGAAATCTAAATCCCTCCCTCCGGCACTATCTCTCCAGCCACGCATTCAGCTGGACAAACTTCCTATTTCTATACCCACTAGAATGTGGCATCCAGAGGCAATCCAGAGATTTCATACCTTCTGCATCCTGGTTTTTTAATCAACTTCCTAGCTCCCTAAATTCTGCTTTCAGGATCTCTGTCTATATCGTTGGTACTAATGTATACCAAAATATCTGCCCATTCCCACTCCCCCTTCAGTATGCCCTGCAGCCAGTGACATCCATAACCCAGTGGGCATGGGACTGAAAATTAGAATGGAAATGAAACAGAGAAAGATCACGTAGAGAATTGAAGATGAGATGATGATGACTTTGAGGTTGTTGCTATGAGAGAACAGGGATCCATCCAAGCTGAACAAGGAGGATGTGCATAACATGGAATTATGTAAAATGAAACAGAAATTGCAACACAAAACAAGTCATTCAATTCAGCCAGTCCATTAGGCAAATTGCACAGCACAGAAAAGGGTCATACGACTCAAGTAGTCTATGCTGGTGTTCATATTCCGCAAGAGTCACCTCCCATTCTATCCATCTCAACTCAGTCTTTCAAGACATCTTTCTACTCCCTTTGTCTCATATCCAGTTATCATAGATCATAGAATTTACAATGCAGGAGGCCATTCGGCCATCGGGTCTGCATCGGTCCTTGAAAGAGCACCGTACTTAAGCCCACACCTCCACCCACTCCCCTTAACCCAGTAAACCCACTTAATCTTTGGACACTACGAACAATTCAGCATGGCCAATCCACCTGATTTGCACATCTTTGGACTGTGAAAGGAAACCGGAGCACCCGGAGGAAACCCACGCAGACACAGGGAGAACGTGCAGACTCCGCACAGACAGTGATCTAAGCCGGGAATCAAACCCGGATCCCTGGCACTGTGAAGCAACAACGCTAATAACTGTACTACCGTGCCGCCATGTTTTGAAAGCATTTAAGCTGTTGCCTGAACTACATCCCGTGGTATCAAGTTCTACATTTTAACCAATCTTTCAGTAAAGAAATCTCTCATTTCCTTATTGGATTAATTCATAACTACCTTATGTTTATGGACCCTTGTTTTGCATTGGATTCTTCCACAAGTGGAAGCATTCTCTTCACGTCTACCCTGTTCAACCCACCCATAATTTAAAGACATCTATCAGGTCACCTCTAAATCTTCTATTTTCAAAAGAAAAAAAAACAAACTTGTTCAATATTTCCTTTTATCTGTAATCTCGCAGTTCTGGTATCATTACTATAAATCATTTATGTATTTTTTTCCCAATGCTTCTTTGTCAGTGGTACTATGTGCCTTCCTATTCCTGTATCCTTTTGTCCCTCTTTCCTTGCACCACCCAGATAACCTCATCTTAAAAGATGACAAGCTTTCTTCTTCAATCTCTCTACAGCCTTACAACCCTCTGTGGAATGAAAAGTGTCTCGTGCTGCTGTAAATTTCCTTATATTTCATCTTATGTTCCTTCATTCTGAACCACTCAACTACCAGAAACAATCTGTTGCTACCAAAGAAATCAGCACTTCAGCAGGCTTCAGACCAGGAGTAAACAGAGCAGCAAGCTCTGTCCCATTCCCTAATAATGTTAAACAACTCTATTAAATCACTCTGCAATAAAAGCAACCCCAATTTTTCAGTCTTTTTTCATTTTTATATTTCCTTATATCAAGCAAACAACCTCAGAAATCTTCAGTGTACCTTTTCTATTGTCTCAATTGCCTTCCTATGGTATGGTGTCCCAAACCCCACACAGCTGGTTGTACAGGCAATATTCTGGGGGAGGGAATTAGATTTACATCAGTGTCGCATATGATAGCCCCTGCAACTGTACTTTTGAATGGCTCCATGAATACCTATTATCCATTGAAAGATCGATCACTAAGTTTAGCCTTTATTTGGGTGTAAATTTGGTATCCTTGCTGTTTGGACCCTGCAGTTGATTATTTAGTGTACCTACAGGCCTGCAACTTCTAACACCTGCTACAAGAAGCTCCGATTACACTGGCAGGGAGGGGAAAAGAAAAAGAAAGAAATGGAGAGGAAAAGTAAATTAAAATATCCACCTTTTCAATGCACTGGCCTCCGATTGAAGTTTGCTGCTCTGTTGACTCCTGGTCTGAAGCCTGCTGAAGTGCTGATTTCTTTGGTCCACTTTCACCACTCATTAGACTGGGCCTCACTTCTAGGCTAATGACGTCCCCCACTAATTCTTGGATTCAGTCCCTGCATTTGCTACTAGTGCCAGATGTTCAGCCTCTTCTTTGCCCTCTAGTCTCTATACACAGCACCATTCTGCTTCTGGATCTCACTGATCTCCGAGATCAACCTCTACTTCACTGAGCATTAATCAACGTATTCCCACTAGTCCTCAACTGGTCAACACGTCTAGTTGCCATCATTGATCTTCCCAACCAACATTCCACTGGGACCTGAAGCCTAGTTTCCCCTTATATTAGGTCTGATTACTTTCTCTCCAGTCAGCTCCTTGCTTTACCATGCATGGGCAGCATGGTAGCATAGTGGTTAGCCCAATTGCTTCACAGCTCCAGGGTCCCAGGTTTAATTCCTGGCTGGGTCACTGTCTGTGCGGAGTCTGCACGTTCTCCCCGTGTGCGCGTGGGTTTCCTCTGGGTGCTCCGGTTTCCTCCCACAGTCCAAAGATGTGCAGGTTAAGTGGATTGGCCATGCTAAATTGCCCTTCGTGTCCAAAATTGCCCTTAGTGATGGTTGAGTGGGGTTACTGGGTTATGGGGATAGGGTGGTGTGGGCTTGGGTAGGGTGTTCTTTTCAAGAGCCGGTGCAGACTCGATGGGCCGAATGGCCTCCTGCGCTGCAAATTCTATGATTCTATAGCTCTCACCCATTGGAATATGTATTTCAAATTCCTTTTACATCTCTAACCTGCAGATTTTGGTTGCTAATATTAACAAAGATTCCCATCTCCCATCTTTTTGCACATGACTGCCTCTACCTTTAAGTTTCATTCATCTGATACGATTCTCTTCCCCCTTCCCGAGCACTGTGCCACCTGGAATTATTCCCCAATTTATATTCTCCCCTGCTGTTGTCAAAGTATTTATTTCATGTGTGAGCCCATGGTCTTTCTTTGCACCTCCCTTGCACCCGACTTTGATACAGTACTGACAATCAGGACACCAACTTAAAGTGCCTCATCCTCACTCCATGACCAATTCACCTTCAGACTTACTTGGAGTCAACATTTCTCTTTCCCATTTTAAACACTCCTTCATCTGTGCTCAACTTCTAATTTATTTTTCCCTTTGTTCTCCATTTTACTCTCTAGATACTCATCAACGCATTCCTCAATCACCTTCTTATATCCTCTCTGAAGATGAAGTTCTGATCGCAAAAATGACAATCTTTGACTGCTTTCTTGTCCAATCACCCATACTCCCCAGCCTCTTCAATCCCATTACTCTCAGTGGTACAGAATTTTCAGTCAGCAGCAAAACAATGGGGCTTGGCCACTAACCCGAAAGACAACTGCCCACACCAAGTCAAAGTGATTTTTCCAGACCTCCACCAAGTAATGTCATCATGCACCTAAGCATCCAATTACATTAAATAATTCTCACAGACAGCAAATTGCCTCATTAGTCTTCATAGAATCATAGAAGGTTTACAGCAAAGAAAGAGGCCGCTTGACCCATTGTGTCTGCACTGGCCGAAAAACAAGCCGTCCTGCCTAATCTCACTTTTCAGCATTTGGTCCGTAGCCTAGCAGGTAATTGCACTTGAGGTACATACCCTTTTAAATGAGTTTGAGTGTTTTCTGACTCCCCTATCCTTTTGGGCAGTGAGGTCCAGACCCCCACAACCCTCTGAGTGAAAAAGATTTTCCTCACCTCCCTTCTAATCTTTCTACCAATCACTTTAAATCTATGTTCCCATACCACTAACCTCTCTGCTAAAATAAAAAGGGCCCTTTGAACCCACTCTTTCCAGGTTCCTCACAATTTTGTATATTTCAATCAAATCTCCTCTCAGCTTCCTTTATTCCAAGGAGAACAACCTCAGCCTGTCCAATCGTTCCCCATTGCTGCAAATTTCTGTCCAGGCAATATCTTCATAAATCTCCTCTTATCCTCTCCAATGCAATTACATCCTTTCTGTAGCGAGGTGACCAAAACTGCACACAGTGCTCAAGTTATGGCATACGTTTTATATAGTTCCAGATTAACCTCCATCCTCCTTTATTTTATGCCTCGGGTAATAAATGAAAGGATTTCACATGCCTTCTTAACCATCTTATCGATCTGTCCTACTACCTTCAGGGATCTGTGGACATTCGTTCCAAGGGCTCTCACTTTCTCTACACCTCTGAACAACCTCCCATTTATTATGCAATTCGTTGCCTGTTTGACCGCCCCAAAATGCCTCATACTTCTCTAGATTGAATTCCATTTGCCACTTTTCTACCCACCTGATCAGTCAAGGCTATTTTTTGTGTCGTCTACAAACTTTTTGATCATACACCCTTAATTTACAAAGTCATTACAGGAAACCAAGTATCGAGACCTGCAGAACTCCACCAGAAACAACCTTCCAGTTACAAAAACATTCATCAACGATTACCTCTGTTTCCTGCCGCTGAACCAATTTTGTATCTAACTTGCGACATTGCCCTGGATTCCATGGGCTTTTTTTTAAACAAACAATTTTATTGAGGTAGTTTTTTAGCATTGTAAACAGTTACCAGACATCAACCGAAAGAAAGCAAAAAAGGCAAAAATGTGCAAACATCCATGTACATTTAACATTTCAATCGTAACATACTGTACAAGCCCACTCCTCTCCCACCGGCACTACCCGCCAATTTATCCCTCCTACTCTACTCTAACCTCCCCCCCCCCCCCCCCCCCCACCTCTGCTGACGCCTTCGGGGGCTTTGAGTCCCGCCATGTCAATAATATTCGTCGCCAGGCTATCAGGGAAGCAAGGGCCAAAACATTGGCCTCTTTCTAACCCAGGACTCCCGGGTCTTCCGATACCCCTAAAATTGCCACCCCTGGACCCATCGCCACCCTTGTTTTTAGCACCCGGGACATGATCCCGCAAATCCCTCCCAGTACCCCCTAAGCATCGGGCATGCCCAAAACATGTGTACGTGGTTCGCTGGTCCTCCTGCGCACCTAGCACATTTGTCCTCTACCCCAAAGAATTTGCTCCTCCGAGCCACCGTCATGTGGGCCCGGTGAACGACCTTAAATTGAATTGGGCCGAGCCTGGCACATGTTGCGGTCGAAATCACCCTACTCAGGACTTCTGCTCACATCCCGTCCTCCATTTCCCCGCCTAGCTCCTCCTCCCATTTGAGTTTCAGTTCCTCTGTCTGGGACCCTTCCTCCTTCATGAGCACCTTATAAATATCAGAGACTCTACCCTCCCCTCCTTCCCCCTAGAGACTATTCTGTCTTGGATCCACAATGGCGGGAGGCGTGGGAAGGATGGGACCTGTCTGCGGACAAAGTCCCTCAACTGTAGGTACCTGAAATAATTTCCCCTTACCAGACCAAATTTCTCCTCCAAGCTCCTCAAACTCGCAAAGCTCCCTTCCAGGAACATATCGCCCACCCTCCCCGAGACCCCCCATCCATACTCCCGGGGGCAAACCGATGGTTGTTGCAGATTGGTGCCCAGACAGACGCCCCTCCATGGGCTTTTATTTGTTTAACCAATCTGCCATGTGGGACCTTGTCAAAAGCCTTACTAATACCCATGTAAGACCATGACAACTTCACTACCATCAATTCTCCTTGTTACTTCCTCAAAAAATTCAAATTAGTTAGACATGACACGATCTTCCCTTAACAAATCAATGCTGACTGCCCTTGATTAATCCATGTTTTTCTAAGTGACAGTTTATCCTACCCTTCAGAATCAATTCTAATGATATGTCCATGACTCATGTCAGACTGACTGGCCTTTAACTACTCATTCTATCTCTCACTCCCTTTTTAAACAAAGTTACATTATTAGCAGATCATTCACCTGTAGTACAGTGGGGAATGGAAAATGGTGGTCGGATCCTCCCCGATTTCCACACTGGCTTCTTTTGACAGCCTAGGGTACATTTCATCTGGCCCTGGTGATTTATCCATTTTCAAGGATGCTAATCCTCTTAATGCTTTCTCTCTCCCAAGTTCATCACATACAATACTTAATGTTTTTCCCCTTAACTACAAGAGCTGGGCAGTACAGTGGCATAGTGGTTATCACTGCTGACTCACAGCGCCATGCACCATGGTTCAATTCCAGCCTTGGGTGACTGTGTGGAGTTTGTGCATACTCCCAGTGTGTGTGTGGGTTTCCTCCGGGTGCTCCGATTTCCTCCAACAGTCTAAAGACAGGGGAGAGTGTGCAAACTCCACACAGTCACCAGAGGTCGGAATCAAACATGGGTCCTTGGTGCTGCCAGGCAACAGTGCTAACCACTATTCCACAGAGGCCCTTCAGCCCCTCAGACCTGCATTGACAAAAATAAACTATTCTAATCTACACTAATCCCACTTTCCAGAACTTGGCCCATAGTCTTGAATGTTGTTTCAAGTGCTGACCCAAGTACTCATTAAAGATTGTGAGGTTTTCTGCCTCAACTACTCTTTTATCGGCCCTACTCTTTGCTTAGTTATCCTCTTATGCATACTAATTACTAATATATCTTTGGGTTCTCCTTGCTTTTGATTGTCAATATTCTGCCATACCCCTTCTTTGCTTTCCAAATTTCCTTTTTGATTTCATCTTCTCTTCCTATAGACCTCTCAGTTTTGATTACTGAGTTCTCAATATCTGACATAGCCTTCTTTTTACACATAGATGCATAGATGATAGGAGCAGGAGGCGGCCTTTTGGCCCTTCAAGCCTGCTCCGCCATTCATCACGATCATGGCTGATCAGTGAACTCAATAGCCTAATCCTGCTTTCTCCCCATAGCCTTTGATCCCATTCTCCCCAAGTGCTATATCTAGCTGCCTCTTGAATATATTTAATGTTTTAGCATCAACTCCAGCGAGAACAATCCCAACCTAGTCAATCTCTCCTCATATCGCAGTCCCGTCATCCTGTGCTAATGAATTCCACAGGCTCACCACACTCTTTGGGTGAAGAAATGTCTTCTTATATCTGTCCAAAATGCTTTATCCTGAATCCTCAGACTGTAACCCCTGGTTCTGGACACACCCATCATTGGTAACATCTTCCCTGCATCGACCCTTTCTAGTCCCGTTAAAATTTTATAAGTCTCTATGAGATCACCCCTCATTCTTCTGAACTCCAGCGAGAACAATCCCAACCTAGTCAATCTCTCCTCATATGACAGTCCCATCATCCCTGGAACCTCGTATTAAGTTGATCTTTTCTCTACACCTTGCTATAACTGTAACATTATATACTGCAGTCTCTCCTTCCTTCCCTATATACGGTATGCATTGTTTGTACAGCATGCAAGAAACAATACTTTTAACTGTATACTAATACATGTGACAATAATAAATCAAATCAAATTCAAAACAGTCTGGTAAACCTTAACTGAACTCGAGAGAGAGCAAGAACATCCTTCCTCCGAGAAGGAGACCAAAACTACACACAATACTCCAGGTGTGGCCTCACCAAGGCCCTGTATAATTGCAGCAACACATCCCTGCTTCTATACTCAAAACCTCTCGCAATGAAGGCCAACATACCATGAGCCTTCTTTACCTCATGCTGCACTTGCATGCTTACCTTCAGTGACTGGTGCACAAGGACACCCAGGTCCTGCTGCACACACCCCTCTCCCAATTTACAACTATTCAGGTAGTAATTTGCCTTCCTGTTTTTGCTTCCAAAGTGAATAACCTCACACTAATCCAAATGATACTGCATCTGCCATTGATTTGCCCACTCGCCCAACGTGTCCAGATCTTGCTGTAGGATCCCTGCATTCTCATCACAATTCACCCTCCCACCTAATTTGGTATCATCTGCAAACTTTGAGATGTTACATTTTATTCCCTCATCCAAATCATTAATATATATTGTGAATAGCTGGGGTCCCAGCGCAGATCCCTGTGGTACCCCACTGGTTACTGCCTGCCAATTTGAAAAGGACCCATTAATCCCTACTCTTTGTTTCCTCTCTGCCAACCAGTTTTCTATCCACCTCAGTACATTTCCCCCAATCTTATGCACTTCAATTTTGCCCAATAATCTCTTATGCAGGACTTTGTCAAACACCTTCTGAAAGTCCAAATATACCACATCGACTGGCTCCCCCTTGTCAACTGTACTGGTTACATCTTCAAAGAATTCCAATAGATTCGTGAAGCATGATTTTCCCTACATAAATCCATGCCTCATCTTATTCTGCAAGCATCCCACCCTTCCTTGAGAGAACATATTCACTCAGAAACTGTTGAAAGCCTTCCACTGCTCTGACACTGATTTACTTTCAAGTAGCTCTTTCCAGTCCACTTTGGCCAAATCACTCTTCAGCTTAGTAAAATTGACCTTGCCCTAATTCCCGATTTATCTTCGTCCTTTTCCATAATCATGTCACTTCACTTTTTAATACCTTGCAATGAGTGAAAAAAGACTGGGACGTACATATGAAATATCATTTGTTGAAATTAGATTTATATTTAAAAGCTAAGGAATTATCATAATGGAAACATTTGGCATTAAATATAAAATTAGTTTTTCAGGGCTGAAAAGGTTGCTCAGCAGCAGTTATGATTTAATATGTTATTAAGATCCCCGATACAATTCATTAAGCAGGTGTAACTTTTCGGGAATTTTTAAACAGCAATATTACAGCAAAAAAGGAGAAGTTCTTGCCATTTCTGCAATTTCTAAAGATTGCCATCTACTGGGATTTCAGCAGTGCAGCCTGTGGAGGAATCATTTATAGCAACCTGTGGATTTCCTGGTTTAACTACACATGTGTGGACACCAGAAGTTGCTGTCAGTTTCACATGGTAATGACAGCAAGCACAGAGTTTCACTGTCATTATAGCTGTAAAGACCACGTCATTATTTGTCAATGGAAAAACTTTTCCACTAACTGTCAATATTTCTCTCTATTTCATAACTCCCTTTACTTTCATTCTATTACTACCCTGTATTGCAACACTTAATAACAGCTGGCTAACCTACTCTCTCACTCCTACCTTCAATTCCCTTATTCCCAGCAAGTTAGTCATAGTCTCCCATCCCTATCACACGCCCTGATAATTTGACCCTTTCCCAAACTCGTGTCAGATGGGGAAAATATCTGGGTCCAAACTGACTTGATCTTCAATTGCTATTTCTGATTTGATCACAAAGCTTTACCATGGTTCATTCACTTAAGGCAAAAACATACGCTATTCCAGAATCATCCTGGAGACTAAGGTGAATGCTAGGCTTCTCTTTGTCACGACTAACAACCTCCTCAAACGCCTTCATCAGCTCCCTCCATCAACACACCCCCTACGATAATAGCTCTAGGATGTTTTGTCTACAAGAGTGAGGCAATCCATAGAAACATAGAAAATAGGAGTAGGAGGCCATTCCATCCTTCGAGCATGCTCTGCCATTCATTATGATCATGGATGATCATCCAACTCTGTAATCTGTTCCAACTTTCTCCCCCCATGTCCTTTGATCCTTTTAGCCCAAGAGCTATATCTTACTCATTCTTGTACAATGTTTTGGCCTCATCTGCTTTCTGTGGTAGCAGATCTACAGGATCACCATTTTCTGGGTGAAGAAATTTCTCCTCATAGAATCCCTAAAATGCAGAAGGAGACCATTTAGCCCATAGAGTCTGCA
Source organism: Scyliorhinus canicula (assembly GCF_902713615.1). Taxonomy (NCBI): domain Eukaryota; kingdom Metazoa; phylum Chordata; class Chondrichthyes; order Carcharhiniformes; family Scyliorhinidae; genus Scyliorhinus; species Scyliorhinus canicula. The sequence continues at coordinate 221,421,410 of NC_052147.1, forward strand.
CCGCCCTTGGAAAGAGCAATCTACATTGGCTCAAGCGCCCACTCTATCCTTGTAAGCCAGTAACTATACCTAACCTTTTGGACAATTTAGCATGGCCAATCCACCTAACCTGCACATCTTTGGACTGTGGGAGGAAACCAGAGCACCCGGAGGAAACCCACGCAACCACGTGGAGAAAGTGTGAGGCCGGAATTAAACCCGGGTCCCTGGCGATGAGGCAGCAGCGCTAACCACAGTGCCGCCCCCAAGAATCATCTCAGTCCCAAATGGTTTACCCCATATACTTAGACTGTGACCCCTGGTTCTGGACCCCACACCATTGGTACCATCCTTCCTGCATCCACCCTATCTAGTCCTGTTAGAATTTAATAGGTTTCTATAAAATTGTCCTCCTCCTCCTTCTCCCCCCCCCCCCCCCCCCCCCCCCACCACTATTCTTCTAAACTACAGCGACTATATAATCCTAACTGACCCAACCTCTTCTAATATGTCAGTCACACCATCCCAGGAATCAGTCTGGTAAACCTTTGCTGCACTCCCTCTACAGCAAGAACATCCTTCCTCAGATCAGGAGACCAAAGCTGCACACAATATTCCAGGTGTGGTCTCGCCAAAGCCCTATATAATTGCAACAAGTAATCCCTGCTCCTGTACTCAAATCCTCTCGTTACAAAGGCCAAAATACGATTGACCTTCTTTACTGCCTGCTGCACTTGCAAGCTTAATTTCAACGACTGGTGTACAAGGACACAGGTCTCATTGCACATTCCCCTCTCTCAAACTACAGCAATTCAGATAATCTACTTTCCTGCTTTTGCCACCAAAGTGCCTAAATTCACTATTATCCACATTATACTGCATCGGTCGTGCATTTGCCGACTCAACTTATCCAAACCACACTGAAGCATCTCTGCATCTTCCTAACAGCTCACAATCCCACCTAGCTTTATGCCATCTGCAAATCTGGAGATCCTACATTTAGTTCCCTCATCTAAATCATTAATAGCTAGGGTTCTAGTCACTGCCTGCCATTTGGAAAAATACCTGTTTCTTCCTACTCTTGGTTTCCTGCCTGGCAACGAGTTTTCTATTCATCTCAATGCACTACCATCAGTCCCATGCACTTTAATTTTACATGCTCATCTCTTATGTGGATCTTTGTCCATTGTCTTCTGACAGTCTACCGGCACCCCCTCGAAGAATTCCAGTAGATTTGTCAAGCATGACTTTCCCATCGCAAATCAATGCAGAATCTGTCCAATTTTGCCACTGTTTTCCAAGTGCTCTGCTATTAAATCTTTTATAATGGACTCTAGCATTTTCGGCACTACCAACATCAGGCTGACTGGTCTACAACACCGTTTTCTCTCTACCTTCCTTTCTACATAATGGGATTATATTAGTTATCCTCCAATCTGTAGGAAATTTTCCAACATCTATAGAATCTTGGAAGATGACTGCACCGCATCCAATATTTTGAGGGTCACTTTCTGAAGTACTCGGTGTAGATTATCAGGCCCTGTGTATTTACCGGTCTTCAATCCCATCATTTTCCAAATACCATTTCCCAACAAATACGGATTTCCTTCGGTTCCTCCCTCTCGCTAAACCCTCTGTTCCCCAACATTTCTGGCACGTTATTTGTGAATACAGAACCAAAGTATGTATTCAATTGGTCAGCCATTTGTTCCTTATTATACATTCCCCTGTTTCTGGCTGCAAGGGACATTTGTCATCACCAATCTTTTTCTCTTCATATACACTGTCACTGTCAACAGGGGTGGTACCAGGGGATTGGAGACTGGCGAATGTCGTGCCCCTGTTCAAAAAAGTGAATAGGGATAACCCTGAGAATTACAGGCCAGTTAGTCTTACTTCGGTGGTAGGCAAAGTAATGGAAAGGGTACGGAGGGATAGGATTTTTGAGCATTTGGAAAGACACTGCTTGATTAGGGATAGTCAGCACGGATTTGTGAGGGGTAGGCCTTGCCTTTCAAGTCTTATTGAATTCTTTGAGGAGGTGACCAAGCATGTGGATGAAGGTAAAGCAGTGGATGTAGTGTCCATGGATTTTAGTAAGGCATTTGACAAGGTTCCCCATGGTAGGCTCAGGCAGAAAGTAAGGAGGCATGGGATAGTGGGGAATTTGGCCAGTTGGATAATGAACTGGCTAACCAATAGACGTCAGAGAGTGGTGTCGATGGCAAATATTCAGGGATCAGTTCTGGGTCCTCTGCTGTTTGTGATTTTCATTAATGACTTGGATGAGGGAGTTGAAGAGTGGGTCAGTAAATTGCAGATGTTACGAAGATTGGTGGAGTTGTGGATCGTGAGGAGGGCTGTTGTCGCTGCAAAGAGACATAGATAGGATGCAGAGCTGGGCTGAGAAGTGGCAGATGGAGTTTAACGCTGAAAAGTGTGAGGTTGTCCATTTTGGAAGGACAAATATGAATACGGAATACAGGGTTAACGGTAGGGTTTCTTGGCAATGTGGAGGAGCAGACAGATCTTGGGGTCTATGTTCATAGATCTTTGAAAGTTGCCACTCAGGTGGATAGAGCTGTGAAGAAGGCCTATGGTGTGCTAGCGTTCATGTAGCAGAGGGATTGAATTTAAGAGCCTTGAGGTGATGATGCAGCTGTACAAAACCTTGGTAAGGCCACATTTGGAGTACTGTGTGCAGTTCTGGTCGCCCTCATTTTAGGAAGGATGTGGAAGCTTTGGAAAAGGTGCAAAGGAGATTACCAGGATGTTGCCTGGAATGGAGAGTAGGTCCTTACGAGGAAAGGATGAGGGTGCTAGGCCTTTTCCTCATTAGAACGGAGAAGGATGAGGGGCGACTTGATAGAGGTTTATAAGATGATCAGGGGAATAGATAGAGTAGACAGTCAGAGACTTTTCCCCGGGTGGAACAAACCATTACAAGGGGACATAAATTTAAGGTGAATGGTGGAAGATATAGGGGGGATGTCAGGGGTAGGTTCTTTACCCAGAGAGTAGTGGAGGCATGGAATGCACTGCCTGTGGAAGTAGTTGAGTCGGAAACATTAGGGAACTTGAAGCGGCTATTGGATAGGTACATGGATTACGGTAGAATATAGAGGCTGGTTTAATAAGGGGCTGGTTTAGCTCACTGGGCTAAATCGCTGGCTTTTAAAGCAGACCAAGCAGGCCAGCAGCACGGTTCGATTCCCGTACCAGCCTTCCCGGACAGGCGCCGGAATTTGGCGACTCGGGGCTTTTCACAGTAACTTCATTGAAGCCTACTCGTGACAATAAGCGATTTTCATTTTTCTCATTTCAATAATGGAGTGTAGATTAATTTGTTCTTAAGGGCAGCATGGTAGCATTGTGGATAGCACAATTGCTTCACAGCTCCAGGGTCCCAGGTTCGATTCCGGCTTGGGCCACTGTCTGAGCGGAGTCTGCACATCCTCCCTGTGTGTGTGTGGGTTTCCTCCGGGTGCTCCGGTTTCCTCCCACAGTCCAAAGATGTGCAGGTTAGGTGGATTGGCCATGATAAATTGCCCTTAGTGTCCAAAATTGCCCTTAGTGTTGGGTGGGATTACTGGGTTATGGGGATAGGGTGGAGGTGTTCACCTTGGGTAGGGTGCTCTTTCCAAGAGCCGGTGCAGACGCGATGGGCCGAATGGCCTCCTTCTGCACTGTAAATTCTATGATAATCTATGATTAATCTAGGACAAAGGTTCGGCACAACATCGAAGGGCCTGTTCTGTGCTGTATTTTCTATGTTCTATGTACACCTATAGAAGCTTTTACAGTCTGTTTTTGTGCTCTCCGCCAGCTTATTCTTGTACTTATTTTGCCTTCTTAATCATTCCCTTTGTCCTCCTTTGTTGAATTTTAAACTGCTCCCAATCCTCAGGTCTGATGTTTTGCTGGCCAATTTGTATGCCCCTTCCTTGGATCTAATACAATACTTTTCACTGTACACTAATACATGTGACGATAATAAATCAAATCAAATCAAATAATACTACCTCGAATTTCACTTATTTGGCCACCTTTCCTGTTCTATTTTTGCGCCAGACAGGAATGAACAATTGTTGCCATTCACCCATGCACTCTTTGAATGTTTGCCATTGCCTATTCATCGTCATCCTTTTAAGTAATGTTCCCCAATCCATCATAGCGAACCCGTGCCTCATAATGTTGTAGTTACCTTTTAGATTCAGGACTCCAGTCTCAGAATCAACTACATCACTCTCTATCTCGATGAAGACACGTGTCTCTGTTTCCTTCCATACAATCCCATCTTCAGCCTCTCCAGCCCTGACATGTCCTTTCTGAAGTTTTTAGTTTCCTCTCTAAATTGTCCATGTGGCATCCCATTCACATGATATCCATCTCATTAATTTCTGATCAATCAATTAGTACCCCTGTATTAAGGTCCCCATGATGTCAGACACTAAATGTTCTCTTTCCACAACACCTTACCAACCACCAGCACCCTCCCACTCTAAATGCTACCCCTAGTGATGCCACCCTCTCTTCCTCTGAAGCTTTCCTTTCCCCTTTAATATTTTTAAATCACCTCCCAACTCTATGTCCATTTCTCCAGAAAAACCCTCTTGTAATCATTACAATCCATTGTCCGCCCATACATCCATTGAGATTTTTTGCTTTGTACACAGGAATGAGGAATGTTTTGCTGGTAAGATCAGCATTTATTGCCCATTCCTAATTGCCTTCAAGGTGGAGTCTCCTTCTTGAACTTCCGCAGTCTGCTTAGTTTAGGTACTCCAACAGTATTGTTAGGTATGGACTTCCAGGATTTTGACCCAGTGATGATAAAAGAACTGAGATATAGTTGCAAGTCTGGATGGTGTGTGGCTTGGATAGAAACTTGCAAATTGGTGGTATTCCCAGATACTTCTTGCCCTTGTCCTTTTAGACAATAGGGGTCAGAGGTTTTGGAGGTGCTGTCGAAGAAACCATGATAAATTTCATGGTAATGCAGCTTGAAGATGGTACATACCACAGCCACTATGTACTGATGGAATCAATGATGAATGGTGTTGAGCTTTGTCCGCTGTTCCACTGATAAAATCATGAATAACATATCCTGTCCCAGTGATCATGAAGTTAATCACCCCGCACATTATCATTGATCGGTTTGCTGAATTTAGCACAATTAAAGCTGTCCTGCTTCCCCCACCTCTTACAACCACTGCACTAATTCCTTCAAAATTAAACCAGCATCAACAAATCAGGAGTTCCCAAAGGATCCCATCTTGACTGTCCTTGTTCATATGCAGCCCCTCTCTGTATAAATCTACAGGCACAAGGTAACCTTCCAATATTTGCGACACACCACCCCTACCACTCCACTCAACTTCTTTTGAGCAGTGACTACCACCATGCTTTCAAACTGGCCCGATCTGACATCAAGTCTTAGATGAACCACAACTTCCTTCAACTGAACAGGATCAATTGATCAATCTCTGGGCCCACCAACATTCTACCTCATGACAGATTTCAAACCTCTAGCGTCCTCTTACTGAGGCTGAAGGACACTCTGCAACCTTGTCATTTTAATTCAACTCCGAACTAAGCTAAACCACCATAATGTACCCATCATCAGGACTGTTTATTTTAATTTATGTAATACTGTCCACCTGCACCCCTACATAATGAAACACTTACTGTTATTTGCCACTTCTGGACTCAATTATCCCATTGCCCTGCTGGTTAGCTTCATTCATACTCCACAAACTATAATTTGTCCAGAATGCAGCTGTACATATCCTGTCTTGCATTATGCCTTATGTCAGTGTTTTTCAAACTTTTTTTCCCGGGGACCCATTTTAATTAACCAAACGGACGTCCATCCTTCGGGACCCAACCCGGCCAACCTTCACAGCCCACGCCGGCTGACCTGTGCGACCCACCATTTTCTCTTACATTGTTTGTTGCTGACAAAAATGGAGGAAATGGTTTTGGGTCCCTTTGGCCCCAATGGTCCCTTTGGCCCTCCCGAACTTGTAAAAAAAAAGGCTGCGACCATATTTTTTAAAAACAGCCGCACTGCGCATGTGTGCCCGATCATCGGTTCGCATGTGCATAGTTTTGCGCATGTGCACCATTGATCAGGACTCCTGCGCAGTGCGGCCAATTTGTTTTTATATGGCCACGGCCTTTTTGAAGGCCGCTTTCAGCCGGCACAGTTAAAAGCTGGCTGCTGCGGCTGTTGCGCGCCGATTTGCGCAATCGGGAGTGACGCGACGGGCGGCTCCGCGACCCTCCCGACACCTGCCCATGCCGCCAAGTTTGACAATGCCTGTCTTATGTGCATCTGTAAGCCCGCAATTCTGATGGACAGGTAGGCCCAGGGTGTTGACACGAAAGAATGTCATGTCCATATCAAGATGGTGTGCGGTAAAGAACTTGAAGAATGGAGGTTACAAGTTTGAAGGTGCTATCGAGTAAGCTTATTCCTTGTCAAGACTTAAAAGCCTCATTCTTAGGTGCAGCATTAACTCAGTACTAACAGTATGATCCGAGTCTGAAGGTCATGGGACTCAAGGATGTAAGTTGACACTTCTTATGGTATTACTTTGGAGAGAAAACTGCACTGTCAAGGTAGATCCTTATTCATTTTCTATTAACCAAGAGCTCAAAACCATTCATCAATCTTCTGAAGGGGGGTGGTGGTGCAATGGTAATGTCACTGCAAGGCAAAAATCCCAAAGGTCCAGGCCTAATTCTCTAGGGTCCGAAGATGTGCAGGTTAGGGTGGATTGGTTCATGCATAAATTAGCCCCCAAGTGTAACAAGGATGTCAGGTGAGTGGGTTGTGCAGGGATGTGGGAGTGGATCTGGGGTAGGGTGCTCTTTCAGATGGTGGACTCGATGGGCCGAATGGCCTCCTTCTGCACTAGGAATTTTTATGGTTGATTGACATGGGTTCAAATCCCACCATGGCAGGTGTGAAATTTAATTCAATTAGTAAAATCTGGAATTAAAAACAAAAAAAAAGCCCATCGGATTCATTAATGTCCTTTAATTCAAATTTGCCATTCCTGCCAGGACTGACGTACTTGTAACTCCTGACCCAAATCAATGTGGTTGACTCTTAATTGCCCTCTGAAACGGCATGGTGAGCCAGTCAGCTCAAGGGCAGTTAGGGTTCGACAACAATTCTGGCCTCGTCAGCGATGCTCATGTGCCACGAAAGAATGAATAAACAAACATTTCCTTGGTTCAGTATTATGTTTCTCTTACTATGCGCTGCAAATCATGCAAGTACATTCATGCCACAAAGTTCTGTGCAATGACCATCTCCAACAAATGAAAGAAAGAATCCAACCATCTCCCTTGACATTCATGGCATTACCATTGCTGAATCCGCCACCTATCAAATTCCTGGGGGGCTGTCATTAGTCCATTCAGTTTTCTCATCAGCCATATAAATACTGCAGCTAGAACAGGAGGTCAGAGACTGGAAATGTGATGGTGAGTAACTCATCTCCTAACCCCCAAAGCCTGCCCAGCAGTCACAAGGCACAAGTATTCTACACTTGCCTGGATGAGTGTAACTCCAACAACGTTCAAAAAGCTCAACCTATCCAGGGACAAGGCAGCTTGCTTGACTGGCAACCCCATCTACCACTTTAAGCATCATGCCCTCCACATCAATGCACAGTGGCACAAATATGTACCATCTATAAGATGCACTGTAGCAAGTCACTGAAGTTTCTTCAACAGCACTTTCCAAACCCATGACCTTTACTACTAAAAAGGACGAGGACAGAAGAAGCATCGGTACACCGCCACTTGCAAGATCCCTTCCAAGTACAAAGATGATTGATGCAGGTCAGGCAGTGGATGTTGTCGATATGGACTTCAGTAAGGCCTTTGACAAGGTCCCTCATGGCAGACTGGTACAACAGGTGAAGTCACACGGGATCAAAGGTGAGCTGGCAAGGTGGATACAGAACTGGCTAGGTCATAGAAGGCAGGGAGTAGCAATGGAAGGGTGCTTTTCTGATTAGAGGGCTGTGACTAGTGGTGTTCCGCAGTGATCAGTGCTGGGACCTTTGCTGTTCGTAGTATATATAAATGATTTGGAGGAATATGTAACTGGTCTGATTAGTAAGTTTGCGGATGACACAAAGGTTGGTGGAATTCCGGATAACGATGAGGACTGTCAGAGGATACAGCAGGATTTAGATCGTTTGGAGACTTGGGCGGCGAGATGGCAGATGGTGTTTAAACCTGACAAATGTGAGGTAATGAATTTTGGAAGGTCTAATACAGGTAAGGAATATACAGTGAATGGTAGAACCCTCAAGAGTATGGACAGCCAGAGAGACCTTTGTGTACAGGTCCACAGGTCACTGAAAGGGGCAACACCGGTGGAGAAGGTAGTCAAGAAGGCACACAGCATGCTTGCCTTCATTGCCGAGGCATTGAATATCAAAATTGGCAAGTCATGTTGCAGCTGTAAAGAACCTTAGTTCGGCCACACTTGGATTATAGTGTTCAATTCTGGTCGCCACACTACCAGAAGGATGTGAAGGCTTTGGAGAGGGTGCAGAAGAGATTTACCAGGATGTTGCCTGGTATGGAGGGCATTAACTATGAGGAAAGGTTGAATAAACTTGGTTTGTTCTCACTGGAACGAAGGAGGTTGAGGGGTGACCTGATAGAGGTCTACAAAAGTATGAGGGGCATAGATAGAGTGGATAGTCAGAGACTTTTTCCCAGGGTAGAGGGGTCAATTACAAGGGAGCATAGGTTTAAGGTGCGAGGGGCAAGGCTTAGAGGAAATGTACGAGGCAAGTTTTTTTACACAGAGGGTAGTGGGTGCCTGGAACTCGCTGCCGGAGGTGGTGGTGGAAGCAGGGTCAATAGTGACGTTTAAGGGGCATCTTGACAAATACACAAATAGGATGGGAATAGAGGGATACGGACCCCAGAAGTGTAGAAGATTTATGTTTAGACGGGCAGCATGGTCGGCGCAGGCTTGGAGGCCAAAGGGCCTGTTCCTGTGCTGTACTTTTCTTTGTTCTTTGCAAGTCATACACCATTGTTGACACTATACTGCTGTTCCTTCACTGTTGCTACATCAAAATGCTGGAACTCCTTCCCCAACAGCACCATGGGTGTAACTACGCCTCATGGACTGCAGTAGTTTAAGAAGGAAGTTCACAACAGCCTCAAGGGCAATTAGGGATAGGCAATAAATGTTGGCCTAGCAGCTACCACATCCCATGGACAAATCAAAAAGGAATGGCGATAGTTTTTACAATAAAGGTGCTATTACCATTACCTTTAGGATCGACTGATTGTTTGTACTGAAGCCCAGTTTAGTGAGCTTACTAACAAAGTTGCAATGCTGCAGTTTTGAACGAAGCAAGCAGCCAGAGTAGAAGAAACTGGTACCTCAAGCATTACTGTTTCGCAGGAAATTTCACAGGATCAGTCTTGTCAATAATGTTCAGCTGTAAAAAACGGAAATTCAACTATACTAAATGGTAGCAGCCACAGAATCAAAAGGTGGAGTTGGAAGTAATCAACATAAACATAGAAACCAATCTTACCATCATGGCTGATGGCAATGACAGGGTACAAACAGTTATGAGCATAGCAGAGGTAACCATATGGGTCCCTTTGAAAGAGGCAAGATTACTACAACCATGAAAGCAAAAACAAGAATATGAACAGAGCTCTGTCACAGGCAAGTACCATGAAGGGTCAAATTGTGGATAAGGATAGAAATGTACCAAAAAATGGAAGGATCAAGGAGGGATACTAAACCAGAGTCCCAATAACACATGTTTGATCAGGTTAGCTTTAGTGCAATTAGGAATGAAACAGATTTGGCAAAAGTGGGGAGATGCGTGTAAGGAATTGGATGGTGATGACATCAAAGCTCTTGGAAAATTTGAGAGATGGTGGCAATGGTTTGAAAAACAGGTTGAGTTTTAGAAAGAGTGAGGGATGCAACGAGAAACTTGGATTTTATACACAAAAGCAAAATTCCGCAGATACTGGAAATCTGACATAATTGGATTTTATATTTATCCTTTCACGGCTTGAGGATATTGCAAAGTAATTTAATTTTGAAGTATAGTCACCTTTATAACAGTGTAACGCAGCAGCCAATTTGAGAAAATAGGTTTAACAAAGCAGAGATTAATAGCCAGATAATTCAAAATACTTTCCCGCAATTAAGAGGTGGTGGGAACAGGTCCATTGGAGAAACTCACCTGATGGCAGTGGGTTATCAAAGGTTCAGGGGTAAAAATTGGCATGTCCCGAACTGCCCTGCTCTTTTTCAAAGAGGTCCAAAAGATAATTTACATTCATCCAAGTAAAGGAGGCCTCAGTTTAACATCTTGTTAAAAAGACAGCCAATTTGCCAGCAAAACATTCCCTCAGTATTTCACTTTCACAGAATTGAATAGAATAGAATAGAATCTCTACAGTGCAGAAGGAGTCCATTTGGCCCATCGAGTCTGCACCCCGAAAGAGCACCCTACTGAGGCCCAATCTCCTGCCCTATCCTCGTGGCCTCACCTAGCCTTTGGACACGGGACCAATTTAGCATGGTCAATCCACCTAAACCACACATCTTTGGACTGTGGGAGGAAACCGGAGCACCTTGAGGAAACACACGCAGACACAGGTAAAACGTGAAAATTCCACAGCAACCGAGGTCATAATTGAACCCGGGTTCCTGGCACTGTGAGACAGCAGTGCTAACCACTGTACGCTCAAGTCCTGAAATGGAGCTTGAACCTTCAACTTTCTGACTCGGAGCCAAGAATGCTACCACTGAGCCAAGGCTAACACCTAAAGGATGAACTTCATTAGGTGGCAGAAGTTTAAGTGAGATCAGTGCTGCTCACATACAGAGGCACAAAAATTGCTACTTGGCTGGTAAAAATCTGAATAACACAAAACGTGAAAGTCAGTTTTACTGGAGGACAACAAGCCCCTGGGCACCTGCCAACAGCCAAATAAGGAGATATTGGGCAGGATTGAGGTGGTGGTGTAGTGGTATTGTCACTGGATTAATAATCCAGAGACCCAGGTTCAAATCCCACCACAGCAGATGGAGAAATTGGAATTCAACCAATAAAAATCTGGAATTTAATTGCGACCATGAAACCATTGCTAGCTATCGTAAATCCATTTGATTCACCACTTCCTTTAGAGAAGGAAATCGGCTGCCTTTACTTAGACTGGCCTACATGTGACTGCAGATCAACAGCAACTTGGTTGACTCTTAAATGCCCTCTGAAATGGCCCAAGAACACAACTCAGTTGTGTCCAACTGCTAGAACGTCACTAAGAAACCAGACTGACCGCCCAGCAGCAATCTAGGCACCAGAAACGACAACAGCAAATTCAGCCCTGTCCACCCTGCAAAGTCCTCCTCACAACATAGAGAATCATTCGGCACAGAAAAGGTCCTTTAATCCATCACGTCTGCACTGATCAAAAACAACCAGCTAACTATTGCAATCCCTTATAGAGCCAGACAGCACAGAAATATAGGAACTTGTGCCAGAATTGGGAGATGTCTTCCAGACCAGTCAAACTGACAGTCATACTCATGGATTCCTACCCAACAGACATTTTTTCCTTTTTTTTTTCCATTGGGTATGGGCATCACAAGCAAGACTAGCATCTGTTGCTCATCCCCAGTTGCCCTTGAACAGAATGGCAGTTAAGAGTCAACCAATAGCAGGATAGACCCAGCAGAGGTGGTGGCACAGTTGTACACAGTTGGGAGGGAGTTGCCCGGTAGTCCTCAACATCGACGCCGGACCCATGATGTCTCAAGACATTAGTTCAAACACGGGCAAAGAAACCTACCGCCCCCAGCTGGTGAATCATCACTCCTCCCTGTTAAACACCATTGGAGGAAGCACAAAGGGTAGCAAAGGCGCAGAATGTACTCTGTGTGGGGGACTCCAATATTGGCAGTACGGTAGCATAGTGGTTAGCACAATTGCTTCACAGCTCCAGGGTCCCAGTTCGATTCCTGGCTGAGTCACTGTCTTGTGTTGAGTCTGCACGTTCTCCCCCGTGTGTGCGTGGGTGTATTCCGGTTCCTCCCACAGTCCAAAGATGTGCAGGTTAAGTGGATTGGCTAGGCTAAATTGCCCTTAGTGTCCAAAACAGAAGGTTAGGTGGGATTACGGTGATAGGGGTGGAGGTATGGGCTTAGTGTAGGGGCGTGCTTTCCAGATCCGGTGCAGTCCCAATGGCTGAATGGCCTCCTGCACTGTAAATTCTATGATCTATCACCAAAGTGGCTCGGTAGCACCACTTCTGACCAAGCTGGCAGAATTCTAAAGGGCAAAGCAACTAGACGGAGTCTGCAGCAGGTGGTGAGGGAACAAATAAGAGGGGAAAACAATACTTGAACCCTCAATTCACCAACCTGCCTGCTACAGATGCATCTGTTCATGACAGTTTTCGGTGGAGAGAATCACCACACAGTTCTCATGGAGACAAAGTCCCATTGGGTTGAGCGGCATTATCATTGTGCCAAATGGGATAGACTTCAAATAGATCCAGCAACTCAAGACTGGGAAATTACGAGGCACTGTGGGCCATCAACAGCAGCAGAATTGTACTAAACAACAAACTGTAACATCATGGCCCAGCATATCCCTCATTCTATCATTATCACCACAACAAGGGATTAATGCTGATTTAAGTGAGTGCAAGGAGGCCAGGAGCAGCATTAGGCATACAGAAAAATGAGATGAAGCTATAATGAAGGACTTCTTACTTGCCAAACACATAGCAACAAGTGATGGACAGAGCTATGTGATTCCACAATCAACAGATCAGATCGAAGTTCTGTGGTCCTGCCACACCTAGCCATGAATGATGGTAAACAAATGATCCTAAATGACCCTCTTATTTACTGACCTCATTAACACTACACCCTGTATGCTAAAACCGATGCCAATGCTCATGTAGTTACATTGTATATCTTGTGTTGCCCTATTATGTATTCTCATGTATTTTCTTGAATTTTGTTTAATTCCCTTTTCTAATGATCTGTTGAGCTGCTTGCAGAACAATACTTTTCACTGTACCTCGGTACACGTGACAATAAACAAATCCAATCCAATCCAATGAAATTACTCACTGGAGGAGGCTCCACAAATATCCCCATTCCTCATTGTTGGGAGAGCCAACACATCAGTGTGAAAGATAAAGCTGAAGAATTTGCAACAATCTTCAGCCAGAAGTGCTGAGTGGATGTTCCATTTCAGCCTCCTCCAGTGGTTGCCAGCATCACAGATTCCAATCTTCAGCCAATTCAATTCACTCCACATGGCATCAAGAAGCGGTTGAAGGCATTGGATACTGCAATGGTTATGGGTCCTGACAATGCTCCAGCAATAGTACTGAAGACTTGGGCTTCAATACTCGCCACACCCCCAATTAAGCTGTTCCAGTATAACTAAACACTGGTACCTATCCAGAAATGGGGAAAAGAGTGCCCAAGGATATCCTGTACACAAAATATAGGACAAATCCAAACTGGCACTTACTGCCCATCAGTAGAGTGATGGGAGGGGTTCATCAGCAGCACTATCAAGCTGTACTTGCTTCGCAATAACCTGCTCACTGGCACTCAGTTTGGGTTCCGCCAGGGTCACTCAGCTCCTGACCTCATTACCAGCCCTCGTTCAAATGTGGCCAAAAGAGCCAAAGTCAAGAGGTGACAATGACATCAAGTTTGCAAATGGCCAGGTGTGGCACCAAGGACCCAAGCAAAACTGGAGTCCGTGGGAATCAGGGGAGAAACTCTCCATTGGTTGGGAGTATAACCTAACAAAAAAGGAGACGGCTGTGGTTGTTGGTGGTTAATCATCTCAATTCCAGGATATCAATGCAGGAGTTTCTCAGGGTAATGTCCTCAGCCCAACCATCTACAGCTGGTTCATCAATTTTCATTTATAAAATATTTTTATTCTCCTCTTTTTTCACATTTCCATCCAAATTTACACCCATCAACAAACAATCAACGGTAACAAATACAAAGTCAATAGCCTGGCCAACAATTTCTCCCTCCCACCAATCCCCAAACATCCCTCAACATTTTAAATACAAACATCAAAGAAAATCCACCATCCACCCATACATAGTCACCAACAACATACACAGTCAAACACCGCCCGCCCCACCCCCCAACCCCCAAATGTTCGATGTCATCCAATTCTTGATAGAGTACAATAAACAAAGCACACGACTTGTCGAACCCTTCCATCCTTCCCCTCAACCTAAACTTCACCTTTGAGTGCTAAAAACTCCAACAGATCCCTCCGCCCGCCAGAGCACAGGGTGGAGAAACTGACCTCCCTCCCCCCCCCCCCCCCCCCAACAACAGGATCTGCCTTCAGGCGATCAGCGAGACAAAGGCTAAAACATCTGCCTCTGCTCCTGCTTCCAATCCTGGCTGATCCAATACCCCAAATTTTGCCTCAAGAGGACCCGGTTCAAGCCTCACATGTACCACCTTCAAAATTACCCTGAACACCTTTCTCCAATACCCCCCCCCCCCCCCAAGCTTTGGCAGGACGAAAACATATGAACGTGTTTGTGGCCCCCCTACTACATTCACATACATCTTCTACCCCCTCAAAGAGTTGGCACATCCTCACCTTTGTGAGGTGCGTCCCATACACCACCTTCAGCTACATCAACCCCAACCTCACGGATGAAGTTGAGGCATTTACCCTCCGGAGCACCTCACACTACAACCCCTCCTCCATGCTCTCTCCCAACTCTTAGACCATAAGACATAGGAACAGAATTAAGCCATTCGGCCCATCGTGTCTGCTCTGTCATTCAATCCTGGCTGATAATATCATCCCCATTCCCCCTGATCCCCTTATTGATCAAAACCTACCAATTTCTGTCTGAAAGACACTCAGTGATTTAGCCTCCACAGCCTTCTGCGGCAAAGAGTTCCACAGATTCACCACCATCTGGCTGAAGAAATTCCTCATCTCTATTTTAAAGGATCGTCCCTTTAGTCTGAGATTGTGTCCTCTGTTCCTAGTTTTTACTCGAAGTGGAAACATCCTCTCCATTTCCACTCTATCCAGGCCACGCAGTACCTTGTAAGTTTCTATAAGGTCCCCCCTCATCCTTCTAAACTCCAAAGAGTACAGACCCAGAGTCCTCAAACGTTCCTCATACGATAAGCTCTTCATTCCAGGGATCATTCTTGTGAACTTCCTCTGAACCTATTCCAAGGCCAGCACATCCATCATTAGATATAGGGCCCAAAACTGCTCATAATACACCAAACAGGATCTGACCAGAGCCTTATATAGCCTCAGAAGTACATCCCTGGTCTTGTATTCTCGTCCTCTTGACATGAATGCTAACATTATATTTGCTTTCCTAACTGCCGACTGAACCTGCACATTAACCTTAAGAGAATTGTGAACAAGGACTTCCAAGTCCCTTTATGCTTCTGATTTCCTCTGCATCTTCCCATTTAGAAAATAGTCTATTTCTCCTTCCAAAGTGCATAACCTCACATTTTACCACATTGTATTCCATCTGCCACTTCTTTGCCCACTCTCCTAATCTGTCCAAGTCCTTTTGCAGTCCGTCTGCTTCCTCAATACTACCTACCCCTCTACAGATCTTTGTATCATCTACAAACTTAGCAACAGTGCCTTCAGTTTCTTCTTCCAGATCATTAATTTATATTGTGAAAAGTTGGGCTGCCATCCTGAAAAACACCCTTTATCCCCACTCTCTGCCTTCTGGCAGTCAGCCAATCCTCTATTCATGCCAGGATCTTACCCTTAACACCATGGGCTCTTAACGTATTTTACAGTCTGCTATGTGGCGCCTTGTCAAAGGTCTTCTGGAAATCTAAATAAATCACGCCCAGGTGTTCTCCATTTTCTAACTTCCTTGTTAATTCCTCAAAGAATTCTAACAGATTTGTCAGACATGATCTCCCCTTGACGAAGTCGTGTTGACTCAGTCCTATTTTATCATGCACTTCCAAGTACTCCGCAATCTCACTTTAATAATGGACTCTAAAATCTTACCAATGACCGAAGTCAGGCTAACAGGCCTATAATTTCCCGTCTTGTGCCTCCCTCCCTTCTAAAACAGTGGTGTTACATTAGCCACTTTCCATTCCTGCCACCAGTGATTCATGAAAGATCATCGCCAGTGCCTCTACAATCTCCTGAGCTATCTCTTTTAGAACCCTGGAGTGCAGTCCATCCGGTCCAGGTGATTTATCCAATTCAGACCTTTCAGTTCCCCAGAACCTACTCCTTAGTAATGGTCACTGCACTCACCTCTGTCCCCTGGAGCTCTGACATCCCACTGGTGTCTTCCACCGTGAAGACTGATGCAAAGTAACTATTCAGTTTGTCTGCCATCTCTTCATTTCCTATTATTCCTTCCCAACTACATTTTCCAGTGGTCCAATGTCTATTTGTTGCCTCTCTCTTACCTTTTAAGCTTGCACTCAAGACGTCATCTTTTCCCCCCTTTATTGCTTTTTAGTTGCCCTCTGCTCGCTTTTAAGAGGCTTCCCAATCCTCTGGCTTCTCACTAATCCTCGCCACCTTGTATGCTTTAGCTTTTATGCTGTCCTTGACTTCCCTCGTCAGCCATGGATGCATTGTCCCTCCCTTAGCATGTTTCCCTCCTCCTTGGGATGATTCTGTTTGTGCCTCTCGAATAACCCCAAAAAACCCCGACCATTGCTGTTCGATCGTCTCCCTGCTAGGCTCCTTTTTCCAAACAACTCTGGCCAGCTCATCCCTCATGTCTTTGTAATTATTCTGTATTTAATTGAATACCACTAGACATCTGATTGCAGCTTCTCCCTCTCAAACTGCAGGGTAAATTTCATCATATTGTGGTCACTGCTCCCTCAGTGTTCCTTCACCTTAAGTTCCCTAGTCAAGTCTGCCTCATTACACATTACCAAATACAGAATTACCTGTTCTCTGGCAGGCTCAGTCACAAGCTGCTCCAAAAAACCATCTCTTAGACATTCTACAAATTCCTTTTCTTGGGATCCACTAACAACCTGATTTTCCCAGTCTATCTGCATATTGAAGTTGCCATGATTATTGTAATATTGCCTTTTTTACATGCCTTTCTTTCTCCGATTTATTTTCTGCCCCACATCCTGACTACTTCCTCCATTCCCCCTGCTGTCAGCCCCTCCTCCAACAGTGTGGAGGCCAGCACCACTGGAAAGCTCTGTTTCACCCTTTTCGACAAAATCTCAGACCTGCATATACCTGAACATTTCCCCCTGCCCCAACCCATATTTCCCCCAACCCCCCCACGCTCCTTCAATCCTGCAAACCGGTCCCCGAGAAACAAATACTTTAGTGCCCCGTCCCCCTCCTCCTCCTCTCTCCTCCCCCTCTTCCCCCCCCAAATCTCCGAAAACTCCTTTCCCACTTCCCTGGCTCAAATCTGTGATTCACCCGAATCGGCATTTCCCTTGATCCTGCCCCAGCCTAAAGTGCTGGCATATCTGCCTCCAGATTTTCAACATTGCTACTACTATCGGACTTCCTGAGTATTTCCCCCGCGGCCAACGAGAGTGACGCTGTTGCCAGCGCCCTCGCCCCAATCCCCTACAGACTGTCCTCCATTCGAACCCACTGGGAGTGTGCTCCCCCCCCCCCCCCCAGCAACTCACCTTCTCCGCATTTGACCCCAGTAATAATATAGTAAATTTGGAAGACCCAAACCCGCCCTGTCATCCTCTCTGCAACAGCACCTTCCTAATCCTAGCCACCTCCCTCCCCACCCCGCCCCCCACCCCCCCCCATCCCCATATAAACAAGGTAATCATCTTTTCCACCTCCTTGAAAAATGCCTTTGACAAAAAGATCGGAAGGCACTGAAAAATAAACAAGAATCGCGGCAACGCATTCATTTTAATTGCCTGTACCCAACCTGCCAGAGACAAAGGGAGACCACCTTGCCAGATCCGCTTTCACCATCCCCACCAAACTAGTAATGTTACACTTACGGAGCCCCCCCAATCCCGTGCCACTTGCACCCCCAGATATCTGAAGCGAGTCCCCGCCCTATGGAATGGTAGCCCCCCCCCCCCCCCCCCGGCCGAGACACCACAAAATATTCACTTTTAGTTTATATCCCGTAAAAGACACAAAACACTTGAAGTAGCTCCAATATGACCCCATCTACATACTCGATTCTGATACATACAACAGCAAGTCGTCCCATACAAAGATTTCTATGTTCAGACGCGCCCCCCCCCCCCCCCCCCCCCCCCCCCCCCCCCCCCCCCCAAATCCGCTTCCACACCTCCGAACTCAACGCAATTTGCTCAATTGCAAGCACGAACACAGGGTGGACATAGGGCATCCCTGACTGGTCTTACGGTGCAAAGCAAAATAATCCAAACTCATATTACTTGTGCAGACACTCGCCTTCGGCTCCCTCTCCTTACCCAATCTACAAATCGTGGCCCAATCCCAAACCGCTCCAGAACTGCCATCAAATACCCCCACTCTACTCAAACGCCTTCTCGGCATCTAATGCCACATCCTCTCTGTCTCCCTCCCCTCCGCCAGCACCTTAGCCACGTTAAAAACAGTCCCAATGTTCAAAAAGAGCTGCCTCCCTTTAACAAACCCCGTCTAATCTTCGCCTATCACCTTCGGGAGGCACTCCTCCAACCTACCCGCCATTACCTTCGCCAACACCTTTGAGTCCACATTCAAATGTAATATGGGCCTATACAACTCACATTCTGTCAGATCCTTATCCTTCTTGACCAACACGGAGATCGATGCCTGCCCCAAAATCTGTGGCAGCACCCCCTTCCCTATTGCCTCCTCAAACATCCCCTGCATCAGCGGCCCAACTTACTTTTAAATTTCTTGTAATACTCCACTGGAAACCCATCTGGCCCTGCTATCTTCCCCGACTGCATCCTCCCAATCACATCTTTTATCTCCTGCTCCGTTATCGCCCCTCCAATAGGGCCCTGCCCCCTCCCCCAACCTCGGGTCTTCCAAACCATCCAAGAATTCCTGCATCTCCCGATCGCCCCAGGTGGTTCCGACCTATACAATCTATCGTAAAACTCCTCAAACGCCCTATTAATCTGATCTGGAGCCACCACCAACTTCCCTGCCCTATCCTGCAACTGAACAATTTCCCTCGCCATTGCCTCCCTCCGAAGTTGACCTGCCAGCATGCCTTCTCTCCATACTCAGAGACCACACCCCTCGCCCGCCTCAATTGGCGCACCGCCTTCCTTGTGGACAGCTAGTCAAAACTCGCCTGCATCTCCTTCCTCTTTTCCAACAGTGCTGCATCCACATCCTCTGCATACCTCCTATCCACTTCCAACATCTCATCCATTAACCTTTGCCGTTCCACCCGCTCCTCCCTATCCACCTTTGCCTTAAACTATATCACCCCCCCCCCCCCCCCCTCACCACTGCCTTCAAAAGGTTCCCATACCATCGCCTGCAAGACCTCACCTGCACAATTAAACCGCACATATTCCTAAATCACATTTCCAATCTCATCACAAAACTCTCGGTACCCCAACAACCCCACATGCAATCTCCATCCCCGCCTCTGCACTGTTCCCTTCTCCAACACCATATCAACCCAGTGTGGCGCATGGTCCGATATCCCAATTGCCGAATATTCCAACCCCTTGACCCTGGCCAACAGCGCCTTCCGCATCACAAACAAAATCTATCCGCGAATAGGCCTTATGAACTGAAAAGAAATAATACTCCCGCACCCACAGGTGCAAGAACCTCCAAGGGTCCACTTCTCCCATTAGCCCAGCCAAGGCCTTCGCTGTTGCCAGCGCACTCGGCCCCAACCCCCTACAGACTGTCCTCCATTCCAACCCACTGGGAGTCACCCCCCCCCCCCCCCCCCACCCCCCCCCCAACCTCCCAAATCATCTTTGCCATCTCCTTGAAAAATGCCTTTGACAAAAAGATCGGCAGGCACTGAAAAATTAACAAGAATCGCGGCAACGCATTCATTTTAATTGCCCTGACTGGGTAAGCAATTGCAGTTGTGACCTGTCCAATTTAGTCTCCTGTACCATATTCCAGTCTCCACCCACTTCGTGTAAATCCAAATCGAGGATGGCCCCACACATCTTTCCAAACTCTGCATCATCCCAGTTGGGACCATACATGCTTACCAACGCCACTACGTCCCTTCCAATGCCGCCGTCACTATTACGTTTCTACCTCCCTGATCTGCCACAACTTTCTCCCTTTGGAACCTCACTCTTTTATTCACCAGAACCGTAACCCCCTGCGTCCTACTATCAAAACCAGAGTGAAACACTTGGCTAACCCAGCCCTTTCTAAGCCTCCCCTGTTCCTTCACCCTAAAGTGAGTCTGCTGCAGCATCGCCACATCTGCTTTCAAACTTTTGTTTTTTTTTATAAATTTAGAGTACCCAATTCATTTTTTTCAACTAAGGAGCAATTTAGCGTGGCCAATCCACCTACCCTGCACATCTTTTGGATTGCGAGGGCGAAACCCACGCAAACACGGGGAGAACGTGCAAACTCCACACAGACAGTGACCCAGAGCCGGGATCGAACCTGCTTCCGTGAGGCAGCAGTGCTACCCACTGTGCCGGCCTTGCTGTCAAACTTTCCAAATGCACAAGCACCCTCGACCTCTTCACTGGGCCTCCCAATCACATCACATTCTGCGTAACTATCCAAACAGGGAGTCTCTCTATCCATCACCCCCTCCCTGCTTATCCACCATGATCACAATTTTGGGCCCTACCCACCAAGCCTGACCCGTCCCTATCCATTGTTGGCAGCAAATCCCATCCTCCCCTCCAAGAATTCCCCCCTACACGCCCTCTGAAAGAAACCCCACCCAGTGTCGATCCTCTCCCCTTCCTTTTCTCACCTCCTAGGCCCATTGAAACTTGCTCCGCAGTATCCAAAATCCTACCCCCACAACATCTCCGCTCACTAGCCAACATAATAGTAAGAAGTCTTACAACACCAGGTTAAAGTCCAACATTCACTTGAGGAAGCAGCAGTGCTCCGAAAGCTAGTGTTTGAAACAAACCTGTTGGACTTTAACCTGGTGTTGTTAGACTTCTTACTGTGCTCACCCCACTCCAACGCCAGCATCTCCACATCATAGTTAACTTAAGTTAGCTATGACAAGAGGGTGGAGGCAAGCTCTCATTCTCTCCCCTCCCTGCTCAGGCCAAGAGAAAAAAGCAATTAAATATATACTTTTCATAAAAGACCCATCGCTACAAAGAACAGCAACAAAAATCTTTAACCTCTATAACAACATGAAGTAAGAACATTATTTAAAGCTACGAAGAACACCAACAAAAAAAAACTTTAGTCTCTTTCACAGCACGATTTAAGAACATTATCCAAAGCTATAAGGAACAAAAAACTTTGAATCTCTATAACAGTATGAAGTAGCAATATTATTCAAAGTTACATATATACATTCCCCCACTGTACTTCCGTCCCAAGCCTTCTGCCTTCATAAATGCCTCCGCCACCTCAAAATAAAAGTCTCTGGAGTTGGAGGTCACCCTGAGCTTTGCTAGATACGCCACTGCAAACCGCACTCCACTGTCGTACAATGCCACCTTCACTTGGCCGAAAGCCAATCGGCGTCAAGTCCTGATAGATACGAACCTTGGCACCAGCCCATTGCACTGCCCACTCCTTCTATGCCCAGTTCAATATATTCTCTTTCATGTGAAAGCTGTGAAAATAGATAATCACTGCCCTTGGCGGCTCGTTTAACGTAGGCTTAGGCCTCAGCGACCGATAAGCTCGATCCAATTCATACTGAGAGGGCTCTTCTCCTTCATCAGTTCTGCCAACATCTTGGCAAAGTACTCTGTTAGCCTCGGGCCCTCCGCCCCTCAGGCAGACCCACAATCCTTAAATTTTGTGGCCTCGAGCAGTTCTCCATATCTCCAGCTTTGCTCACAGCCCCTTAATGGCCTCAACCACCCTCTGCAGCTCATCTACCATCGAGGTGAGCTGATGGTAGTGCCGTGTCATGGCCTCCTCCACTCCCTTCAGCTTCTCACTCTGTTCCCTCACCTCAGACAATGCCTCTACAACAGCTACTTTCACTGGGCAACTGCCTCCTCTCCCAACACCATCAGCGCCACTGCCACCTCCTTTATCATCACCTCCATATGCTTTGCAAAGTGCTTTTCGTGCACTAGACACCACCTCAGCCATCTTCTCTGCTGTAAGCAGTGTGGGTCCAGCCAGCGGCCCGGCCTCAACCCTCTTGTCAGGCCCCGGGGTTGGTCCTCACGCTCGACGGCAAGCTCTCATTCTCTCCCCTCCTCGCTGCTGTTTTCCTGATTTTTGGACATCTTTTGTCTCTTTGCTGGTTCTTAGTCCTCCATGAATTGCCCCCAGGACTGGGCATTAAAATACCCAAAAATAAAAAAAAACAAGCAGGGGCCACTGAACGTTTGACGTCCCCTCTCCATGCTGCCTTTGGCTGCCTCATGTTCTGGGCCCTGCCTCGCTGCTCCTGCTGCTTCAAGCACTGACCTCAGTCTCACTGCTCCTGCTGCTTAACACTAACTTCAGCCCTGCTGCTCCACACTTTGCCTTCAGCCCTGCTGCTCCACATTTTTACTTCAGTCCTGCTACTCCATCCAGCTGCTTCATCCTCTTGTCACCATTTCGGCTGCCTAACTCCTGGATTCGGGCTTGCCGCCTCAATTGCCTCGTGTTGGACTCCCCAGTTGCTTCATCAAAGTCAGAAACGGGTATGTTTGATGATTGCACAACGTTCAGCAACGTGCGCAGCATCTCAGATACGGAATTTATTGTCATGTGTGCGCCACGGTAGTGAAAAGTATTGTTCTGTGTGCAGTCCAGACAGATCCTTCCATACATGAAAAAGCATAGGAGCAAAATAGGTACACAATGTAAATGCATAGACACAGGCATTGAGTGACGCATACAGGAGTGTAGTGCTATTCAGTAGAGAAGGTGTGTGGGGTGAAGCACACAGGAGTGTAGTGCTATTCAGTAGAGGTGTGTGGAGAGATAAATTCAGTGCATAAGAGGATCATTCAGGAGTCTGGTAACAGTGGGGAAGAAGCGGTTTTTGAATCTGTTAGTGCGTGTTCTCAGACTTTGTATCTCCTGCCCGATGAAAGAGGTTGGAAGACAGAATAACCAGGGTGGGAAGGGTCTTTGATTATGCTGCCTGCTTTCCCAAGGCAGCGGGAGAAGCAGACAGAGTCACTGGATGGGAGGCGGGTTCATGTGATGGACTGGGCTGTGCTCACAACTCTGTAGTTTCTTTCGTCTTGGGTCGAGCAGTTACCACACCAGGCTGTGATGCAGCCAGATAGGATGCTTTCTATGGTGTATCTGTAATAATTGGTAAGAGTCAATGTGGACATGCCCAATTTCCTTAGTTTCCTCAGGAAATATAGGTGCGGTTGTGCTTTCTTGGTCGTAGCATCGACGTGGGTGGACCAGGACAGATTGTTGATGTGCACACATAGAAATTTGAAGCTGTCAACCATCTTCATTTCGGCACCATTGATGCAGAGAGGGGTGCGTACGACACTTCCCTTCCTGAAGTCGATGACCAACTCCTTAGTTTTGCTGCCGTTGAGGGAGAGAGTGTGTCGTTACACCACGCCACTAGGTTCTCCATCTCCCTCCTGTATTCTGACTCATCGTTGTTCGAGATCCAACCCACTAACAGTCATGTCATCAGCAAACTTGTAGATGGAGTTGGAGGCAAATTTTGTCTAGGAAGTATGTTGGGGGCTAAGTGTGCAGCCTTGCAGGGCCCCGGTATTGAGGAGTTGTTTATCCTTACTGATTGTGGTCTCTGGGTGAAGAAGTCGAGGATCCAGTTGCAAAGGGAGGAGCCAAGTCCTAGGTTTTGGAGTTTTGATAACAATCTTTATTATTGTCACAAGTAGGCTTACATTAACACTGCAATGAAGCTACTGTGAAAATTCCCTAGTCACCACACTACAGCACCTGTTCAGGTACACAGAGAGAACTCAACGTCCAAATTACCTATGAGCTTGGCTAGGATTATGGTGTTGAAGACGGAAATGTATGCAATATATAGGAGTCTGATGTAGGAGTCCTTGTTGTTGAGATACTCCAGGGATAAGTGCAAGTGTAACACCAGGGATATAGGTCTTGTATAGGTCAGGGCTGCCTGTCTTGAATGCCTCAGACCTGGCCTTCAGTAGGGAGTGAATCGCCCGGTCAAACCATGGTTTCCAGTTGGGAAATTCACGCGCTACCTTCTTTGGCACGCAATCTTCTACACACTTGCTGATGAAGTCTGTGACGGTGGTGGCATACTCGTTTAGGTTGGCTGCTGAAGTCTTGAATATGGACCAGTCCACTGACTCCCAAACAGTCATGTAGGAGCTCTTCTGTTGCCCTCAGACCAGCATTGTACGACCTTCTTAACCAGATTCTCCGCTTAAGGTTCGGCTTGCATGCCGGGAGAAGGAGCACCGTCTTGTGGTATGATTTTCCGAAGTGCGGTCGCGGGATAGATCGGTAGGTTCCCTTGATATTTGTGTAGCAGTGGTCAAGGATATTGGCGTCCCTGGTGGAAACAAAGGTGTGTTGATGGACTTTTGGCAGTATACTCTAGGTTGGCCTAGTTGAAGTCCTCTGCCACGATGAACAAGGCCTTTGGGTATTCTGTTTCATTGCTATTTATAGCTGTGTGTAATTCAAGTGCCTCCTTCGCTTCTGCCTGGGATGGGACGTAAACCACTGTCATGATGGCAGCAATACAAGCTTGAGCTGACAAGTAGAAAGTAAGATTCATATCACAAATGCAATGACCATCCCCAACAAGAGAGAATCTAACCATCGCATCGATATTCAATGGCATTACCATCGCTGAATTACCCCACTATCAACTTTCTGGGGTTACCATTAGAAACTGAACTGGACTAATCATGGAAATACTGTGGTTACAATAGCAGGCCAGAAGTTAGGAATCTTGCAGTGAGTAACCCACCTCCTAACTCCCCAAATCCTGTCCAGAAGTCAGGAGTGTGAGGAATACTTCCATTTGTCTGGATGAATGCAGCTCCAAACAACACCCAGGAAGCTCGTCATCATCAGGGACAAAACAGCCCGCTTGATTGGCAACCCCTCCATAAACCCATTCACCCTCTTCATCACCAGCACACAGTGGCAGCAATATGTACCATCTGCAGTATGCACTGGAGGAACTCACCAAGGCTCCTTAGACAGCACCTTTCAAACCCATCTAGAAGGTCAAGAACGCTCGACATGGAATTAAAGCTATCAGCTCCAATTGGTTAGCAGCTCTTGGCAGAAAGGATTTTTACCCCTGGTGACATGAATCTCAAGGAAGGTGTGATGCTGGGCAGTTCAGGCATTTAACCTGGTCAGGCCTCCTCTTAGAAATAATGCAGGTTTCCCACCAGATATTCAATAGATGGGCTGAACCAGCAACAATTACAGTAAATCTGCCAATTAGGTCAGCTGACCAAAGTTTTGTTAATGAGGTAGGAGCATCTTAAATGAGGAAAATGAGGCAGAGGGGAGGAGAGGTATTGAAGGGAATTCCAGGGCACAGTACATAGACAACTTAAAAAACATCCAAAGATGTGCGGGTTAGGTAGATTGGCCATGCTAAATTGCCCGTAGTGTCCTAAAAAGTAAGGTTAAGGGGTTGTTGGGTTACGGGTATAGGGTGGATACGTGGGTTTGAGTAGGGTGATCATTGCTCGGCACAACATCGAGGGCCGAAGGGCCTGTTCTGTGCTGTACTGTTCTATGTTCTAACTTAAGACACAGCCAAAGGTGGAGCGATTAAAATGAGGGATACAAAGAGTTACGAATTAGGTAAAAGCATGTAGTTGAGAGGCTTAAAAGATTGCAGAAATAGTGAGGGGCAAGGGAATGGAAGGTTTAAAAAGGATGCAAACTTTAAAATCAAGATGTTGCTTGACTGGAATCGATTGTAGGTCAGCGAACAAATGATGACAATTGAACAAAACTTTGCCAGAATCATAGAAGCACAGAAGGAAGCCAGTTTGCCCGTCAAGTCCATGCCAGATCTTTATAGAGCAATCCAATCAGATCTTTATAGAGCAATCCAATCAGTCCCATTACCTTGTCCCATCCCTATCGTCCTGCAAGTTTACTTGCTACAATAGATGGGGTGGTCCTGGACTTAATTTAGGGAACAAAGCCAGGCAAGCGATTGAAGTATCAGTAGGTCAGCATTTTACAGACAGCGAACATAACGCCATTAGATCAAAGATTATTAATGAAATGGAGACGGATGGGCCTGAAATCAAAGGGTATGATCTTCCGGCCTCGTTACACTCGTGCTCAAGCATAACGAGGCTGATGAATAGCGGGGGAAGAGGTCAAAATCGGAACCATGCCAGGCGCTGAACTGTTTACGTTGCAACCGGCCTGCTCCCATAGGTGATTTCGGAATCTCTCCGTCGGGTGGCGAGAAACCAATTATCACCAGTTAAGCCCCATTTCTATGCAATTAACGAGAGCCACCTGTCATCCAAAAACCTCCCGTCATTTACTGGCCTCCCCAGCAAGTGCTCACTCTGGTGCCGATTAAAACGTCAACTTTTTTTACTATAAATTTAGATTACCCAATTAATTTTTTCAATTAAGGGGCAATTTAGCATGGCCAATCAACCTAGCCTGCACACCTTTGGGTTGTGGGGGCAAAACGCAAACTCCACATGGACAGTGACCTGGAGCCAGGATCGAACCGTGGACCTCGGCGCCGTGAGACAGGGGAGCTAACCACTGCACCACCGTGCTGCCCTCAAAAACAGTGAAACTGATGGAAGGGTTTCTGTGGGGAGCCAAGGAGGCGAGTAGCAATCTTTTGCTCGCAGGTAAAGAGACCGGGGGAGCTGGCCTTGCCACCCCAGTGCTCGGCGGGGGATCCCAAGTCCATTCCTGGAGCAACCCCTGTCCCTGCCCGTCTGCCCCACCGATTACCCATAACCCCCACCGACTGCTGAGGCCTCTGGCCACGCGGCTGAAGGCAATCACTAATACGGAATTGGCAATCGTGGTTAACTGAGCACTTGACGGGGGACTTCCGGTGACGGCGGGCGGGAGGCAGCCACTTATTGGAGGGCACCCCGTTCGGGAACGGCATTTTCGGGGTTTAACGCTCGGTCCCTGGGGCAACGAAGGCGGCAAAAGCAGGGCGAAGGCACAGTGAAGGGAAATGTCAAAATAAGTTTAAAAACAGCCTTGAACCAACTCCCAATACTTCCAGCTGCACAGGGGCACCAGACAAGGATGCCCACTGTCCCCACTGCTGTTCGCACTAGCAATCGAACCGCTAGCAATTGCGCTCAGGGCAGCAAAAAATTGGAGGGGTATCCGAAGGGGAGGCAGAGAGCACAGAGTCTCACTCTATGCAGACGATCTGCTCCTCTACATCTCGGACCCACAAAGCAGCATGGACGGAATCATCGCGCTCCTGAAAGAGTTTGGAGCCTTCTCGGGCTACAAACTCAACATGAGCAAAAGCGAGATCTTCCCAATACACCAGCAAGGGGGGGGGGGGGGGGGGGGGGGGGGTGGGGGGGGGGGGCAGCACTAAAGGGGCTGCCGTTCAAACAAGCCCGACATAAATTCCGCTACCTGGGGATCCAAATAGCCCATGACTGGAAAGGGATCCACAAATGGAACCTCACCAGCCTGGCGGAGGAAGTAAAAAAGGACCTGCAAAGATGGAACACACTCCCACACTCTCCCTCGCAGGAAGAGTCCAGACGATCAAAATGAACGTATTGCCCAGGTTCCTCTTCCTGTTTAGATCCATTCCGATCTACATCCCCAAGGCCTTCTTCAAAGCGCTGGACAAACTTATCATGGCGTTCGTATGGGGGGATAAAAATGCTAGGATCCCAAAGAAGGTCCTTCAGAAAACAAAAATCCAGGGGGGGCTAGCCCTCCCCGAATCTACAATACTACCACTGGGCGGCAACAGCCGAGCGAGTAAGGGGATGGATCCAGGAGCCAGAAGCCGAGTGGGTGCGTGCGGAGGAGGCCTCCTGCATGGGGACCTCCCTCCGGGCCCTCGCCACGGCAGCACTCCAATCCCCACCCAAAAAACACTCCAGCAGCCCAGTGGTGACAGCCACCCTCCAATCCTGGAACCAACTGCGGCAGCAATTTGGCCTGAACAAAATGTCGGACAAGGCTCCCATCTGCAACAACCATAGGTTCAAACCAGCACTGACTGACGCCACCTTCAAAAGGTGGAGACAGGACGGGGGGGACACTGACAGTCAGGGACCTATACACGGACGACAGGATCGCAACACTGGACGAACTGACAGCGAAATTTCAGCTAGCTGGGGGGAACGAGCTACGGTACCTGCAGCTCAAAAACTTCCTACGAAAGGAGACAAGGACGTACCCACAACCGCCACGACAGACACTACTGGAAGACCTACTGGCCGCAAGTATCCTAGAGAAAGGGAACTGTAGTGACATGTATGGCCGACTGGTAGATAGGGACGACACCGTACTGGACGCAACAAGAAGGAAATGGGAGGACGACCTGGGGATGGAGATAGGGTGGGGACTCTGGAGCGAAGCACTGCATAGGGTCAACTCCACCTCCACGTGCGCAAGGCTCAGCCTGACGCAACTAAAAGTGGTACATAGAGCCCACTTAACGAGAAACCGTATGAGTAGGTTCTTCCCGGAGGTGGAGGACAAATGTGAGCGGTGCCAAAGAGGCCCGGCCAACCACGCCCACATGTTCTGGTCTTGCCCCAGACTTGTGGAGTACTGGACAGCCTTCTTCGAGGCTATGTCCAAGTGGTGGGGGTGAGGGTGGAGCCATGCCCGATAGTGGCGGTCTTCGGGGTTTCAGACCAGCCAGATCTATTCCTGGGGAGGAGGGCGGATGCCCTTGCCTTTGCCTCCCTGATCGCCCGCCGTAGAATCCTGTTTGGCTAGCGGTCAGCAGCACCGCCCAGAGCTGCAGACTGGCTGTCCGACCTCTCGGATTCTCTCCAAATGGAGAAAATCAAATTCGCCATCCGAGGGTCGGACGACGGCTTCCACAGAACGTGGGAGCCATTCATGCAATTATTCCGGGACCTGTTTGTGGCCAACGTACAAGAGGAAGAATAGTCGGGGGAAGGTAGCCGGAGGGGGGGGGGCTATGGGCTCGTTACGGGGGTTTGATGGCTAGCTAAGGCCCAAAACCAAACTAAATAAATGCCAATAAACATGTTGGGGAATGTAAAATATGTATGCCGGCGAAAAGTGGGAGGCCACAGTTATTACTACAAAGATGCTCACCTGTAAATATATATGTTAATTTTTGCGTGTTCTTTTTTTTCTCTCTCTCTAACAATTTGTAATTTGTTCAATATAAAACATGAAAACTGAATAAAAAACATTTATAAAAAAAAAAAACAGCCTTGAAAAAAGCGGCTGAAAGTCCGTCGGGGAGTGAAAAGGTTACCGCTGGGACGACAAGAAAAGTGGAGGCTGGGGCACCAGGGGAGGCCACATTTCCCACGGCTGAAGAAATGACTATGGTGATGGTCGTGGAACTCGAAAGGCAGTTCACAAAACATATGGAGGTGATGAGGAAGGAGATGGGGCGGTATTTAAAGTGCTGGTGAAGGAGGCAATTGCCCCGGTGAGGGCGGCAGTATTGAGCGCAGTGGCGGAGATGCGGAAGCAAGGTGAGGCGCTGAAAGAAGTGGAAGAGACATTATCGCAGCACAGTGATCAACTTACCTCGATGGGGAAGGAGATGCGGAAGGTGATAGAGATCAACAAGGGTCTGCGAGCCAAAATGTATGACTTGGAAAACAGATCCATACGACAGAATCTGAGGATTGTGGTTCTGCCCGAAGGAGTGGAAGGCCCGAGGCCAACTGAGTATTTTGCCACAATGTTGGCAAAGCTATTGGGGGAGGTGGGGTGATGCCTCCCGATATGAACTGGATCGGGCTCATCGGTCGTGGAGGCCTGTACCAAAGGAGAGTGAGCCGCCAAGGGTAGTGACTGTGTTTTTGTAGGTACAGTGTGAAGGAGACGGTCCTGTGCTGGGCAAAGCAGAAGCGGGTGGTGCAGTGAGCTGAAGCTGGTATACGCATATATCAGGACTTTACGGTGGAGGTGGTGAGGAGGCGGGCTGCCTTCAGCCAGGTGAAGAAGGCGCTGTACATCAGTAATATGCAGTGCGGCACAGTATACCCAGCTAAGTTGAGGTTGACCAAGGACTTTTATTTTGGGACAGCGGAAGAGTTTGCCAAGGCAGAAGGACTGTGGCTGAATTGAGAAATGGTCATGTACCGATGTAGCCTCATGTAACTGTATTTTTTTACTGCGTGCTGGTGTATGTGCTAAATGAGCCAGCGTTGTATATATTTGGACAAGGGAAGAGATGGGACTTTCACTTGTCATGATGGTTCTTCGGGGCTTGGGTGTGTATGCGAGGTTTGTGCATTACAGGGGATTTCATTGTACGGGGGGGGGGGGGGGGGGGGATATGTTAGTGTTTGCTTGGGGATTTACTATTGTTTACTGGTTAACGTTTATTTGTTTATTTATGCACTTTTATTCTTGTTGTTTTAGTATTTGTGTAAAGGGGTGGGGGGAGGGGGTTTCTATTTTTCCTTTCTGTCATTTATAGTATGTGAAAAGTTTGAATAAAAATTATTTTTTTTTTTAAAGGCGGGATTTCTTGGTTTTCCTGGGACCGGGCAAGGGGGAAAGAGACCCGGGCGGGGGCCTCCACGCTGGCCGGTTTAAGCCGACCAGTGAACGGGAGTGAGGTGGGGGGAGGGGCTGTGGCCATCGAAGCCTGGCAGAACAGGTTCCGATGAGTCTAGCCAGGGTGGAAAGTTTGGGGGGGAAGGAACAGAGGTTGGGGGAAGGGGTTTTATAAGAGGAAGCGGAAGGGAGTCGTCGGGGAGGGGGCCTTACAATTTATGAGTGTCATTTACGGGACTCTATCGCGGATTGGATGGCAATGAATGTTAGGGGGAGGGGTGGGGTGGCCTCTATAGGTCAAGGGTGGCCATAGGCGATTCCCGATTGCTTTTTCTTTTTTTTCCCCTTTGTTTTTCCCACCGTGGGAGGGTTTGTTTTATTTGATGCTTATAGTGTCAGGTGGGCCGTTATTTGGGGTGGTGGGAGGATGGGATCGTTGTTGTTGATAAGGGGATTGACTTTATATTTGTTACCGTTTACTGCTTGTTGGTGGGGTGTAAATTCTGAAGAAAATGTGAAAATGGAGAATAAAAATATTTTACAAAAAAAGTGAGCACTTGACACGTGTCAAGTGGGTTCCCATAGGTAGGGGGGCCATGCAGCATGTGGGAGTCACTGCACAGCATTCCAATCAAACTTTGATGCATGGACACTGTGTGGGAGTCAACACCACACATGCAGCAGCAACATCCGAATACCTAGGGGATGGGACACAGCTCTGGGGACATGACCACAGCAAGAGAGTGGGTGGGTGCGTGCAACGGGGAGTGGGGGTTTCCTGGACAGACAGGCAAAGGGTCCAGGGATTCAGGCCGCATTGCGGAACAACGTGACAGAAGCATCAATGTTTGTGAAAAACGTTGTTCAATGTGCTGTACTATACCCCATTTCCGAGAGTGCTGCCCCCCCACCTTCCCCAGTGTCCTCAATGATGCGGAACGTGCCTGGCCCTCCTAGCTCTACCACTATGTCTTGGTGTTTCCCCAGGAAGCACATGAGGTGGAGGCGCCAGCTGCTTAGCTCGTTCTATGGCCTTCAATGCCCCTTGTGGGCATCCTCTGGGGCTGGAGGGCGCTGGTCACTTGTCGACAGCACATGCACAGCCATGCCGTCCTGTCCCGGGCGGTAGACAACGGGGAGCCAATGGATGTGGTATATCTGGATTCCAGACAGCTTTTGATAAAGTGCCACAAAAAAGGTTGCTGCATAAGATAAAGATGCATGGCATTAAGGATAAAGTAGTAGCATGGATAGAGGATTGGTTAATTAATAGAAAGCAAAGAGTAGGGATGAATGGGTGTTTCTCTGGTTGGCAAGCAGTAGCTAGTGGAGTCCCTCAGGGATCAGTATTGGGCCCACAATTGTTCACAATTTACATAGATGATTTGGAGTTGGGGACTAAGTGCAATGTGTCCAAGTTTGCAGACGACGCTAAGATGAGCGGTAAAGCAAAAAGTGCAGAGGATACTGGAAGTCTGCAGAGGGATTTGGATAATTTAAGTGAATTGGCTAGGATCTGGCAGATGGAATACAATGTTGACAAATGTGAGGTTATCCATTTTGGTAGGAATAACAGCAAACGGGATTATTATTTAAATGATAAAATATTGAAACATGCTGCTCTGCAGAGGGACCTGGATGCCCTAGTGCACGAGTCACAAAAAGTTGGTTTACAGGTGCAACAGATGATTAATAAGGCGAATCGAGTTTTGTCCTTCATTGCTAGTAGGATGGAATTTAAGACTAGGGAGGTTATGCTGCATCTGTATACAGTGTTAGTGAGGCCACACCTGGATTATTGTGTTCAGTTTTAGTCTCCTGACCTGAGAAAGGGCATACTGGATCTGGAAGGTGTGCAGTGGAGATTCACTAGGCTAATCCCAGAGTTGAGGGCGTTGGATTATGAGGCGAGGTTGAGTAGACTGGGACTGTACTCATTAGAATTTTGAAGGATGCGGGGGAATCTTATAGAAATATATAAAATAATGAAGGGAATAGTAAGTATAGATGCGGTGATGTTGTTTCCACTGGCGGGTGAAAGCAGAACTAGGGGGCATAGCCTCAAAATAAGGGGAAGTAGATTTAGGACTGACCTTAGGAGGACCTTCTTCACCCAAAGGGTTGTGAATCTATGGAATTCCCTGCCCTCTGAAGCAGCTGAGGCTCCTTCATTAAATGTTTTCAAGATAAAGATAGGTTTTTGAAGAATAAAGGAATAAAGGGTTATGGTTTCGGGCGGCAAAGTGGAACAAAGTCCACAAAAGGTCAGCCATGATCTCATTGAATGGCAGAGCAGGCTCGAGAGGCCAGATGGCCTACTCCTGCTTCTGGTTCTTATGTTCTTATGTCCAGTATGCTAACCCCAAGTCGCAACTTCGCCAAAGGGGTGGAACCAAGAGTACTGGTGGCCAGCATCACACCCCCATGGGGCAGTCGGTGCCCATAGGGCTCTGGGATTCAACTTCGGAAGGAGTGACAGCTGGTTCGGGCCCCGGCTGCCTCTGCACCATCTGGCTCCGCCAGCCCTGATGATTCCCCAAGGTCTAGACCATCGTGTTTACACCCTCAGCGATGTTCATCATGACTGGGACACATCCCCCAGTGAATGGGCCATGATCTTCAGCGCCTCAGCCTTGCACACCTGCGACTGGGACAAGCTTCGCAGCTCCTCGACACTTCCATCTGGGAACCCCTTCAAGGTTGACCTCGTCTTGGGTGACATCCCCCAGTGAGGAAGACATACTGCCAAGACCCTCAGACATTGCTGTTTCCAACTGCGCAACGCCTTGGACACCTTCACTCGTGGCACCGATGTCGTGCACCAGGCTCTCCACTGCGGTTGCCACCCTAGCAGTGTTGGCCCCAGTACCACTCATTGCCAGCGCCATCTCCTGCGCCCGTAGCCTCTGAGACCCCTCCAATCAGCTATGGATCTGCTGGAGTGATGCTGACATCTCCCTCTGGATGTCCCAGCCGCTCCCTATCGTGTCCATCAGCTCCGAGTAACTCTGTGCCAGAGGTTCAGCATCAGGCTAGCTGGGTCCAGGGATCCAGCAGACCTCCGACTGCTGTCTTGACTAGGGGTTCCTGCCTCCACATGATGTACATCAGTAGCAGTGTGGTGCTCACTAGATTGTGGCCAGAAGCCTGACCACTAACATTTCCCAACGAGGTTTGTGTATATGCCCTGGTGGATCCTCAGAGCTCTCCCCCAATGACCATCTTTACAAGAGAGGATCTAACCCTTCCCCTTGATATTCAATAGCATTACCATTGCTGAATCCCCCACATTCAATATCCTGGAGATTACCATTGCTCAGAAACTGAACTGGACTAACCATATTAATACTGAAATGAAATGAAAATCGCTGATTGTCACGAGTAGGCTTCAATTAAGTTACTGTGAAAAGCCCCTAGTTGCCACATTCCGGCGCCTGTTCGGGGAGGCTGGTACTGGAATTGAACCATGCTGCTGGCCTCCCTTGGTCTGCTTTAAAAGCCAGCGATTTAGCCCAGTGTGCTAACCCAGCCCCTGTGGCTACCAGGGCAGGCCAAAGGCTAGGAATCCTATGGTAAGTAACTCACCTCCTGACACCCGAAGCCTGTCTACCATCTACTCTCCCTGGAGTCAGGAAGGGCCGTACAGGATGGGATGGGGGATGTGGGGGGGAATGCTGAAAGGGGAGGGGGATGGAGGGAGGGCTGGGGCTCAGGATGTTGGTGTCTACTCACTCGGTGTAGGTCGTTGACCTTCTTCCGACACTGGAGGTCAGTCTTCCTGGTCACACTACCCAAGCTGACTGCTGCTGCCAACTCGACCCAGGCAGCACTGGCTGCCTGTGGCTCACCCTCTGGAACCCTCCGGGGAACAGGACATCCCTCCTGGCCTCCAGGAGACTCCTCAGGTCAACATCCCCGAATCTTGAGGCCGGTCTCCTCGGTGCCATTGTTGTGAGCGGACTGGGATTGGCTGAGCAAGTGCAGCCGAAGTGCTACTCAGCATTGTTAGCGAGGGGCTGGCCAGCGTGGTCCCGGCGAATCAGCTGGCAAGCCGGCATTCAGCTTGGAATGCCGCAGGAAACCCATGAGGCCTCGTTAAGTGGTCCAATTAACGTTGAATAGTGCCAGCAACACATTTTTCCAGAGAATCGCGCACAAAGTTCTAAATTGAGGGAAGGCAGATTTTAATAAGATCAGGTATAATTTAGGTAAAGATCAGATATGGTTAGGTAAGATCAGATACAATTTAGGTAAATATGTGACAGAACAGTGGTTCAAGAAGGAAAAAGTTAAGAGTACAGGGCCAACATATTCAAATCAAGAAAAGGGTGGGGCCAACAAATCCAGTGGACCCTGGATATTGAAGGATAGAAAGCATGTGATAAAGAGAAAAAGAAGGCTTATGGCAAATATCGAGGATTCAAAACAGTGGAAGCCCTAGAGGAATATAGAATGTGCAAGAGGGAACATAAAAAGAAAATTAGGAGAACTAAAAGGGGACATGAAAGGATACTGGCAGGCAAAATAAAAGAAAATCCTATGTTGCTCTACAAATACATTAGGGGTAAAAGACCACAAGACCATAAGATATAGGAGCAGAATTAGGCCATTTGGTCCACAAAGTGTGCTCCATCATTCGATCATGGTTGGTATGTTCCTCATCTACATTCTCCTGCCTTCCCCCCAGAACACTTGATCCCCTTATTAAATCAAGAAAACCAGATTTGTACTCGAAGTGCTGTTAGCTACAGGGCTAAAGACCAAGAGTTGCAGAGTGAAATTAGGCAGAATAGTTATTTCTTAGAGCATAAGAACAAAGAGCAGGAGTAGGCAATTTAGCCTTTCGTGCCTGCTCCACTGTTCAATACGATCATGGCCAATCTTATCATGGCCTCTGCTCCACCGTCCTGCCCATTCTCCGCAATCCTTCAACCCTAATTAAGAATCTATCTAACCCCTCCTTTAATTTACTCAATGTCCCAGTATCCACCGCAATCTGGGATAACGAATTCCACAGATTCACCACCCTTTGGGAAAAGTAGTTTCTCCTCATTTGTGTTTCATATTTGTTACCCCTTATCCTGAGACTATGACCTCTCGTTTTAGAATGCCCCACAGTGGGTGGCACGGTAGCACAGTGGTTAGCACTGTTGCTTCACAACGCCAGCACCCCAGGTTCTATTCCCAGCTTGGGTCACTATCTGTGCAGAGTCTGCACATTCTACCTGTGTCTGTGTGGGTTTCCTCCAGGTGCTCCGGTTTCCTCCCACAAGTCCCGAAAGACGTACTGTTAGGTAATTTGGACATTCTGAATTCTCAGTGTACTCGAACAGGCGCCGGAATGTGGCCACTAGAGAATTTTCACAGTAACTTCATTGTAGTGTTAATAAAGATTGTGACAGGACTTCCGGTGGCGGCGATGTCCGAGTGAGCCGCACATTCGGTGGGCTCTCACTCCGGCGGGGCTTAACAGCTGATTCCCCGCGATAGCGGGACCACGGGGGCGGCAAAAAGGCTGCCGGGAACAGAAGAGGAGAGCGGGCTGCAGCAGATGAAAGTGTGGGAGGCCAGCAGGTGAGGAGGAAGGAGAGAGAGAGAAACGGAGACAAGGAGGAAGCCGACCTGAAGGGTAAGATGGCGGACCCACGGACCTTCCTTCCTCCAGGACAAAGAAAAAAAGTTTGGAGTTGCTGAGGAGGGACACCTTGGACCCACTTCAGATGCCCAGGAGGTAAAATTTAAGGAGCTGGGCGAAGGAAGGCGGCAGCGAAGGTGCAGAGGAGCGGGCTGCGGCACATGGAACAGCGGGATTCCAGAAGGCAGAAGAAGAAGGAGAAAAAGGGACAGAGACAAGGACCTGAAGAAAATTACCTGGGACCTAAGATGGCGGACACACGGACCCCGGACTCAGCAATCCAGCTGGCGCTGGATAACATGCTCCAGGTAATGAAGTCCAGTTTTGAAGCGCTGAAGCGGGACAGCTTGGACCCAATCCAGAAAGCGGTGGATCAGCTGAACCAGAGGCTGGACGCCCAGGATGTTAAAGTTAAGGAGCTGGGAGAGGCGGTGGAGGAGCAGGCGGATGCGCAAACGGTTGCAGCGCTAGAAGTGGACGGCCTGAAAGAGCGGCAGAGAAGACTGCTGGACAGAGTGGAGGAGCTGGAGAATAGAGTCCGCAGGAACAATCTGAGGATGGTCGGCCTCCCGGAGGGGGCTGATGCTGCAGCGTTTGTAGCAGACCTGCTGAAGCAGCTGATGGGGGCCGAAGCCTTTCCGCGACCGCTGGAGCTGGAGGGGGCACACAGAGTGCAGGCAAGGCAGGGGCGGCCGGGCGGACCCCCCCCCCCCCCCCCCCCGCCCGATGGTGATTAGGTTTCACAGGTTCGTGGACAAGGAGCGGGTGCTGCAGTGGGCAAAGAGCGCCAGGAGCAGCACGTGGAACAACAGTGTTCTCCGCATTTATCAGGACCTAAGCCAGGAGGTGGCTCGGCGGCGAGCAGCCTTTAAGAATGTCAAGGAGGTGCTGTTCAAGAAGCACGTGAAGTTTGGTCTGCTGTTCCCAGCTCGGCTATGGGTCACGCACCAGGGTCAACACCACTACTTCTCCGAGCCCGAAGAAGCGATGGATTTTGTGAGGGACCTGGGCCTGGTCCCGAAAGGAGGCCCCAAGGACGCGAGTTAGGGCCCGAGGATTTCTGTGCAGCTTTTTGTGCAGCTCGCGGAAGACACTGGAGCCGGCTTGCCCCAGTGGGTGGGGAGGAGGACGGGGAAACAAGGGGAATGGGACAGGAAGGCGCCGGAGTGTTGAGTCACCGGGCTAGCAGATTGGCTAGTCAAGGAAGTCAGATGGGGGGGAAAGTTACAGCCAGTAGATGGCAGGGGAGGGGTATCGGGGGATGGGGTTAGGGGAGGGGGGGGTTGTTCTGCTGACGGGAGAGGGACTTGAAATAAGCACTGGAAAGGAGGTCGAGGGTGGAGGCAGCCAAAGGGCGGGCCAGGAATGGCGCGACGCACAGGTCAGGGGCCATAAGACCATAAGACATAGGAGCGGAAGTAAGGCCATTCGGCCCATCGAGTCCACTCCACCATTCAATCATGGTTGATTTCAACTCCATTTACCCGCTCTCTCCCCATAGCCCTTAATTCCTCGAGAAATCAAGAATTTATCAATTTCTGTCTTAAAGACACTCAATGTCCCGGCCTCCACCGCCCTCTGTGGCAATGAATTCCACAGACCTACCACTCTCTGGCTGAAGAAATTTCTCCTCATCTCTGTTCTAAAGTGACTCCCTTTTATTCTAAGGCTGTGCCCCCGCGTCCTAGTCTCCCCTGCTAATGGAAACAACTTCCCTACGTCCATCCTATCCAAGCCATTCATTATCTTGTAAGTTTCTATTAGGTCTCCCCTCAACCTCCTAAACTCCAATGAATATAATCCCACGATCCTCAGACGTTCATCGTATGTTAGGCCTACCATTCCTGGGATCATCCGTGTGAATCTCCGCTGGACCCGCTCCAGTGCCAGTATGTCCTTCCTGAGGTGTGGGGCCCAAAATTGCTCACAGTATTCTAAATGGGGCCTAACTAGTGCTTTATAAAGCCTCAGAAGTACATCCCTGCTTTTATATTCCAAGCCTCTTGAGATAAATGACAACATTACATTTGCTTTCTTAATTACGGACTCAACCTGCAAGTTTACCTTTAGAGAATCCTGGACTAGGACTCCCAAGTCCCTTTGCACTTTAGCATTATGAATTTTGTCACCGTTTAGAAAATAGTCCATGCCTCTATTCTTTTTTCCAAAGTGCAAGACCTCGCAATTGCCCACGTTGAATTTCATCAGCCACTTCTTGGACCATTCTCCTAAGCTGTCTAAATCTTTCTGCAGCCTCCCCACCTCCTCAATACTACCTGCCCCTCCACCTATCTTTGTATCATCGGCAAACATGGCCAGAATGCCCCCAGTCCAGTCATCTAGATCGTTAATATATAAAGAGAACAGCTGTGGCCCCAACACTGAACCCTGCGGGACACCACTTGTCACCGGTTGCCATTCCGAAAAAGAACCTTTTATCCCAACTCTCTGCCTTCTGTCTGACAGCCAATCGTCAATCCATGTTAGTACCTTGCCTCGAATACCATGGGCCCTTATTTTACTCAGCAGTCTCCCGTGAGGCACCTTGTCAAAGGCCTTTTGGAAGTCAAGATAGATAACATCCATTGGCTCTCCTTGGTCTAACCTATTTGTTATCTCTTCAAATCTCGGGCCGGCCCGAGAAAGGCTATGGCTGACCGGCGGGGGGGGGGGGATGTGCCCCCCGACCAGGCTGATCACCTGGAACGTCAAGGGACTGAATGGGCCGGTTAAGAGGGCACGGGTGTTCGCGCACTTGCGGGCCCTGAGGGCGGACGTAATTATGTTGCAGGAGACACATCTGAAAGTGTCAGACCAGACCAGGCTAAGGAAGGGCTGGATTAGCCAGGTCTTCCACTCGGACTTGGACTCGAAGTCCAGAGGGGTGGCAATCATGATCAACAAGCGCGTGCAATTTGAGGCAGAGGGCATATCCGCAGACAGGGGGGGCAGATACCTGATGGTACGGGGCAGACTGGAGGGGAGAAGAGTGGTGCTGGTGAATATATATGCCCCGAACTGGGATGACGTGGACTTCATTAAAAGAGTGCTGGGGAAGATCCCGGACTTGGATTCTCGCAGGCTAATAATGGGAGGGGACTTTAACATGGTCCTTGACCCGACTTTGGATCGGTCGTGTCCCAGAACGGGTAGACTCTCAGCAATGGCAAGGGAGCTGAAATGGTTTATGGAGCAAATGGGGGCAGTGGACCCCTGGAGAGAGGGACAGCCAACAGGAAGGGGCTACTCGTTTTACTCGCACGTCCATAAAGTATATTCCAGGATAGATTTCTTTGTACTAAGCAGGGACTGTATGGGGGAGGTAAAGAACACAGAATACTCAGCAATTACCATTTCAGACCATGCCCCGCATTGGGTGGACCTGCAGTTCGGGGGAGCGAGCTATCAACGCCCGCAATGGAGGCTAGATGTGGGACTGCTGTCGGAGGAGGGGATCTGCGAGAGGCTTCGGAAATGTATAAAAAATTACCTGCAGGTGAATGACACTGGGGAGGTCTCAGCGGCGACCGTGTGGGAGGCGCTAAAGGCAGTAGTGCGGGGGGAGCTGATTTCAATTGGGGCCCACAGAGCCAAGGCAGACCGGGCAGAGATGGATAGATTGGTCAGGGAAATGGGTCGGATAGATGAAGAGCACGCGGAGTCCCCGGGGGAGGTTTTACTCAGGGAGAGGCAGAGACTACAGGCGGAACTGGGGCATTATCCACGAGCAGGGCCGTGGAACAGCTTAGGAAGGCGAGGGGAGTGGTGTACGAGCATGGGGAAAAGGCTAGCAGACTGTTAGCGCAGCAACTCAGGAGGAGGGAGGCGGCCAGGGAAATAGGTAGAGTGAGGGACGAGGGGGGGCGCAA
Source organism: Scyliorhinus canicula (assembly GCF_902713615.1). Lineage (NCBI taxonomy): Eukaryota > Metazoa > Chordata > Chondrichthyes > Carcharhiniformes > Scyliorhinidae > Scyliorhinus > Scyliorhinus canicula. The sequence goes on from NC_052147.1 coordinate 221,461,735, forward strand.
AGTGGAGGATCCGGCAGAATTGAGTAGGGTATTCCGGGACTTCTATTGTAAGCTGTACACTTCAGAGCCGCCGGAAGAACCGGAGGGAATGAAAAGGTTTCTGGACGGGTTACCATTCCCAACAGTTGGGGGGGGGGGGGGCGGCGAGTGGAAGAGCTGGGGGCCCCAATTAGAGTAGAGGAGGTATTGGGGGGCCTAAAGGCCATGCAGTCGGGGAAGTCCCCGGGGCCGGATGGATACCCAGTAGAGTTTTATAGGAAGTTCTCTGAGCTGGTGGGCCCGGTCTTGGCGAGGGTTTTCAATGAGGCAAGGGACAGAGGGACCCTGCCGCCGACAATGTCACAAGCCACCATATCTCTGATATTGAAGCGGGGTAAAGACCCGGAGGTGTGCGGGTCCTACAGGCCAATCTCCCTGATTAATGTAGACGCCAAGCTCCTGGCAAAGGTACTGGCGGGTAGAATGGAGGACTGTGTACCGGAGGTGATTGGGGAGGATCAAACTGGGTTCGTGAAAGGTAAGCAGCTGGCGGCCAATCTGAGGAGATTGCTCAATGTGATAATGATGCCGCCGGCGGGTAGAGAGGTGGAGGTAGTGGTGGCAATGGACGCCGAGAAGGCCTTTGACCGGGTGGAGTGGGACTATCTATGGGAGGTGCTCGGACGGTTTGGGTTCGGGGAGGGATTGGTGGATTGGATCAAATTATTATATCAGGCCCGAGGGCCAGCGTCAGGACCAACAGAGAAGTGTCGGAGTACTTTAGGTTGTACCGAGGGACCAGACAGGGCTGCCCGCTCTCCCCGCTGCTGTTTGCGCTGGCCATAGAGCCGCTGGCGATTGCGCTGAGAGCCGCAGAGGGTTGGAAGGGGATGGTGAGGGGCGGGGTTGAACAGAGGGTTTCTCTTTATGCAGACGACCTGTTCCTGTACGTGTCGGACCCAGTGGCCGGGATGGGAACTATACTGGGAATGCTGAGGGAGTTCGGCCAGTTCTCAGGATACAAATTAAATACGGTCAAGAGTGAAATGTCTGTGGTCCAGGCAAGGGGCCAGGAGAACAGATTGAGAGGGCTACCGTTTAGGCTAGTTGAGGAAAATTTCTGGTATTTGGGAATCCAGGTGGCACGAGACTGGGGCAGGCTGCATAAGTTAAATTTGGCCAGTGTGGTGGAGCAAATGAAGGGAGAGTTTCGGAGATGGGATGCACTCCCGCTGTCGCTGGCAGGGAGGGTGCAGACTGTAAAGATGACAATCCTCCCTCGATTTTTGTTTATTTTTCAGTGCCTCCCGATCTTTATTCCACAGTCCTTCTTCAAAAGAGTTAACGGGCTGATCATGAGCTTTGTCTGGGCGGGAAAGTCTCCGCGGGTGAAGAAGGCGATGTTGGAGAGGAACCGCAGCGAGGGAGGGCTGGCTTTGCCGAGTCTGGTCAATTATTACTGGGCGGCCAACATCGCTATGATAAGGAAGTGGATGGTGGGTACGGGGTCTATTTGGGAGCGGGTGGAGGTGGCTTCGTGCAGGGGCTCCAGTTTGGAAGCCCTGGTCACGGCTCCTCTACCGCTGCCGCCGGCCAAGTACACCACCAGCCCGGTAGTGGTGGCGACCCTGCGGATATGGGGCCAGTGGAGGAGGCATGTGGGGGAGATGGGGGCGTCTGTCTGGGCGCCAATCTGCGACAACCATCGGTTTTGCCCCCAGCAGTATGGATGGGGGGTTCCGAGTATGGCGACGAGCAGGGGCGGGAAGGGTGGGTCATATGTTCCTGGAAGGGAGCTTCGCGAGTTTGAGGAGCTTGGAGGAGAAATTTGGGTTGGTACGGGGAAACGATTTTAGATACCTACAGTTGCGGGACTTTGTTCGTAGACAGGTCCCATCTTTCCCGCGCCTCCCGCCAATGGGGATCCTCGACAGAATAGTCTCTAGGAGGGAAGAAGGGGAGGGCAGAGTCTCGGGTATATATAAGGTGCTCATGAGGGAGGAAGGGTCCCAGACAGAGGAACTGAAACTTAAATGGGAGGAGGAGCTAGGTGGGGAAACGGAGGATGGGCTGTGGGCAGAGGCCCGGAGTAGGGTTAACTCGACCGTGACATGTGCTAAGCTCGGGCTGATCCAATTTAAGGTCGTTCACCGGGCCCATATGACGGTGGCTCGGATGAGCAAATTTTTCGGGATAGAGGACAAATGCGCTAGGTGCGCGGGAGGACCAGCGAACCATGTTCACATGTTTTGGGCATGCCCTGAGCTGAGGGGGGTACTGGGAGGGAGTTGCGGGGGTCATGTCCCAGGTGCTAAAAACAAGGGTAGTGATGAGTCCAGGGGTGGCAATTTTTGGGGTTTCGGAAGACCCGGGCGTCCAGGGGGAGAAAGAGGCCGATGTGTTGGCCTTTGCTTCCCTGATAGCCCGGCGACGAATATTATTGGCGTGGAGGGACTCGAAGCCCCCGAAGACTGAGTGGTGGCTTGCGGACATGTCGAGTTTCCTGGGGATGGAAAAAATTAAGTTCACCTTGAGGGGATCTGTGCAGGGGTTCACCCGGAGGTGGCAACCATTTATTGACTTCTTTGCGGGAGAGTGAGCGTCAGCAGGGGGGTGGGGGGAGGGGGGGTGGGGGGGGGGGGGGGGGGGGGTAGAGTAGAGTAGGAGGGAAAATATGACGGGTAGTACCGGTGGGAGGGGAGCGGGCTTGTGCAATATGTTACGATGGAAGTATTGAAAGTACGTGGATGTTTGCACATTTTTGCCTTTTTTGCTTCCTTTCTGATGATGTCTGTAACTGTTTCTAAAGCCAAAAACTACCTCAATAAAATTGTTTATTAAAAAAAAAATAAAGATTGTGACAATAAAGATTAAAAAGATTATTTTTTTAAGATTATTATTGGAAGAAGCATCCGCTCCATGTCTACTTTATCCATACCTTTTATCACCTTATATACCTCAATTTGATCTCCCCTCATTCTTCAAAATTCTAGAGAATATTGGCCCAAGGTATTCAATCTCTCTTCTTAAGACAAAACCATCATCTCTGGAATCAATCTAGTAACCCTCCTCTGAACTGCCTCTAATGTCACTACATCTTTCCTTAAATAAGGGGTCCAAAACTGTGCACAATATTCCTTGGAGCGAAGGCAGAAGAGGTGGCAGATGCCATCAATGTGATGATGCAGTTGAATATGAAACTTGCTCCCAGTGCCGGCGGGCATTTTAAGCGGCTGACCCTATCTTCCATTTTATGTCCGTGATGTGGCAAACGGCATTTGCCACTGCAATGACCTGCTTATGGAAAAACATGTGCCACCTGTAATGGCATGAATCAGTTTACAACCCAATGTTATTCACTGAAAAGGCCTAAACAAAGAGCATCAATGCTATTGATGAGATGTGCCGAGGGGACACATTCTTTGGAGGAATTATCTCCAGCGAAGTTAAGGAGACTCAATTTATACCAAATAGCAACGTATTTGTACCAATCTGCAGCAATAGTGAATTGAAGCAGATAATCATAAAGATAAATGGACAATGCCGTTAAAGATACATGGCATGATGAAACGCCTTCACCTCGTGCGAGGTTTGGGGCTGATACAGCTGAAGGTGGTATATAGAGCACACCTCACGAGGGTGAGGATGAGCCAGCTCTTTGAGGGGGTAGAAGATGTGTGTGAACGTTGCTGGGGGCCCCCGCAAATCACGTCCATATGTTTTGGTCCTGTCCAAAACTGGAGGATTACTGGAAGGAGGTTTTTAGAGTAATCTCTAAAGTAGTGCACGTGAAACTGGATCCGGGCCCTCGGGAGGCCTTATTCGGGGTGTCGGACCAGCTGGGGTTGGAAATGGGTGCGGAGGCAGATGTTGTAGCCTTTACCTCGTTGATCGCCTGAAGGTGGATCCAGTTGAGATGGAGAGCAACTTCTGCACCCTAACCCCTGGCGTGGCGGGGGGACCTGTTGGAATTCTTGACTCTTGAGAAGGTTAAGTTTGAACTGAGGGGAAGGATGGAGGGGTTCTACAATTCGTGGGCATTATTCATTATGCACTTTCAAGAATTGGATAACATCGAACATTAGTGGGGAGGGGGGGTTACTGTATGTGTCAATGGTTAATAGTTCCCATACCAGCCTCCCCGAACAGGTGCCAGAATGTGGCGACTAGTAACTTCACTTGAAGCCTACATGTGACAATAAGCGATTTTCATTTCATTTCATGGGTGATTCCCGATGGGAGGATGGGATTGTTGTTGTTGTTGATATGGGGACTGACATTATATTTGTTACTGCTTATTGTTTATTATGTTGGGTGCAATTTGGGAGAAAATGTGAAAGGAGAATAACAATAAAAAGCTGCAAATTCAATCAAAAATAGTTACCGGAACAGCATTATTAAGAGATTATAATGGTAACAAAATCTCGTCGTTAGGAGCATGTGAGCTTGATGGCAAGTCAAAAAGGAAATTTACAAGTTGAAATTTTCTGAAGTGGTGGCAGATTGAGAGTCTTTCATTGGAGTTGAGGTGTGTGAGGAGCTACAGCTCGTCCAATGAGCCTATAGTACAGACAATGCTGCAACTAATTGAGCGTTGCAGATGGAGTTTTCCTGCGAAAAAAAGAGAATAGTAATTCCAAAAGGTGGGGGCGGAGGTCGGGAGGGTGGAAAACAGGGAGTACTGTATCAACAATAGATGAGTCCACTCTGGCTTGCATCCCCAGTTACTAAAGGAAGTCAAAGTGTTGATAGCGGAGGACTTGCCTAAATCTTTTAATCTTTCTGAGATGTAGAGGGGTGTTGGTGCCAGAGAACTGGAGAGTGGCAAATGTGACAACCTTAGTTCAAGAATATGTGTACAACCTTAATTCAAGAAAGGGTTAAGGACAGTCCTAGTAATTACATGCCTGTTTGCGGTGGATAAGGTATTGGAATTCATAAATCGGGGAAAAAAGTCAACACGCACTTGGAAAGGTTTGAGTTATTAAGGAGAGCTAGCATGGATTAAAATAGGTAGATCTTGTTTATCTAATTCAATTCATTTTTTTTGATTAAGTAACGCAAGTAACAAAGATGATCTCTGAAGGCAACATGGTGGATGCTGTCTAAGTAGATTTTCAGGAAGCATTTAACAAAGTACCACATAAAAGGCTGTTAAGAAAATTGAGATTTGTGGAATATCTATTGACACGGGACAGAATTAGCTGTATGTAAAGCATGCAACAGTTTATGCATTGCACGTAAACAAGGGAATGCGCTCTCAGAATATTCCAAGAGGCAATTCAAAGATACACAGTTGCCATCAGTTATTTATATCATCTTTGTGATAACTCATCATTAACTCACAATGCTGCTTATCTTGTACATCCACACTTATAGATGAGTTTACCAAAATAATCACAGAATGACCCGAGCTTTAGCACAAACAATGCGCACAGTTATTCCAAAACACAAACTTTTGCTTTTCTATCCTGATGTTGTCTGCCTTGCCCAGTTTTCTGCATATTTTAGCCTGCCCCAAGGTCAGGCAATCAGTTTATTACAATATAACTCACAGATCATTCATCAACTTATTCTATCCTGGCCAAAGGTCACATTCCTTAGCTTATCATGGACTGGCCCAAAGGCCAGTCATCAGCTTCCTGCCTGACCAAAAGGTCTATTCCCTACTGCATCCACTCTTTTAAAACTTAAACCAGCAACTTGGTCATGCTTGGGTAATCCCACGAGACACCACTTTAGGAATCAGTGTCTAATTGAATAGAAACTGTCTTAAAAACAGAAGCAGCAAGTCATGATCGATGGTTGTTTTTCAGGCTGGCAGGTAATAGGCAGTAGCGTTCATCAAGGGTCGGTGCTTGAGCCATTGTTTGTTTGCTATATATGAATTTCTGGATCCTGGAATATGGAGTAAAATCTCAAAATTGCCAATGGTCCCAACAGTGAGGTCAATAAGAATCTCCTGCCAACAGGACATGGATAGGCTGGCAGAATGAGCAGTCAAATGGCTGGTGGAATTCAATACAAAGAAGTGTGAGGTGATGCAGTTTGGCAAAGGGATAGGGGGAGGCATAGATTTAATCACCCAATTCAAAAAAGGTGTAGGAACAGAGGGACCTCTAGGTAAATGGAATCAAATCTTGAAAGTGGAAGGATATATTGAGAGTGGTTGGCAAAGCATGTGGGATCTGAGCTTCACAAATAGAGGCATTGAGTACAAAAGTAGGCAGGTTATGTTGACCCTTTCTAAAGCTGTGGTTAGGCCCCAACTAGAGTATTACACCCAGTTCTGGTCACCTCATTTCAGGAAGATGTGGAGGCCCTGGAGAGAGAGTGCAGAGGCGATTTACCAGAATGATTCCATGGATGGGAATTTTAGACGAGTCAGAGGTCTACAGCCCAGAAAAGGCCCTCTGGCCCATCACATCAGCACCGGTCAAAAACAACCACCTAAATATTCTAATCCCATTTTCCAGTAAAACCTTTGTTCAGGCTACCAAGAAAACTCCACTGCTTTCTATGAAAAATACACATAAAAGATCCCAGGACATCAAAGTGAAAAAACAAAGCTTTGGTTATTTTCTCATCTGAAAGACTGCACCTCCCAGCGATGCATTACTCTTTTGATACCACACTGAAATGCCAGCCTTGATTATGTGCTCACTTGGAAGAATGGTACTTGAACCTACTGTCATCTGACTCAGAGGTAAATCTACTACTACCAAGCTACGGTTGACATTATAGCCTCAAATTTAGACACATTGCATGATATACAACCTGCCTTGATAGTGCTCTTCAAAGTTAGCTTTTCATGTGCATGTTTTGTGTTGCTCTGTGACCTACAACACTAGTTTCCCCTTTAAATTTGGGCTGTAGGCACATTCAAAGACAGACTAATAAATTGAGCCAAACCTTCAAAAGATCACTTTCCAGTCTTTCAATACTGTTGATTCTAAAGAGAAGGTGGTAAACAACACAAAAGTTCATTTCAATGGCAAATAGAAATATTTTGGATGACATTTAGTTCTGGGGAAAAAAATCAGGGATGCTAGATTTGAAGTCTCTTGTAAGCAAGCAGCAAAACAATTATTGATCCTTGTTTAGCGCTTTGTCACTTCAAACTGATTTAAGCCAGGAGATTCAAAAACAGAATTTTTGTTCAGAAATTGTTTTTAAATTTGAAAAACAAAGAATTGAGTAATATTCTGTAGTAACTTGTAGGCAAAAATGGAACAAGGTCAAATGACTTAAACAGTTTTAACTTGTGAACTGTACCCATTATTTGTCCTCCTCTTTCCTGATGTCAATTGGACTATTCTAGGCACAAAGAAATGGCAAACAAGATGTTGGGCACAATCCAACAGCCATGCTGCACCCAAAAAGCAGCTCGTCACGGCACAGCGTGGCCAATAAAAGCCGGAAGACCCCGCCCTCAGGATCTACCTGGCTCACAATGCCTCATGAAATCTTTTTTAAAATAAATTTTTTATCAATTATAAATTCATTTTTCCCAATTAAGGGGCAATTTCGCGTGTTCAATCCACCTATCTTGCACATCTTTTTTAGGCTGTTGGGGGCAAAAACCCATGCAAACACGGGGATAATGTGCAAACCTCCACACGGACAGTGACCCAGAGCCGGGATCAAACCTGGGACCTCGGCGCCGTGAGACTGCAGTGCTACCACTGCGCCACCATACTGCCCGCCTCATGAAATCTAACAAGATCTTGCAGGACATTCGATGCAAATCACGCCCATTGTGGGCACGATCACTTTTTGGCAAATGTGCGTATTATAGCACTTTAGTCTCACTTTAATGTGCACATTCCCGAGAAGCCTGAGGCTTTGGGATTTATCCTTTTTGCCTCGAAAACCTCAGGCAAGTGCTGTTTATAATTGGTTTCCACAAACGGGGACCAGACGGAACTGCACTCGTTAGGGTCTCCCAGGGAATCAGAGGCCCCCCAGCTGCATGCCATTTGAGCAGGGTGGTACCCTGGCACTGTTGCACCAACCATGGCAGTGCGAAGGTGCCCAGGCTGCCAAGGTGCCCGTGTGGCATTTTTGTGCACGTATGATCGGACCAGGGGTTGCCCCTAGATTGGGACATAATTTAAATGGCATCCTTATCTCTCGCTACACTGGGGAGTTCCAGCAAGCAGAGCTCCACAGTGTGGCAAAATGGAGTCATGTGCAGAGAAGGCATGGCTGGCGATTCCCCGCTGAGTGCCACTTATACAAATACGAGTCATGTGCCACGAATAACGCAGCGGAAAGCTCTCGCTGGTTCCAATTAGTGAAATGCAACAGTAAATGTTCTCAAACACGCTGATGTAAAGCTGGAAAACCTGTAATTTTTAAAAATGCTAATGAAGCAACAAGTTGGTCACATATCAAATTCTACAAAAGCGAGTGTGGACAGATTACACAGATATCAACATTAAGTTAAGCATTAAAAGGCACAAATTGTCCAGGTGCGGGATAGGAAGGGGAAATTGTTGGTGGCCCCCGGAACCAGATTAATAATGTGTTTGAGGAGTTTATGGAAAATTGTATTCGGCAGAGCCCACGGGGGAGAATCAGGGGATGTCGGGAGTTCCTGATGGATTGGAGTATCTGAGGCTGGAGGAGGAAGACAGGACTACACAGTGCCACCCAAACATTGAGGCAGGCCTCAATCTCCTTGCTGTTAAAGAAAGAGAAGGACCCGACAGAGTGCGGGTCATACAGGTCTTTATGTCAACATTCAGTCGCGATAAATAGTACTGGGAACGGTACTGGCGGCAAGGTTTGGAAGGGTGCCTCCCAAAGGTGATGGGGGAGGACTAGATGGGGTTTGTGAAAGGAAGACAGCTATTCTCAAACATTAGGAGGTTATTAAATGTAATCATGACACCAGCAGAGGTAAAGGAGATGGAGCGGTGGTGGTTGCGCGAGATGCGGAAAAGATATTTCATAGAGTAGAATCGGGGTTTTTTTTTTTTAAATAATTTTTATTGAAATTTTTACAAAATACAAAATATAAACATCTTAACTCTATTAACAACCACCCATGGTAACACCCCACGAACAATACCCCCCCCCCCCCCCAGCTTCAAGAGCAACTTCAAACAAAAGGAAAAAACAAAAACAAAAACAGGAAAAAACAAAAGAGCACCCAGCCAACGAAAGGGAAAGAGATATCACCCTCCACAAACCCATGTGCACAGTTCTCCCTCCCCCCAATCCTTCCCCCCCCCCCCTCCCTCCCCCCCCCCCCCCCCCGCCCCTCCCGGGTTGCTGCTGCTGTCGGCCTATTTCCCTACCGTTCCGCCAGGAAGTCCAGAAAAGGCTGCCACAGCCTGAAAAACCCTTGTACTGATCCCCTCAGGGCAAATTTCACCCTCTCCAATTTAATGGAACCCCGCCATATCAGAGATCCAGGCCTCCACGCTTGGGGGCCTCGCATCCTTCCATTGGAGCAAGATCCTCCGCCGGGCTACTAGGGACGCAAAGGCCAGAACACCGGCCTCTTTCGCCTCCTGCACTCCCGGCTCCACTGCAACCCCAAATATTGTGAGTCCCCAGCCTGGCTCGACCCTGGATCCCACCACCCTCGACACCGTCCTTGCTACCCCCTTCCAAAAACTCCCCCACGCTGGGCACGTCCAAAACATATGGGCGTGGTTCGCTGGGCTCCCGAGCACCTAGCACACCTGTCCTCTCCCCCGAAAAACCTGCTCATCCTGGACCCCAGTCATGTGGGCCCTATGCAGCACCTTGAACTGTCTGAGGCTAAGCCTCGCACAGGAAGAGGAGGAATTCACTCTCTCCAGGGCATCCGCCCACGTCCCCTCCTCAATCTCCTCACCCAGCTCCTCTTCCCATTTACCCTTCAGTTCCTCCACCGAGGGCCTCGTCTACCTCCTGCATCACCCGGTATATGTCCGAAATCCTCCCTCCTCCAACCCACACCCCCGAGAGCACCCTGTCCGTACCCGACCTGGGGGCAACAGGGGAACCCCTCCATCTGCCGCCTGGCAAACGCCCTACCTGCATGTACCGAAACATGTTCCCCGGGGGGAGCCCAAACTTCCCCTCCAACTCCCCCAAACTCGCGAACTCCCCTCCACAAACAGGTCCCTCAACCTCCTAACCCCTGCCCTGTGCCAGCCCAGAAATCCGCCATCAGTGCTCCCTGGGACAAACCGATGGTTCCCCCGTATCGGGGCCTCCATCGAGCCCCAATTTCTCCCCTGTGCCGTCTCCATTGCCCCCAAATTTTTGTGGGTAGCCGACACCACCGGGCTCGTGGTATACCTCGTTGGAGGAGCGGCAACGGCGCCGTTACTAGCGCCTCCAAACTCGTGCCCACACAAGACGCCGCCTCCATCCTCTTCCATGCTGCCCCTTCCTCGTCCATTACCCACTTACGCACCATCGCCGCGTTGGCAGCCCAGTAGTACCCACAGAGGTTGGGCAACGCCAGCCTCCCCCTATCCCCTGCCTCGTTCCAGGAACACTCTTCGAACCCTCGGAGTCCCATGCGCCCACACAAATCCCCGTGATACTCCTGTTGACCCTCCTAAAAAAGGCCTTCGGGATAAGGATGGGGAGGCACTGGAACAGGAACAAAAACCTCGGGAGCACCTGTCATCTTAATGGACTGCAACCCTCCCCGCCAGTGACAGCGGTAACATATCCCACCTCTTAAACTCCTCCACCATCTGCTCCACCAACCTTGTGAGGTTGAGCTGTGCAGGGCCCCCAGCTCCCCGCCACCTGGACCCCTAGGTACCTGAAGCTCTTCCCTGCCTGCTTCAATGGGAGCCCTACATCCCTCCTCTTGATCCCCCGGATGCACCACAAACACCCTCACTCTTGCCCAGGTTTCAACTTATACCCCGAGAAAACCCCCGAATTCCCTAAGAATCCTCATCACCTCCGGCATCCCCCCCACCGGGTCCGCCACATACAGCAACAGGTCGTCCACGGACAGCGACACTCGATGCTCCTCCCCACCCTGCACCAGGCCCCTCCAGTTCCCTGACTCCCTCAGTGCCATGGCCAGGGGCTCAATCGCCAATGCGAAGAGCAAGGGGGACAGGGGGCACCCCTGCCTCGTCCCCTGGTACAGCCGAAAGTACTCCGATCTCCTCTTATTTGTGTCTACACTCGCCATCGGGGCCTCGTAGAGCAGCCTCACCCACCGGATAAATCCCTCCCCAAATCCAAACCTCTCCAACACCTCCCATAAATACTCCCACTCAACCCTATCGAAGGCCTTCTCCGCGTCTAATGCCACCACTATCTCCGCCTCCCCTTCCACAGCCGGCATCATAATGACGTTGAGGAGCCTTCGAACGTTTGTGTTCAGCTGCCTTCCCTTCACAAACTCCGTCTAGTCGTCATGAATGACCCCAGGCACACAATCCTCTATTCTGGTGGCCAGGATCTTTGCCAGCAGCTTTGCATCGGCGTTCAGCAGCGAAATTGGCCTATATGATCCACACTGCAGAGGGTCCTTGTCCCGTTTCAGGATCAAGGAAATCAGCGCCCGTGACACAGTTGGGGGCAGAGCCCCCCCCTTCCCTTGCCTCATTAAAGTTCCGGACCAACAGGGGGCCCAACAGGTCCAAATACTTTTTATAGAATTCAGCCCGGAAACCCGTCCCCCGGCGCCTTCCCCGACTGCATGCTCCCTATCCCTTTGACCACCTCCTCCAGCTCGATCGGCGCCCCTAGTCCCTCCACCTGCTCCTCTTCCACCCTCAGGAATCGCAGCTTGTCCAAGAAGCGCCCCATTCCACCCCCCTCCACCGGGGGTTCAGACCGGTACAATTCCCCATAGAAGTCCCTGAAGTCCCCATTGACATCTACCCCCCCTCCGTACCACCTTCCCAGCTCTATCCATCACTCCCCCAATCTCCCTGGCCGCGTCTCGCTTCCGGAGCTGGTGCGCCAACATCCTGCTCGCCTTCTCCCCCGTATGCATACACCGCCCCTGTGCTTTCCTCCACTGAACTTCCCCCTTTTCTGGTCGTCAGGTGGTCAAATCTGGCCTGAAGGCCACGCCTCTCCCCAGCAATCCCTCCTCTGGGGCCTCCGCATATCTCCTATCCACCTGCACCATCTCCCCTATCAGTCTCTCCCTCTCCCTCTGCTCCCCCTCTCCTATGGGTTCGGATGGAGATCAATTATCCCCCTCACTATCACCCTCCGCCTTCAATGCCTCCCAGAACCGTCCCTACTCGCATTCTCCCCGGTATCATTGCCTCGATGGTTAACCTACTCGATCCACCCTGAACCCTCCCGACCACCTCCCTCGTTCTTGCCAACAGCCCCACCTCCATGCGCCAGAGCGGACGTTGGTCCCTCTCTTCCCCCAGCCGAGGTCCATCCAGTGCGGGGCAATGATCCGAAATGGCCATGGAGTATTTCCACATCCTCCACCCTCGACCACCCAGCCCCCTGCTCAGGACAAAAAAATCAATCCTCGAGTAGGCCTGATGTACCATGGGAGAAAAACGAGTATTCCCTGGCCCTTGGCCTCGCAAAACCTCCAGGGTTCCACCCACCCCATCTGGTCCAGAATCCCCTCAGCACCGTAGCGCCGCCGACCTCCTACCCGTCCGGGACTTGGATCGATCCAATGGGGGGATCCAGTACTGTGTTAAAGTCCCCCCCATGATCAGGCCCCCCGCCTCCAGGTCCGGAATGCGGCCCAAAAGATGCCGCATAAACCCCGCATCGTCCTAATTTGGGGCACAGACATTCACCAACACCACTCGCTCCCCCTGCAGCTTGCCACTCACCATCACGTACCTCCCGCCACTGTCAGCCACCACCTTCAACGCCTCAAGCGACACCTTCTTCCCCACCAGGATCGCCACCCCCTTACTCTTCTCATCCAGCCCTGAGTGGAACACGTGGCCCACCCACCCCTTCCTCAGCCGGACCTGGTCCACCACTCTCAGATGTGTCTCCTGGAGCATGGCCACATCCGCTTTCAGGTGCGCAAATACTCGGGCACGTTTGACCGGCCCATTCAGCCCCCTCACATTCCAAGTTATCAGCCGGATCCGAGGGCTCCCTGCCCCCTTCCCCTGCCGATTAGCCATACCCATCCCCTTGTCCACCCCCGGCCCAGCGTCCCCCGCCTCTGCCCGTTTCCCACGCGCCAACTCCCCCCCTCCAGCACCCCCTGCGTCCTCCAGCTCCTTCCTGACCGTTTCAGCAGCAACCCGGTACCCCCCCCCCTCCCCCCCAGGCTCGGACCCCCTCCTAGCCACGCCACCCCCTCTACCAGTACTCCCGTGAAGTCCAGCCTAACTTCTGCTGACCCCGGCGACTCCAGCCTACTTCGGCTCCTCCCACCGTGGGCCTGCCCCACCTCCATTGTGCCCGTCAACGAGTCCACCCTCCCCCGCTCCTGCGCGGGAAAAGGAAACCCGCCCTCTCCCTCTCCCAGCGCGGGAACCCCGCAGAAAGCCCGCGCTTTCGCCCTGCCGGGCCCCGCCTCCTCAGGGCCACTCCCATTGTCAGTCCCCCCCCACCAGCTCCCCGAACTCCCCCGTTTACCCCTCTGCCCGAACCCGTCCACCTGACCCCTGCTTAAAAACCCATATAGAAAAACCGTACGACATCACCCCACCCACCCCTAAAGCCACCCCACCTCTTACACTAACCAAGCAAATACAAATACAGTGTTATACAGCATCCCCCATCAGGGGGACACCTCAGTTTGAGTCCAGCTTCTCGGCTTGCACAAAGGCCCACGCCTCCTCCGGGGACTCAAAATAATGGTGCCGATCCTTCTAGGTGACCCACAGACGCGCCGGCCTTGCAACATTCCAAACTTCACCCTCCGTCTGTGTAGCACCGCCTTCGTCCGGTTAAACCCGGCCCTCCGTCTCGCCACCTCCGCACTCCAGTCCTGGAAGATCCCGCCCTCCGTGTTCTCCCATTGCTGCTCCGCTCCTTCTTGGCTCACCGGAGCACACACACTCACGATCCACGAACGGTTGGAACCCTCACCAACAACTTGCCTGGCGGCGGCTTGTTCGGCTTGGGCTCCTAGCCAGAATTCTGTGGGCCCCCTCCAACTCAGGGGCCCTGGAAGGACCCCAGCCCCCCATCAGCGAGTTTTAGCATCATCACCACATAGGCCGCTAGGTTCCGACCCCATCCAAGCCCCTCCGTGAGGCCCAGGATCCGCCAAATCTTTACTCCATCGAACCGGTTGTCCAGCTCCTCGAACCGCTCCTGCCATCTTTTATGGAGCGCCTCGTGCATTTCCACCTTCCCCGCCACGGCCACGACCTCGTCCTCCCTTTCGGCGGCCTGCTGCTGCAGCTCCCGGATCGAAGCCCCCTGGGCTGTCTGGGTCTCCATCAGTTCCCTGTTGGTTACCTTGATGGACACCAGCAGCTCCAACTTCAGCTCCTGGAAGCAGCGCAGTAGAATCGTCTGCTGCTCCTGGACCCACTTCCTCAGCTCCTCGGAGCCTTCGCCGGCCGCCATTTTGTTTTTCTGCCCCCAATTTTTCCTAGCTGTTTCCGACGGTTTTATCGCTGCCCCACTCCGGGTCCAGACCATGGGACCGTTGGGGTCGACTCCTGGGCTCTTCCCCCGTGGGGATTCGCCGCCTCAGCTCCGTTGGGGGCCCTGAAAAGAGCCCCAAAGTCCGTTATTCGCGGGAGCCACCGAATGTGCGGCTCAACTGCGCATCGCCGCCACCGGAAGTCAGAATCGGGGTATTTGATGCCGATTCTTGAGAGGTTTGGGATCGGGCCAAGATTTACGAAGTGGGTGCAGGTGGTATGGGACTGGGAGGCTACTTAGGTACAATGATACTAGAATTTTTATAAATTTGAGTACCCGATTCATTTATTACCAATTGAGGGGCAATTTAATGTGGCCAATCCACAAACCTGCAGATCTTTGGGTTGTGGGGCTGAAACCCACAGGGAGAATGTGCAAACTCCACACGGACAGTGACCCAGAGCCGGGATCAAACCTGGGACTTGGCTCCGTGAGACAGCAGTGCTATCCACTGCACCACCGTGCTGCTCTACAATGTTACTAGCTTAGTGGAGAGGATGAAAGCAGATTTGGCACGGTGGGACAGCCTCCCTCTGTCACCAGCAGGTCGGGTGCAGGCAATTTCTTTTTCTAAAAAGTGCCTGCTGGTCTTTTTGCCGAAGGCACTCTTTAAGGAAGTGGACTTGGGTGGGGTGGAGAGAGAGCGAGAGCGAGAGCAAGAGCGAGAAAAAGAAAGAGCGAGAAAAAGAAAGAGAGACAAAAAGAAAGAGAGAGAAAAGAGAGAGAGCGAGAGAGACAAATTTATTGTATTACTATTGGGTGGCGAATGCCAAAAAAGGTGAGTTGGGTTGGAAGCAGGGAGTCCCAGTTGGTCAGAAAACAGAAGGTGTAAGGGGTCGGGATTAAGGACGCTGGCAACGGCGCCGCTCTCGTTTATCTTCTCTTGCAGGCTTAAAGATCCTCCGAGGCTCTTGGAGACCTTTTGGCCCGACCTGACCTCCGTGACCTGGAAGAAGATCGGGCCCCAAACCGGATGTGAAGCCCCGACCTCGATTTGGAGCCGACCCGTGCCTCGGAGCTCCAAACCCGGCCTAACTACTGACGCCAGCCCCCAGATCGCCTACGGGCTACAAAGTGAAGCCGAGCAGTATCTCTGGCAGCAGCCAGAACTTAATGCATTCTATGCTCAGTTCGAGCAGGTAACCAACAATCCGCTGTCGAGTGCCCCAGCAGCCCATAATTCACCCATACCCACCATCACAGTTTCCGAAGTCAGATCGGCCTTCCTGAAAGTGAACCCGCGAAAGGCGACGGGATACCTATTCGTGCACTGAGAGCCTACGCAGACCAGCTGGCAGAGGTATTCACAGACATCTTTAACCTATCCCGACTCCACTCCGAGGTCCCCACCTGCTTCAAGAAGACCACCATTATACCGGTACCAAAAAAGAACCAGGCAACGTGCCTCAATGACTACCGCCCGGTGGCCCTGACGTCAGTTGTAATGAAGTGCTTCGAGAGGCTGACCATGAAGCGCATCACCTCCATACTCCCGGAACGCCTTGACCCACTTCAATTCGCATACCGTCGCAACCGGTTCACATCAGACGCCATTTCCCTGGCCCTACACTCATCCCTAGTGCATCTCGAAAACAAGGACTCCTACATCAGACTCCTATTTATTGACTACAGCTCCGCCTTCAACACCATAATCCCAGCCAAGCTCATAGCATACTTAGCCCCCTACTCTACTCCCTGTACACACACGACTGCGTGGTAAAACTTGGTTCCAACTCCATCTACAAGTTTGCTGACGATACGACCATAGTGGGCCGGATCTCGAATAACGACGAGTCAGAATACAGGAGGGAGATAGAGAACCTAGTGGAGTGGTGTAACAACAACAATCTCTCCCTCAATGCCAGCAAAACTAAAGAGCTGGTCATCGACTCAGGCAGCAAAGTACTGTACACACCCCTGTCAGCACTAACGGGGCCGAGGTGGAGACGGTGAGCAGTTTCAAATTCCTACGGGTACACATCACTAAAAATCTGTCCTGGTCCACTCACGTCGACGCTATCACCAAGAAAGCACAACAGCGCCTATACTTCCTCAGGAAACTAAGGAAATTCGGCATGTCCACATTAACCCTTACCAACTTTTACAGAAAGAAGTCTTACAACACCAGGTTAAAGTCCAACAGGTTTGTTTCAAACACGAGCTTTCGGAGCACGGCTCCTTCTTCAGGTGAATGAAGGAGCCGTGCTCCGAAAGCTCGTGTTTGAAACAAACCTGTTGGACTTTAACCTGGTGTTGTAAGACTTCTTACTGTGCTCACCCAGTCCAACGCCGGCATCTCCACATCATAACTTTTACAGATGCACTATAGAAAGCATCCTATCGGGCTGCATCACAGCCTGGTATGGCAACTGCTCGGCCCAGGACCGCAAGGAACTTCAGAGAGTCGTGAATACCACCCAGTCCATCACACAAACCTGCCTCCCATCCATGGACTCAAGGATCCCTCCCACCCGGCTTACTCACCTTTCCAAGTTCTTCCATCGGGCAGGAGATACAGAAGTCTGAGAACACGCACGAACAGACTCAAAAACAGTTTTTTCCCCACTGTCACCAGACTCCTAAATGACCCTCTTATTGACTGACCTTATTAACACACCCTGTATGCTTCATCCGATGCCAGTGCTTATGTAGTACACTGTATATCTGGTGTTGCCCTATTATGTATTTTCTTGAATTTTGTTTAATTCCCTTTTCTTCCCATGTACTGAATGATCTGTTGAGCTGCCTGCAGAAAAATACTTTTCACTGTACCTCGGTACACGTGACAATAAACAAATCCAATTCAATCCAATCCAATCGATAACCCCGGGAAAGTACTCTGGGAGTTCAGTGGTGGGGATAACACTGAAGATTTGGAGGCAGTTGAGGCGGCACATTCTGGGGGCTGGATCAGGGGCGATGCCGATCAGGGGGAAATCACAGGTTTGAGCTGGGGAGGCTGGATGGGAAGTTTTGGAGATGGGAGGAGAGGGGGAAATCAGGGTATTAAAAGACCTGTTTCTGGGGGGGGGATGTTTGGCGGGCTTGGAAGAATTGGGGAAGAAATATGGACTGGAGCAAGGGGAAGCATTTAGGTGCCTGCAGCTCTGAGACTCAGTCTTGGAAGAGGTATTGACGACAGGAGGGATGGAGAAAGGGGTGGCGTTGGCGATCTACAGGAGGATTTTGGGAGAGGATGGGGTTTCCATGGAGGAGATTAAAGCCAAGTGGGAGGAAGAGTTTGGGGATGCTATGGAAGACGGTTTGTGGTGTGAGGTGCTCCGGAGCGATCCCAACTCCTTCTCCCTGATGCAGGCCTCTGCCTACTCTGAGTGTGTCAAAGAAGCGATCATTTGAGTCCATTATTACCCATGGATGCAGGAACAAATCAGGCTGCAGGATTTTGTTCGGCAGGCATTTCCGGAAGTACTGCTGTCTATCTTGTTGGAGAAGATACTCTCTTGCACGGGGCGGAGGAGGACAGCACGTCCGGGATATATGGGCGGATCATGGGGGAAGAGCAGGTTTAGGTGGAAGAAGTGAAGGGTAGGTGAGAGGAGGAGCTGGGACCCATTTTGGAGGAGGAAGTGCGGAGTGAGGCCCTTCGTAGGGTGAATGCAATGTCATCCTGCGTGAGGCTGAGCCTGATTCAGCTAAAGGTGGTGTTTAGGGAACGCCTCACCAAGGCCAGGATGAGTAGATTTTTTGAAGGGGTCGAGGATAAGTATGAGCGGTCCTCGAGGGCACCTGCTCACCAAATGCACATGTTCTGATCCTACCCTCGGCTGGTGGATATTTGGGGGCCTTTCTATGGCACCATATCGACCATTTAGAGCCATGCTTGTTGGTAGCTGTATTTGGGGTGTTGGACCAGCCCGAGCTGAGGATGGGGGTGGGAACGAATGCTTTGGAATTCGCCTCCTTGCTGGCCGGAGGCAGATATTGTTCAGTTGGATGCAGGCAACACCGCCTAGTGCCGCAGCATGGCTGGGTGACTTGATGGGAATTCTGTATCTTGAGACGGTTAAGTTCATGGTGAAGGGGTTGATCGATGGGTTCTACCGTAGATGGCGGCTTTTATATTGCACTTTAACTGTGCAGGGAGGCGAGGTAGTTTTTGGTAGGGGAGGGTGTTTTCTGCTTTCTTTTTACATTGCTATTGTTGTTATATGTGTTACTGAGGTTGTATTTTTAAAACATTAAATCATCCCAATTAAGCTTATTAGGTAGCACAATATTACCATGTTATGCAATATCCACAACATAAGCTGAAGAAAATCACACATTACATGTGTTAAGAGTTGAGGCACAATCAGAATGAAGAGCAGAGAAATCGTGATCAGATAGATATGCACTGTTCCCTCAGTGAAATTCTTAAAAGTATTCTGGGTTTATAGTGCTTTTTAAAGCAAAGTGATGAAAGGAAATCAAATCAGTAAATAAATATTGCAACTTTTACATCCTGATCCATCCAAGAAAAAAAAAGGAATTTCCAATTTCAATGACAACTAAAAATAGTAACAATTTAATCAGCAAGCTCTCAACTGCATTTCCACAGCTTTGCAACAAACAATGATTTTCATGACGGGAAGTAATTTTTAATAATAATAATATTGTATAAACTTGTGCCTGTATATTATCTATGAAGTTTATAGTACTTTAAGAAGTAAAATTCACGTTCCAACCCAAATGAATAAAGTTCAAAAAATTACCACTGGGAAATATCTGAACATTCCAGTAGAAAAACGAAAACTGAAAAAAACAATGGGAACTGATTTGGCAAATTATCAAACATGGCACCAAAGAATACTATTCAAATATAAATTCATATGACTACTGTTTCACGTCTGCTATAACAAAGAATGCTTGGTCAAACTTTTCTTTGTTTCTTCAACTACAATTGACATTTTAAACTTTTCGATAACTTATAGGTCACAATAGTGCCTTGACAAGACTTAATGAACAAATTGCTAATAGCTTTATTTATGCAAAGCATTTTTTCATTGAAATAATTCAGAGCCCTGAACAAAATGAATTACTGATTGAAGTGCTGCAGCTTCAGGCAAACTACATTAAGCAGCAGAGTTGGGCAGATATTTCCATCAAAAAATAGACAAACAGTTCTTCACCAGCAATGTTATTCTGGATTTACACCTGTCCAATTTTAATCCATATATGTAATTGCCACGTCGTACACAACCTCTTCTATTCTCTATATCACAACTCAAGTACAGCAAGCATTGCAGTATTGAAGAGTTTCATTTAAATGAATGTAAAACTGAACCCCGCCTCCCAAAACCACCCATCCCCACCAAATGACTTAGCTGAAGGACAATTAATCAAACATGAATATTAACAGCTGCACTTTTAAGATTTCAGTGCGCGTCAACCGTATTAGGTGCATATCAGCCGATTCCTCCTTTCAACCATTACATGCTGTACTCATGTTAGTCAGTCTAAATATTTCAGCCCACAAATGTACGTTTTACTTATCAAAAGGATCAAGCAAGCAATACAGGCTGTGTTGTGAAGCTGCTGAGGAGTTTATGAGATGCCCACACGAAGCAGACTGCGTGGCTAGTGACAAAGGGAAATGAGTCTTCCTACAAATAGAATATAATATGAAGCTGGTTTCAAGCTAAAACTCCTATAATTCGAGGTGGGGGAGGTGGCTGCGGAGGTGACCAAGAGGGGAGAGGATGTGATTTAGGGGCAGCAGGGTAGCATGGTGGTTAGCATAAATGCTTCACAGCTCCAGGGTCCCAGGTTCGATTCCTGGCTGGGTCACTGTCTGTGTGGAGTCTGCACGTCCTCCCCCTGTGTGCGTGGGTTTCCTCCGGGTGCTCCGGTTTCCTCCCACAGTCCAAAGATGTGCGGGTTAGGTGGATTGGCCATGCTAAATTGCCCGTAGTGTCCTAATAAAAAAGTAAGGTTAAGGGGGGGGGTTGTTGGGTTACGGGTATAGGGTGGATACGTGGGTTTGAGTAGGGTGATCATGGCTCGGCACAACATTGAGGGCTGAAGGGCCTGTTCTGTGCTGTACTGTTCTATGTTCTATGTTCTATGATATAGCAGTGTTGGAGCAGGAGTGGGGTCATGGATGGAGAAGGGGTCCATCATGGATGGGCCCGGCTGAGGGTGAAATTAAAGGGAACAGAATTGGTAGGGGAGGATGGCGAACAGTAGAGGGAAATGGAGGCATAAGCTTCCAATAAGGTTTGTAACATGGAACATACAGGGGCTGAACAGGCCGGTGAAGAGGTCTCGGGTCTTTGCACACTTGAGGAGCTTGTGGATGGGGGTGGTCTTTCTGCAGGAAACGCACCACCAAGTGAAGGATTAGGTTAGATTGGGAAAGGGATGGGTGGGTCAGGTATTTCACTTGGGGTTCGATTCAAAGTTGTGGGGTGTGGCCATCCCGTTGAGCAAAAAGACAGGTTTTGTAGGTGCCAAGGAGGTTCTGCTACCCGGGAGGTCGTGCAATGCGAGGTTGGAGGTGCAGAACCAAGTGAGACAACCCTGCATGACAACCTCCCCCAGCCCATCCTCTCTCCCCTCACACTCTGTCCCCTCACTCTATCCACTGGACCCCCCCATCCTCTCTCCCCTCACACACTGCCCACTGGACCACCCATCCTCTCTCCCCTCGCACTCTGCCCACTGGACCCTCCATCCTCTCTCCCCTCACACTCTGCCCACTGGACCATCCTACGCCCGGCCGAGCGTGTCTAACTAACCCCGTATCATTCTGTTCCCCAGGGCCAGCTGACGAACTGGTCCAGGGCCGTCTGGTGCCACACACAGGCGACCACAGCGTGCGATGACCACCGCACCCACCGTCGCATGCCAGAGGGTGGCAGGAGGTCGGCCAGGAGTGCCATCCTCCAAATCCGGGACTCTCGAGCGGGACGTACAGAGGACGGACAGTGACGACTTTCATGGCTGTGCGTTGCCCGAAGGTCGGGCCATGAGACAGGACAGGATGGGGTCAGTGGACCCAGACGCACAGGGGACGGCGACGCAGTCAACGGACTCACTTGACGCTGAACTGTACATGGGCCACGTGCGCCCTGCGCTGGGACATGACTGGGACAAGGACACTCCTAAATTTCTGACGGACGAGGACCTATAGCTTGCGGCACTGCTGTCTCCCACACCATCCACCATCCCAGAGACACTCACCTCAGTTGGGCAATTAAGTGATGAAGCTCCTGGGTCACGTTCTGGTGTGCACCACACAGCTGAGCCGGTACAGCAAGTGGAGGTCAGAGCAGCCATGGGGTTGGACGGTCGGAGGGCAGCCCAGGCCCAGCATCCAGCTGGCGCCCAGACGTTTCCCAGGTTCCTGGATTTACTCGACCCACCTGGACAGCCGATGCATTTTGAAACCCAGGGACACAATGACGGGATGAGGGCCGTCTTCCAGCAGCTGCAGACGCAGTTAGTGGTGTCAAACCGCGTCCAGGAGCAGGGAGTGGTGCTGCTCATGGCAGCCACCCAGGCCGACACCGCACGGGTGGCGTCCGCAGTCGAGGCAATGGGTGAAACAGTATCAGCCATGGGTCAGGTTCTGCAAGGCTTCATGTGCACGCGTCATCCATGGCCCAAGAGAGGGCTGCCCTCTCACAGGCAGCAATTCGCCAGAGCCAACATGACATTGCCGGCGCGCTATGGGCCCTGGCCGAATCTCACCAGGCCCCACGGCACAGTCCCAGCAGTCAGTCGCGGAGAGCATCGACCGCCTGACGCACGTGCTGGATGGCGTCGCGCACCCTGGTCGATACCGTTGCAGGCCTCCAGGACTGGCAGCGCGAGGTATCGGTGGGGCGACGGGGCACCTCCCCACTCACATCTCTGTCCCACAGTGAGGCCCAGGGGCCACCGGGCTCCCCGAGGGAGGTGGTGGTTCTGGGGCCCGTCCCATTAACTCCCATCACGGGACGTCCCTGAACGCTCGGCCTCCCCCCGTCCCACATCCCTGGTGCATCGGGTGGGCAGCAGGCAGAGCAGGGTGGCACCACGTCAGCCAAAACACCCGCAGAGCAGCCTGGCCCATCAAGGCCGGGTCGCCCCAGGAAACGAATGCCGACGGGGAGACATGTCGCAGGGCATGATTCTCAGCAGTCCGCCTCCACTCCTGCTGTACCATCTGGGGATTCACTTAGACGTAGTGGTAGGGCCCGTAAGGCAATGAAGAGGGACACAGAGTAAGCTGGCACGGGTGAAGGGCACAGTTTAGTTGTAGGGGCTAGGGCATCTGTAAATAATATTCACCATTAAACTCACTGTTGCACCTAACTTGTAAGACTGTGATTTTTCCATTGCCACAGGGATCGTGATGGTGACCGAGTGTCGCTGGGGTTGACGAGCGGTGAAAACTCGGTGCCGCGTGTGCAGTCCCTTCCACCCCCACCCCCTCCCACAGCTACCCCACGCGGGCACGTGATGGAGTGTCCCTGACGAACACAGCGACCACCGAGATGGATGGTTTAGCTATTGCCATGAGTCAGACTTTGTCTAACGATTCTGAGCTCACAGCTCATCGCAGAGCGGGCTGTCATCATTCAACATGGCACTGATCACACCCGCTGACACAGCCATCAATGTCGTGCCATACTGTTGTACCGCAGTGGTAAGGGAGTGGAGCAGTGTACGCAGAGCGGGGGGTTGTGTGCTGTCCGTCTGCACGACTGGCGATGCAGGTGGTAGTGTTCAGAGATGCCATCGCGCGCGACACATGAATCTTGCAGCCACCAACGTGTCGCGTGCCTGCTGTCCTCGCCGGTGCCGTCGTGCAGCCTCCTGGACATTACCAGCACCCGGGTCATGTGTGTGTGCTGCGCCCAATGCACCATCAACCTCCTCCTCCGTGTTGGCACCACTGTCAGTGGCTTCTCCCTCGGGCATCTCCCCTCTGCATTGCAATGTTGTGCAGCGCACAGCATACCACAACAATGCGAGTGACCCTCTCAGGCTGGTACCGCAGGGCCCCTCCAGAGCGGTCCAGGCACCTGAATCTCATTTTCAGCAGACCAAAGCAGCTCTCCACCACACCCCTGGTTGCTGCATGGGCCTCATTGTAAAGGGTCTCCGCATTGGTCTGAGGCCTCCGTATGGGCGTCATCAGCCAAGACTGTACGCATCATGCACACTCCCAGGGAACCTTGCGCACACGTGCATGATCTTGTTAGTGAACACTTCCCTGTTGCCTGCAGGAGGGTGCATGGGGACGTGAACACCATCAATCACTCCCTGGACCATCGGTATCCCGGCCACGTTGGCAAATCCATGGGCTCGCGCTTCTTGATTTGCTCGGTCCTCGGGAAACGTGATGTAGCGGTCCGCGATGGCGAACAGGGCGTCGGTCACGTCCCGGATGCACCTGTGGACCGATGCCTGCGATACCCCGGATAGGTCCCCACACGGAGACTGGAAGGAACTGGTAGCCTTTTTTTTTTAAATTTAGATTACCCAATCATTTTTTCCAATTAAGGGGCAATTTAGCGTGGCCAATCCACCTACTCTGCACATTTTTGGGTTGTGGGGGCGAAACCCACGCAGACACGGGGAGAATGTGCAAACTCCACACGGACAGTGAACCAGAGCCAGGATCGAACCTGGGACCTCAGCGCCGTGAGGCGGTTGTGCTAACCACTAGGCCACCGTGCTGCCCAGGAACTGGTAGCCTAAAAGTTAAGTGCCACCGTCACCTTGACGGCAACTGGTATCGCGTGTCCTCCTCCTGTTCCACGTGGGGCAAGGTGCGCCACGAGATGGCAGATATGTGCGACCGTCTCCCTGCTGAACCGGAGTCTCCTCCTGCCTCGATCTTATGTATGCTTCCTTTTTCATTTTAGCTAGTCTCTCAATTCCACCCATCATCCATGGTTCCCTAATCTTGCTGTTTCTATCCCTCATTTTCACAGGGACATGTCTGTCGTGCACTCTAATCAACCTTTCCTTAAAAGACTCCCACATTTCAAATGTGGATTTACCCTTAAACAGCTGCTCCCAATCCACATTCCCTAGCTCCTGCCGAATTGTGTTACACTTGGCCTTTCCCCAATTTAGCACTCTTCCTTCAGGACCACTCTCGTCTTTGTCCATGAGTATTCTAAAACTTACGGAATTGTGATTGCTATTCCCAAAGTAATTACCGACTGAAACTTCAACCACCTGGCCGGGATCATTCCCCAATACCAGGTCCAGTATGGTCCCTTCCATAGTTGGACTATTTACATACTGCTCCAAAACAGTGTTCTTCAAACTTTTTTTCCGGGGACCCATTTTTACCAGCCGGCCGACCTTCGCGACCCAGGCGGGCCGACCTTCGCGACCCACGCCGGCTGACCTGTGCGACCCACCATTTTCCCTTACCTTGTTTGCTGCTGACAAAAATGGAGGAAATGGTTTTAGGTCCCTTTGGCCCTCGTACACGCTCCTCCAATGGAACCTGTTGGATGAAGGTGAAGCCTTCCGATGTCGGAAAGTATGGAGTCTCCATCTGTCCAAAGTTCTAAATTTTTTTCCTGTAAAATTTTATGAAAGACCCCCCCCCCCCCCCTCCCTCCCCGGCGAACTTGCAAAAAAAAAATAATAATAAAATGAGTGGAATAAATGAATAAACCTCCCCAACGAACTTGTAAATAAAAAAATGAATTAAATAAATGAAAAAAAATGTATAAAATAATTTTTTTTAAATTAAATGAATAAAATAAAGAAATAAATGAATAAAAACAACTACCGAACTTGGAAAACAAAAGGCTAGAAGGGATGGCAGAGGGGGCAGTGCAATGTTCCTCCTGCAGGATGGTCGAGGTGAGGGACACCGTCATTGGCCCTGCTGAGTTCACTTGTGGGAAGTGCACCCATCTCCAGCTCCTCAAAGACCGTGTTAGAGAACTGGAACTGGAGCTGGATGAATCGAGGATCATTCGGGAGGCAGAGTCGGATATAGATAGAAGCTACAGGGATGTCGTTACTCCCAAGAATGAAAGTAGCTGGATGACGTTTAAAAGGAGGGGGAAGAAGCAGTTGTTCCCCTCAATAACTGGTATACAATTTTGGATACTGTTGGGCCCGGGGGTGGGTCCTACCAGAGGTAAGCCACGGTGACCAGGTCTTTGGCACAGCTTTTTTAAATTTAGAGAACCCAATTAATTTTTCCAATTGAGGAGCAATTTAGCGTGGCCAATCCACCTAGCCTGCATATCTTTGGGTTGTGGGGGTGAAACCCAAGCAAACACGGGGAGAATGTGCAAACTCCACACGGACAGTGACCCAGAGCCAGGATCAAACCTGGGACCTTGGCGCCATGAGGCAGCAGAGCTAACCCACTGCGCCACCGTGCTGCCCGAGACTCGATAGTTAGAGGTACAGATCGGCGGTTCTGTGGCAACGATAGGGGCTCACGGTTGGTGTGTTGTCTCGCAGGTGCCAAGGTCCGTGACGTCTCTGATCGTGTTTTCAGGATCCTTAAGGGGGAGCTGCCACAAGTCAAGGCACGCATCGGTACCAACGACATAGGTAGGAAAAAAGAGTCGGGGATGTAAAACAGGAATTCAGGGAGCTGGGGTGGAAGCGGAGAGGCAGGAAAGACCGTGTTGTCATCTCTGGTTTGCTGCCAGTGCCACGTGCTAGCGAGGGGAGGAACAGGGAGAGAGTGCAGTTAAACACATGGCTACAGGGATGGTGGAGAAGGGAGGGTTTCAGTTACTTGGATAATTGGAGCACATTCTGGGGAAGGTGGGACCTTTACAAACAGGATGGGTCACATCTGAGCCAGAGGGGCACCAATATCCTTGAAGGGAAATTTGGTACAGCTCTTCGGGGGTGTTTAAACTAATTTGGCAGGGGGATGGGAAACTGATTTGTAGTCCAGGAGATAGCATTGCTGGAGTTCAGAAAGTTGAGGGTAGTGCAGTACTGAGGAAGGTACCACAATCACAAGAGTGGACCTGCAGGCATGAAGGTGGTTTGAAGTGTGTCTACTTCAATGCAAGGAGAATCAGGAATAAGGTTGGCGAACTTGGAAGTATGGATTGGTACCTGGGACTACAATGCTGTGGCCATTACGGAGACGTGGATAGAACAGGGCAGGAATGGTCGTTGGAGGTTCCGGGGTTTAGATGTTACAGTAAGATTAGGGAAGGTGGTAAAAAAGGTGGAGGAGTAGCATTGTTAATCAAGGATAGTATAATGGCTGCAGAAAGGCAGTTTGAGGAGGATCTGTCTCCTGAGGTAGTGTGGGCTGAAGTTAGAAATAAGAGCGGTCACTTTGTTCGGAGTTTTCTATAGACACCCAAACTGTAACAGAGATGTGGAGGAAAAGATGCAATGCAGATTTTGGATAGGTGCGGTAGTCACAGGGTAGTTGTGACTTTAACTTTCCAAATATTGATTGGAACCACTATAATTTAAATAGTTTGGATGGGGCTGTTTTTATCCAGTGTGCGTGCAGGAAGGTTTCCTCACACAATATGTGGGTAGACGGACAAGACGCAAGGCCACATTGGATTTGGTACTGGGTAATGAACTGGATGGTTTACAAAAGAGGTTGACTGTCTTGTCAAGAGGAAGAAGGGAGCTTATGTAAGGATGAGAAAACAAGGTTCAGTTAGGGCACGAGGGATACAAGATGGCTAGGAAGGAGCTCAAGAAAGGGCAGCCTTAGGGGAGCTAGGAGGGGGCATGAGAAGTCCTTGGCGGGTAGGATCAAGGAAAATCCCAAGGCTTTTTACACTTATGTGAGGAATAAAAGAATGACCACGGTGAAGTTAGGACCAGTCAAGGACAGTAGTGGGTACGTGTGCATGGAGTCTGAGGATACAGGACAGGCCTAAATGAATACTTTTCTTCAGTGTTCACAAAGGAGAGGGGCCATGTTGTTGAGGAGGATAGTGTGATACAGGCTGGTAGGCTGGAGGAGGTAGATATTCGGAAGGAAGATGTGTTAGAAATTTTGAGAAGCCAGAGGATAGATAAGTCCCCTGGGCCTGATGGGATATATCCTAGGATTCTTTGGGAGGCGAGGGATGAGAATGCAGAGCCTTTGGCTTTGATCTTTATATCCTCACTGTCCACAGGAATAGTGTCAGAAGACTGGAGAGAGGCAAATGTTGTCCCCTTGTTCAAGAAAGGGAACAGGTAAAACCCTGGGAATTATAGGCCGGTTAGTCTCACTTCGGTCATAGGTAAATTATTGGAAAGGGTCCTGAGGGATAGGATTTATGATCATTTGGAAAGATACAGCTCAATCCAGGATAGTCAGCACGGATTTGTGAGGGCTAAGTCTTGCCTCACAAGTTTGACTGTATTCTTTGAGGAGGTAACTAAGTACATAGATGAAGGTAGAGCAGTTGATGTCGCATACATGGATTTTAGTAAGGCATTTGATAAGGTGCCCCATGGTCAGCTCATGCAGAAAGGGGGCATGGCATAGAGGGAAATTTGGCCAATTGCATCAGTAACTGGCTATCACATAGAAGACAGAGGGTGGTGGTAGATGGTAAATTTTCATCCTGGAGCACAGTCACCAGCGGTGTACCACAGGGATCAGTACTGGGTCCTCTGCTATTTGTGATTTTTGAACATCACTTATTGTCATGAGTAGGCTTCAATGAAGTTACTGT
Source organism: Scyliorhinus canicula (assembly GCF_902713615.1). Taxonomy (NCBI): domain Eukaryota; kingdom Metazoa; phylum Chordata; class Chondrichthyes; order Carcharhiniformes; family Scyliorhinidae; genus Scyliorhinus; species Scyliorhinus canicula. Next base: position 221,489,928 of record NC_052147.1, read on the forward strand.
GAAAAGCCTCTAGTAGCCACATTCCGGTGTCTGCTCGGGGAGGCTGGTACGGGAATTGAACCGTGCTGCTGGCCTGCCTTGGTCTGTTTTAAAAGCCAGCAATTTAGCCCAGTGTGCTAAACCAGTCCAAGTCATTTATCAATGACTTGGATGATGGAGTTGAAGGTTGGGTTAGTAAATTTGCTGATGACACCAAGATTGGTAGAGTAGTGGATAACGTGGAGGGCTGTTATAGGCTGCAAAGAGACATCGATAGGATGCAGAGCTGGGCCGAAAAATGGCAGATAGTTTAACCCTGATAAGTGTGAGGTGATTCATTTTGGTAGGACAAATTTGAATGCAGATTACAGGGTCAACGGCAGAGTTCTGAGGAATGTGGAGGAACAGAGAGATCTTGGGGTTCATGTCCATAGATCTCTGAAAGTTGCCACCCAAGTGGATAGAGCCATGAAGAAAGCCTATATAGCGTGTTAGCATTTATTAACAGGGGGATTGAGTTTAAGAGCCGTGTGGTTATGCTGCAACTATACAAGACGTTGGTTAGACATCATTTGGAGTATTGTGTGCAGTTCTGGTCAACTCATTATAGAAAGGATGTGGAAGCATTGGAAAGGGTGCAAAATAGATTTACCAGGATGCTGCCTCGATTGGAGGGTAGGTCTTATGAGGAAAGGTTGAGGGAGCTAGGGCTTTTCTCATTGGAGCGAAGGAGGCTGAGAGGTGACTTAATTGAGGTGTATATGAATGAAATGAAAATCGCTTATTGTCACGAGTAGGCTTCAATGAAGTTACTGTGAAAAGCCCCTAGTCGCCACATTCCGGCACCTGTTCGGAAAGGCTGGTATGGGAATTGAACCGTGCTGCTGGCCTGCCTTGGTCTGCTTTAAAAGCCAGCGATTTAGCCCAGTGTGCTAAACCAGCCAAGATGATGAGAGGGATAGAGTGGACGTTCAGCGACTTTTTCCTCGGGTGGATGTAGCTGCTACAAGGGGGCATAACTATAAGGTTCATGGTGGAAGATATAGGAGGGATGTCAGAGGCAGTTTCTTTACTCAGAGAGTGTGGTTGGGGCATGGAATGCACTCCCAGCTATGGTAGTGGAGTCGGACACTTTAGCAACTTGCAAGCGGTTACTGGATAGGCATATGGAGTGCACTAGAATGATTGGGAGTAGGTTGATTTAATCTTAGTTTCAGACTAGTTCGGCACAACATCGTGGGCCGAAGGGCCTGTACTGTGCTGTACAGTTCTATGTTCTATGTATGTTTTATGTTTTATGATTGCAGATGCTCCATTGTTGAATATATTTAAGATTAGTTGGACAGATTTTTGTTTTTTTAGGGAATTAAGGGATATGGGAAGCAGGCAGGAAAGTGGAATTGAAGGCCAATACCTGCCATGAAATTATTGAATAGTGGATCAGGCTTGACAGGCCACAATGTCTGCTCCTATTCCTATTTCTTATGTTCTTGTGGATGCCAAAGACAATGAATTTGACAGCTTTTAAAACACTTTGATTGTGGTTAAAGATATATCTTTGTAGAATTAATTAAATAAACTATGCCACATTAATTTGATATGAATTATTGATGTTATGCTTTCTTTTCGTATTTCAAAATGGCTTTCACCCACACCGGTGGTTCACATTTTATACTGTGTACAAGTCGACTCCTATTTTTAGAGGCTTTAAAGGTCAATTTATACACTGATATCTACGGTAGGTATTTCATAAATAATAATATATCTTTTGGTGTCAAAGTAATGTTTCTTGTTGATAAAAATGGAACCACTCAGTTAGCTCATTTAATTTGCATACATAAAAATAGGTAAATTTCAGTCAGAAAGGCAATAAAAGCAGCACGGAACAAGGGATAGAAATTCTTCTGTGCTGTCCCAGTCAAAGAATAAATATTATGAAATTTTTTAATAATCATGGTTTTGTATTTTTTTTTAAAAGATCACTCACTACAATAGAATGTGTTCTGCTCCACTATACGCCACAATTTGTCGCGCCACTTTGTGCACTTAATCTACATTACTAATTTGAAATTGAAGCCATGTTGCCAGCACAGCAGAAAAGAAAGCCTATGTGACAGAAGTGACCAGATTCTTAAATGAAGATGATCAATAAGAACTATTACTACCCATTGCAGTTTTGATGCGCAAGCCTTTATAAAATCTGCAAATGGAAGTACACTTTCTATAACTGCTGTTGAATTATTAAGAAACCATTCCTCCCACAGCCAAATCTCAATATTATTTTTGTAGTAAAATCTCAGTAGTTTATTCATGTAATACATGCTAGCTATGTTAAGAGTGCAAACAGCATTAATCTGCAGTACTAACAGGCAAAACTACTGGCATTTGAAACACCAGGCCCCATTATCACAGCAGGAGACGTCAATCACTCGGATGTTCTTATAACAGCACAGGCAATATGACAATGATCTCAGGGAAAATCAGCAATCTCTGCAGAATATTCCAAGGCCTCCCCTCCCCCCCCACCACTTTGCAATTTGACCAATCAGAAGGTGTCATTCATGACCTACTGGAAGGCTTGCATCTTGCTTCAAATCCTTAAAAAAAACATCAATCATACAAAACAGGGAAAGGACATTGAATTATACAGTATTAACCTCCAGGGTTTGCATACAAAGACCTCAGATTTATTTATGCCCATCCTTTAAGAGCCTCAGCACTGTTTTTAACACCAAACCAACTGCCAATTTGATGAACCTCTGCCCTCAGCAGGAGTCGTGCTCATTTGATTAACGAGTATGGGCTTGTGGAAAATGCAGGAACAAAAAAACAAGGTAAAAACACTATTATCCCGTGCACAAAAATGCGACAGCAATAATTAACCTGATGCCTCTCTGGAGGGGTGATGTACTTGATGTCCTATTTATGATCAGGGCACTGGTCCTAGACATTGGACTCATTCATCAGCATTTTACATTGCAGCTAAGCAGTTTCACATTCCCAACATCCATAAATAAGGGCAACTCAATATTTTGTGTTAATATCATTAGAAAAATCACCCCGAAGATACACTTTTCATTCGCCAGTTCTGACAGTGATCAAATACTGGTACATTATTATAGCAGCTGTTTTCTGGCTGTTTCTTCTCGTTTCAAAATTCTGATCAGTGAAAGTACTCACAAGAACTGCTGACCCGTTTGATTTTTTTTATTTCTCTGCAGAAGATCCAAGGACAGTTACAGGCCATTGAAGGTATGTAGCAAAAGACAAACGCAATATATGAAATGCCTGTTATTCAAGCTATTATTGATAAGTAGTGCCGACAGTAACCCGTTGCCTACAATAAACGAAGATTACCCCTGTCCCACCAAACATGATTTCCCAGTTTGGAGCACAATTTCAGGAGGTAAGCAAATGGCTCCCAACCATTGATTTTATTTGTTTACCAGTAGTTCATCAACAGAATAAAATCTAGGAACATTGCTCTAAAATTCAGCCACTGGAACTAAACTAGAGAATGCTAATCTACCCTTTACACCACCCAACTATCAAAAATAAATCCAAGAGCCTTCCTCAATGAAAATGAAATGTCTTTCAGCAAACACACCAGAGTGTGCATATTTTGCCTGATCAAGACAAACTTACCAGTTTCTGGTTATTTTTAGGATTCTAAATTTATAGTTATTTATTGAACAGTTCTTGCAATTGATCTAGAAAGCGCTTTTTAAAAAAAATTTAGATCGAGACCAAAAAAAGATAGGTACAAAACAATTTTTAAAAAAATATTTTTATTCTCCTCCCGAATTTACACCCAACAACAATCAATAGTCAACAACAAATATCTCAAACCCCATAACAGTAACAACAATCCCATCCTCCCACCATGCCCAGCCATCAGCCCGCATGTTAACATAAACAAATGACAAAGAAAAAAAAGGAATCAGGGATTACCCATAGCCATCTTCAACATACATCGGCCCCCCTCCCCCCACCCACCCACCCTTCCACCCCCCCCCCAAGCACCCCACCCACCCCCCAACTAATGTTCGATGTTATCCAGTTCTTGAAAGTGCATAATAAATAGTGCCCATGACTTGTAGAACCCCTCCGAGCTTCCTGACAACATTTCATTCTTTCTCAGCTCAGAATAAATGGTTTACTAACTTAATGCTGGTAGAATACTTCCACAAACAAATGTGCAACAGACACCCAGGTTGGAACTCATTTAACCTAGAGCAGCCCAAAACACAAAAGTTGGCAATTTGGTTTTATTTTTTTATATAAAAGATTAATACCAATTTTTCAACAAGCTGCAAGTGCATGTTCATTCTATAAAATAAATAAATCAAACGTCCATTAAATGTAATCTGCACATCAGTGCAACTTGCTCAAAGCAACATAGTAATGATCATACTTTTTTTTTAACGTATGCTCATCTCATATGTGCCAATCTCTGTAGCAGGAGACAGAAAAAAGTGCATGCAGGAAGGCAGGGTGCACATACTAATACAACTACATGGGTCAGAATACAAGACAGATTACAGAGTGTTTAAACAATGCAGTATACATGCAGTATTGTGTACAGTTTTCATAGAACAGAATCCCTACAGTGCAGGTGGTCATTCGGCCCATTGAGTCTGTACCGACTCTCCGAAAGAGCACCCTACCGAGGTCCAATCCCATTATTATTATCCCCAGAGCCCCAACTAGCCTTTGGACACTTAGGAGCAATTTAGCAGGCCAACCTACCTAAACAGCACATCTTTGGACTGTGGGAGGAAACCGGAGCTTGACACAGGTCGAACGTGAAAATTCTACACAGTCACCCGAGGTCGGAATTAAGCTCGGGTCCCTGGCACCGTGAGGCATCTGTGCTAACCACTGTGCCATAAGGAGGGATATACTTGCATTGTTAACAGATCAGAGAAGGTTCACTCGGCTGATGCCTGGAATGAAGGGGTTGTCTCATGAGGAAATGTTGAACAGTTGGGCCTATACTCATAGGAGTTTAAAAGAATGAGAGGTGATCTTATTAAAACACAAGGCTCAGAGGGGGTTTGACAAGGTAGAGTGGAGACATTGCTCCCTCTCGAGAGGGAATCTAGAACTAGAGGACACTGGTTAATAAATTAAATAGTCTCCCATTTAAGACCAATATGAGGATAAATTTCTTCTCTCAAGAAGGTTGTAAGTCTTTGGAATTCTCTTCGACAAAGAGCAGTGGAGGCTGGGTCACTGAATATATTCGAGGCTAAATTACAAATTTTTGACTGTCAAGGGAGTTGAGGGTTATGGGGGACAGGCAGGAAGTGGAGTTAAGGCCACAATCAGATCAGTCATGATCTTATTGAATGGTGGAGCAAGTTCATGTTTTTGAAGGCAGAAATATTTAAATGACAGCTGAGTTGGATGCATAGATAATGGCTAGAGGGACCACAAAACATAATTTTGTTGATTTTTCATATGATTACACTTTGAAATCATAGTTTTGAAAAAACATCAAATACATTTAAAAAGAAACATTAGCCAGTTGTTTCCAATCTATTAAGTTGAGAACATTCCTTTAATGATTCCAGCAAGAAAATTGTTCATTTAGGTTCACAGTTAGTTCTGTTTTTCCAATATATCTAAAGTTTCCCAAGCTGAAACTATTTTCTGATATTAAACATGCAGATAATTTTGAAACAATTCTAATATAAAGGCAGCCACTCATGCATACAACCCAAAGAGCCTACATTCCGATCAAACAATGTCAACTGTTACCCATCATAATGATTTAGCCTGCAGATTTTTCCCCATTTGGAACAAGTAGGAACTGCTAAAGAAACCAATGTAATTATTTCTGGTATAAAAGGCACAGGAATACTCGTGACACTCTGCTTGGATGCTTTGATTAATAAACTGCAAGGGACTTATTAACACCTGAATTATTAGCTTCACAAAGATTATTCCATAATGATATTTGCCACTGCACAATTTTCATAAAACCACATTTCTATAATTTTATAATTCAAACAAAAGCTTGTGCTTATTTTTTCCATCTCTACTGCAAAACAAGTATGTAGGGAGCAGAACTCATAAATATGTGATATTAAAATCTCATGTTGCAAATATACAACAATTGAAGACATTTGGAATTACAATTCAAGCTGGGAGTGACTGTTCTGTTTCAATTCAATGACACCACTAATGGGTTCTTAGCAGCTCCATGAAATCAAGCAGCTGTCAACTCAATGCATCAGAAGAAAAAGTCATACACTCCCATAAGGAAACAAGCACATCAGGATGTTTGGCAAAACATCTGCTCCTTCACATTTCATCTGACAAAACAAAAACAGCTAAACAAAGAAATACCTTGTGCCTTCTTTAATCTAAGTAAGCACCGTAACAAAAGTTTTCGCAACAAAAAATATTATTTACCTATACCACTATTAATAGTATGCAATTTTCACACAAACATTTCTGATAGGTAGCAGAAAACTATGGACAGATATTCACAGAGCCTCAATGCATATTAATACTGTGCCATTGTTGAAAATATGATCAGGTCTCAATTGTAATACTGGGAAAACTGTACTTGAATTCTCAGTTTTAAATGATGACGGGTGAATATTACAAGCACCTGCAAAATTATTTTTCATGTTCCATTTATGACAATTCAGAATCAAGATTTATTCTTGCATCAAACTGATCATTGACTCCAAACTGCTATTACCTGGTGGAAAGGAAGTGAGCTATTGATATTTTTCTCACCATCAGAGATGGGGTAAAGAGTGTATACATTACATTTCAGCCGCAAAGTTTATTTAATTGTTAACGTAACCTTGAAAAACTTATGTTTCTTTCTCAAAATATGGCTCAGATTCAAGAAGTACAGTTAGAAACTTTAGACTATTTATTAATTGGTCTTGATTACAAAACATCTTACAACACAAACACCAGATCAAACAATAATAGGAAAGTCCATTCATTAATCGCAAGACCTACTTTACTTAGTACACCAGCATAAAAAGTGTAAATAGAACAATTAAAGAAATATCCAACCACAATACAAAATGCAGCATTTCAAGAAATTCTGGATAAGAAATTAAATTATGATGCAAGCAATATTTTGTTTTTCTTTGATCTGCTTACTTCCCCTGCTTAATCTGCCAAATCTTGCAGGCTTTTGTTGCATGTATAATTTAAAGCCATCTGCTGTTTGGGCTTTTACATTTAAAAAAAAACTCAAGATCAGGAGTAACTAACAGAATGGGTTTGTTACTAACATTCAAGTATCATATTACAGTGCATTCCCTTGTGAAAATAGTAGTTACATACAAAAACGACAAAGCAGTTTTTCTACATGTCTTTAAATTTCTCCACTACAAAGACTTTAAAAAATATGGTAGCTCATAAAACCACAAAACCACTTGAAAGCTTGAACAATATTTCCAAGCTAAAATGTAGCCGATTCTGCCTGGCATTCCAACTTGATTTTCTTTTTATTATTTTCTGCCAAGGGACTCAGAACTTTGCACAATGAAAAGAGAATTCTATTGTTCACAGGTATAAAAATTGAACAGTACCACTTTGTTTAAACTCATACTAACCTGCCATGAGAATAAAGCCAGAGGTAAGACGAGGATCTTTTTTAAACAAATTCAATTTAGAATGTTTACAACTTTGCTCTTACTGCCAACTATGGTTATGCAGCCGAGTTGAAATTGGCTCTTTAGTTAAAATCAGGCAGTATGTAAGTATAGTCTTATAATCAAAGCTGCAGATAACACGAGAAATACACTGTGGGCCTACCATTTCATGTACACTTAGTAAGCAAATCTATTTCTAAAAGTTTTTGCTTTTAAAGAAGCGTAAAAGAGAATCTTGGAAGTTTGAGAATCTCTTCAAAAATATGCTTTTCATTTATTACCATTCTACTATTTACACTTTGAGATTCTTACAATTGAATGTATAGTTTATTAAACACATTACTGCATATCTAATAGTAAATCTCTAAACTAAACTACATAAATGCCAGCAGATACTGGTGTGTAAAATATTCATATTTCCATGGCTGTCTGTGATACATTCATTTTGAAGTACTGGATATCACCGATGGTTTGTCTCATAACCAAATTTGTGCATCTTAAGCAAACTCACAATGTATTACTTGGAAACAGTTTCCATTTTTTTAAAAATACAATGTACAATGTACAGATTTTTACTTAACAAAGGAACAGCAGTGGACTTGCTCTAGAAAATGCTTATTTTTATGACTGGGAGTTTATTAGTGTATTTGTCATTCTAAACCCACAATGAGGCTTATCAAAAGTTTCTCTATATTTCTTTCATGTTTAAAAAAACTGTTGCAATTGAAGCAGCTAACAATCAGATGATGAAAGAAACAAAGTCCTTTCAAGACCAGGATGAATAACAAAAAGGCCATAAATACAAGGGGTAAAGCTGACTAAACTTTACATGACGTCACGGTCCCCAGAAACCATGCCTAAACTTAAGAGGGGATGGGGGGGGGGGGGGGGGGTAAAATCCTTCCTCTAAACAAAAGACTTAAAAATAAAACACATTACCCAAGATGGCGAAGGGTTGTTGTTTTGCAGAAAAGAAAAATGGAGGATATTGTAATATACACAAAGGGATAAATTTCAACAACTCGCCTGCAGCCGGCTTGAATAAGGAAACGGCGGAGATACAAAAAGCAAGAGGGGAGGGATGGAGAAAGGAGAGCAAGAGGCAAAGGAGGACGGAGGGGGCATAGCGGGCTGTGCACCCACACGGAAACCCGGGGAGTCACCACATTATTTTTTTTTACACAAAAACAAGAGGAGTTATCGCATAATTGATCTGAGTGAAGCATATTGGTGTCTGTGCGCTGACGGGGAAAGATGAGATGGGACGTAGCAGATGTGACGGGTGACGCCGGGGCCGTGTTGTTTAGGCCGGCCCGGCCCAGCAGCCGGATCCCGGGGGGGGGGGGGGGGGGGGGGGGAAAGGAGAGAGAAGATGATGGGGGGCACTTGCGGGGGGTGGGGAGGTCGCTTTCACACAACAAACTACCCTCCGTCCGGCCCCGAACATGACACGGCGTCCGTGCCCAGCGTCCTGTCCACATTTAAACACAGCTCCGCGGGCCGCTTCTTCAGGCAGCCTGTGCTGCGCCCGTTTGTTGTGTTTTTTTGAAAATAAACTAGGAGAGAGAAAGTGGATCCAATGGTTTGGGGGGGGGGGGGGGAGGAGGAGAAGAGAGAGAGAGATAGAAAGCGGCTGCGAGCGGGACACTAACGCGTCTGTTGCACCCCCCTCCCCCCCCCCCCAAAAGAATATTTTTTTAAAAAGAAACCTCACGGTCAAAACACAAGTTTAGCGCCGCGGATGGAAATTACTCTTTAAAAGAAAAACAACACACACAAGCGAACGTGCCCGTTGAGGTGTGTTTTTTTTTTAAAAAGAAAGGGAAAAGTCCTCCGGGGAGCCGCTCTCCGCTACAAAAGGATCCGATTCAAAGCGACATGTGTAAAGAGACAGTTAGAGACACAAAGTGAAGGGAGAACAAGAGTCAGCCTCACCGGCTGGACCTCACCGAGCAGCCCCAGGACTTTCTCCGGCCCTAAAAATATTTTACTAATTCTTTCTCTCACCTCCCTCAACAACAACAACTTCTCCTCATATTTATCAATTATTTGTCTTCCCCTGTCTACACCAACCACCATTCCTCCTGCTCTCCCCCCTCCCCGGGCAGCCCCCTCCAAATTAATAAATTAAAACGTATAAATAATGTACATCAAACGCGAAAAGAAAATGCAACTCACCTAGCTCGCGAATGTCATCGACTTACTTCCCTTCCGGATACGCCGGGAGTTTGGAGGACAGATGGTGGAATTATTTGTTAACGTTCTTGTTTTCGTTTCGAAACTTTTTTTTTTAACTGAGGCGGGAGGAGACAGAGAGAGGGGAGAATTCGTTAATTCACCAGAAGCTGTGAGGGGGGGGGGCGGGGGAGACCGAGACTTTTTCGGCTTCAATGCATGTGGTTCACGAACTGGTGACGTCAGGCATGGCTCAAACAATGAAACTTGCTGCTACAAGAAACATTTTCCCTAAATGAAACCAACAGCTTATCATCTAGCGGCAGGGAAAAACACTAGATTATAGTCTCTCCAAAGCACGCACGCACACACACACCTCCTCTCCTCCTCGCTCCCCCTACACACACCTTTTTCTTCCAAACAATCAACTGAGGGTTTTCTTCTTTGAAACGCAACTTCTCATCTTTTATTTTAAAGGATCATAAACTATCACAGCACGCGAGAATTGTAATTCATTATTTCATTTAAAAAAAAGCTTCTCGTCCCTCTTTCGCTCTCGCAAAACGATGCCCAATGTCAGCCCATGCAGCCAGCCCCCTTTACCGCGGTCATTTGTAACATAATAAGTGCAAGTACAATGATTGCAATCCAAGCACACACACACGCACATATATATGTATATGGGGAGGGTGCGGAGTGTTAAGCTATTCAACTCATCGGTCGTTTTCACAAGAAAACATCTTGTGCTGAAATCATTTTGAGGTGCCTGGGCTTTCTTTTTCCCAAAGATGCAATGGTTCTGTAAAATAAGCGGTGTTCAATTCGTTATATGGCATTAATTATTTTGATTATAAACTGACCCAAGGATCTGCATCAGACAGCTGCGCTGTGCTTGCAGTTATTGATTTTTGGTACTGCTACATTCCGGGAATACAAATTTGATCGCTTCAGTATACAATGTGGTAATTTCATTAATATCATAAAGCAAAACAAAAGCCTACTTCGAAAAACAATTGATTTGAACGGGATACAATTTCGCTTTATTAGCACTGAAAAAAAAGTTGTCCTTGCAAGGAGCCGGCAGGGACACAACGGCCTGAATGGCCTCCTAGTGTGCTGTCACCATTCTATCGGTCAATATTTTCCCCTCAATACTTAGGTGAGAATCAATGGTTTAACACTCTAGTTTGAGTTATCACCATAATATTGATCATTTCCACATATGCCTTTCATTTACATTAAGTACAATATCACAGTTACACTAAAGCACATAGTTTTCTCCAATTTTTATTTTGACGATTCTAATATGTGTTTACAAATTATTTTTGATAGTGAAACAATATAGAAATAGGGAGCTACATCAGTGAAGGTAACACGTTACATTGGAATAAATCAACAATTCCCCATATCAGAATGAACTTTAAATAAATAAATGTCATATTTCATGAATGTTAAGGGAATTGAATTAAACTTAATACAAATGTATTTTAACATTAAAAACCATGGATATCTCCACTTTTAATTAAATGGTAATTTATTGTGCTGGGCTGGCATTATCATAACAGATGCAACACCTGCTCATTTTAATAGCAAGATTTAGTCAATATAATGTTTCACTCTTTATGTTAATTATTGTATATCATCCATAACCATGATATATTCCATTTGTAGCATAGATAGCAGATTTCTATCTTATAAAAATAAGCTATTTTGTGGCATTTATGATTCAAATAAATAACTTTAAGTTTCTTTGGGACATCGCCGATGTCTTGTTCCAAAGCAAATACATTCCTTTATAAATCAAGTGACGGTTCCTTCAATATAAAACTGATAAAACTTAGCAAATAGAGAATATCAACTTAATTTTGCAAGTTTAATTCAGCCCAGGAAGAATATTCAATTATTTAATATTTTATTTATCAATGGCTTGCTATAGTTTACAAATTAATATAACAAAAATATACAATGAAGCATGTAACATTAATGTTTTTGGCTGACATTACTAGAGGTGAAATGAAGCATCCAATTTATTAATATAGATTTATTAATCTATTAATTTCAATTTATTAATTGTACAACAATATAATAACATCTTGTTTTCCAAACTTCTATATGTACATAGAGATTGATTTTCCTACAATTTTTTGAATAAGTGCAAAAAATATATAATCGAATATAAAGTTGGAGGGAAATATAACTTGGGCTCCCACAATGTGTCAGTGAGTTTATCCAGTGAGAAATTCTCCTGCATTGCAGTGAAAAACATTGACCAGGGAAGCCTTTTTCAACATGTTTGTGTTTGGATGTTATGAAAGGACAGGATAGATCACCATGATTTCCCATTGACACGAGTACGATTCACATTTGAATAATGGCCTCTTGGATGAGGATGCCTGGTGGCCATTAAACTATATTGCAGCAAGGTGACATCGCCAGAAATAAGATAGGAAAATTAGTAGGAAATATATTTTTGAAGTAGCCAAGGAGTCGGTGGAGTCCAGCACTAAAGGTGGAACCAAATAATGAACATCAAATTTAAAGAAGTAAGTAATAGTTTCTTGCCGAGAAACCAAAATAGCAAAAGCATGAAGACTAATGTCTAAACACTTGCCCAAAATTATTGCTATCAAAACTATTGGTATAATAAGGCTCACACCATGGAGAAATGCCAATTCCCTGTGAGTTCAGGGCATATCCACTGGAAAATCTGATGCAAACACAGATCAGATACATTGACGCTGAATCTAGAATGCATTTAAGCCAGTAATGAATTGGAGCAGAATTTCAGCCCCGCCATTACTGTAGCATTCAATCCTCAATTTAAACAGGAATTTGCGCATTGAAAGATTTTGATTAATGCAGAATTAATTTTTTTCCATGAGGTCCCTTTTGCGTATACTGCATCCTAGTCTTGTACTTATGATCTTTTGTCATAATCTATGTTAAATACCTGCTTAAATTTATATTATCCTTATTGTTACTTTAAAAACATATATCATGCCTTATCCTCAATTATTTTGCTAGGAAAGCCAAGTTCAACTCTTCGAAACTTTGAATAAAAACCCCTCTTTAATCTTCTTTTCATTTGATGATAAGGTGCCTAAAACTGTAGACAATATTCTAAGTGCAAATTTCCTAATGAGTTATAGTGTTAAAGTCCACAGAGCTCCCGTTTGATTAGCCTCATTGATAATAGCTTAGTGAATGGTCAACAATTATACGCAAGTTCTTTTTTTCTTTTGCTGATGACATCTACATGTTTCATACACTTTTGTATTTCTTGGTTCAAAATTCAGTGTCTTAGCATTTTTACAATGATGCCCTATTGGAAAGAATAAATAGACTGTAAAAGTGATGGTAAATTATAAGTGATATAAATAATTATACTCAAGTTCTTTATTTCCTTTGCTGATGACATTTACATGTTTCATACACTTTTGTATTTTCTGCTTCAAAATTCTGTGTCTTAGCATTTGTACACTGATGCCCTATTGGAAAGAATAAATAGACTGTAAAAGTGATGTTAAATTAGTAATCAGGGGTTGATGGTGGTAAGGATTCCATGGATATAATAGTAACCTAAAGATAAGAAAACAAAGAAACAACAAAGGTCCAAATACTAGAAGAAATAGAGGTAACACATATTTAGGGAACAGTAATGGTTATGAAATAATCAAATACCTGTTGAAAAAATCAAGAGTAATTAAAAATAAGAGAACATTATATTGTGTGTGCAGCAACGTGCACAACATCAGAAACAATAGGGAAATTGGAGGCAATAACCCTTAGTAATCAGATAACAGATATATGGCTGCAAACAGGAAAAGATTGGTAACTAAATATTGCTGGGTATTAAATGTAGAAATAATTGGGAAGAAGGAATGGATAGCGGGATAGCTGTTTTGGTCAGAAATAACAAGATAGAAGCAAGGAAGGACTTAGCTAAAGAGATAGAAACTAATTCCATATAGTTGGAATAAATTCAACTAGGGGATTGGTCACATTATTAGATGTGTACTACACATTACCAAATAGTAAGGGAGGGTGAGCAACCAGAAGTCGTGGTACACATAGGAACCAACGACATAGCTAAGAAAAGGGATGAGGATCTAAAAAATGAATTTAGGGAGTTAGGTTGGAAGCTAAAGAGCAGGACAAGCGGAGTAGTGATTTCAGGATTGCTACCGGTGCCATGTGCAAGTGAGGCAAGGAACAGAGAGCGAGTGCAGCTGAATACATGGCTACAGGGCTGGTGCAGGAGGGAAGGCTTCAGATATGTGGATCATTGGGATATCTTCTGGGGAAGGTGGGACCTATACATGAAGGACGGATTGCTAAACTGGAGGGGCACCAATATCCTGGGTGGGAGGTTTGCTGGAGCTCTTCGGGAGGGTTTTAATTAGTTTGGCAGGTGGATGGGAACTAGAGCTGTGGATCAGAGGATAGGGTAGCTGTTGAAAGGCAGAAATAGTATGCAGAAAGTCTGTGAGGTTGATAGGGCAAAGTTGCACTCAGTAGAATGGGTTAAAGTGTGTCTTTTTCAATGCAAGGAGTGTCAGGAATATGGGAAATGAACTTGGAGCATGGATCAGTATTTGGAACTACGATGTTGTGGCCATTACGGAGACATGGATTTCACAGGGGCAGGAATGGTTGTTAGATGGTCCGGGGTTTAGATGTTTTCAGAAGAATAGGAAGGGAGGTAAAAGAGGAGGGGGAGTGGCACTGTTAATTATTGGGAGTTTTCTATAGACCCCCCAATAGCAGCAGAGAGATAGAGGAACAGGTTGGGCGGCAGATCTTGGAAAAGTACAGAAGTAACAGAGTTGTTGTCATGGGTGACTTCAAGTTCCCTAATATTGACTGGAACCTCCTTAGTGCAAATGGTTTGGATGGAGCAGATTTTGTCAGGTGTGTACAGGAAGGATTCGTGACTCAATATGTAGATGGGCTGACTAGGGGGGGAGGCCATATTGGACTTGGTGCTCGGCAACGAACTAGGCCAGGTGTCAGATGCCTCGGTGGGAGAGCATTTCGGTGACAGTGACCACAACACCTTGACCTTTACCATAGTCATGGAGAGGGATAGGAACAGACAGTATGAGAAGGTATTTAATTGGGATGGGGAGATTATACTGCTTTTAGACAGGAGCTGAGGAGCATAAAGTGGGAACAAGTGTTCTTGGGGAAATGCACAACAGTAATGCAGGGGCTGTTTAAGGAACACTTGTTGCGAGTGCTGGATAGTTTTGTCCCACTGAGACGAGGAAGGAATGGTAAGGTGAAGGAGCCTTGGATGACAAGAGAAGTGGGTCTTCTAGTCAAGAGGAAGAAGGAAGCTTACTTAAGGTTGAGGAAGTGACGAGACACATTGATGAAGGTAGGGCAGTGGATGTGGTGTATATGGATTTCAGTAAGGCTTTTGATAAGGTTCCCTATGATAGGCTCATTCAGAAATTTAGGGGGCATGGGGTACAGGGAAATATGGCTGTCTGGATACAAAATTGGCTGGCCGTTGGCTGGCCAGTGGTAGTGGATGGAAAGTATTCCGCCTGGAGGTCAGTGACCAATGGTGTCCCGCAAGGATCTGGTCTGGGACCTCTGCTCTTAGTGGTTTTTATAAATGACTTGGATGAGGAAGTGGAAGGGTGGTTAGTAAGTTTGCCGATGACATGAAGGTTGGTGGAGTTGTAGATAGTGTCGAGGGCTGTTGCAGGTTACAACAGGACATTTACAGGATGCAGAGCTGGGCTGAGAAGTGGCAGATGGAGTACTGGCATGAGTCAGAAGGCGTACGGTGTGTTGACTTTCATGAACAGGGGGATTGAGTTTAAGAGCCACAAGGTTTTGCTGCAGCTTTATAAAACCCTAGTTAGACTACACTTGGAATATTGTGTCCAGTTCTGGTTGCCTCATTATAGGAAGGATGTGGATGCTTTGGAGAGGGTACAGAGGAGATTTACCAGAACGCTGCCTGGGCTGGAGGGCACATTTTATGAAGAAAGGTTGAGGGAGCTAGGGTTTTTCTCATTGGAGCGAAGAAGGCAGAGAGGTGACTTGATAGAGGTGTACAAGGTGATGAGAGGCATGGATAGACTGGATAGCCAGAGACTTTTCCCCAGGGTGGAAATGTCTGTCACAAGGGGACATAATTTTAAGGTGATTGGAGGAAGGTATAGGGGAGATGTCAGGGGTAGGTACTTTACACAAAGAGTGGTGGGTGTGTGGAATGCACTACCAGCAGAGGTGCTGGAGGCAGAGTCATTAGGGATATTTAAGCAACTCTTAGACAGGCACATGGACAGCGGTAAATTGAATGGGTTGATCTTAGATTAGGATAAAAGGTCGGCACAACATCGTGGGCTGAAGGGCCTGTACTTTGCTGTACTGTTCTATGTTCTCGTAGAAAGGAAGTGGAGGGATAAACACTCAAGTAAATCTATGAACTAAGTAAAAAATGGCAGAATCATACATAGGTGAAATTTTAACTACTGACCTGCACTCCAAACCTGCTTCCACTGCCAAATAAGCTGCAAGGGAGAGGGAGTAAAAAAGGGGAAGGGGGTGACCTTTCTTATAGTGTGCACAAGATTTCAATTGTTCCAATATGTAAGAACCCTAATAAGGGAAGGAACACTGCTGAAGCTAATAGTGGGAAATGAATTGGAGCAGTAGGTGTAGAAGTGCATCCGGGGAGTAGTATTCACAATATAATAAAGTTCAATATAATGACTAAGAGAGATCTAAATAGCATACATACCAAAGTTATATTTTGTTTTAAAACGCTCATAATGTAGGAATGAAGGTGGAGTTAAGGAAGGTAAACTGGAGAAAAATATTGACAGGAAAAGAGATAGAACAATAGTGGGAAAAATCGATGCAATTCAGGAAAAATATAATCCGCTAAAAATAAGAAGTCACAAATTAGATGTCATGGGCAAATAAAAAGGTGAGAATAAAATGGGATCTACAGAAAAATAATCAATAAATGGAAAGATGAAAAAGAAAATCTGATGCGCTTAGGGGAAAAATACAATTCATTAGGCAAAGAGGAAATGTGAAATGAAAATATAAAATAATATTAAAAATAGTGAAGTATCCTCCAGAGACTTAAAGAACAAAATACAATTAGAGCCATTAAGGAATAAGGAAATTATACTCAAAGAAAATTATACTGAAGTGTTCGGGTTACCGAATAGAAATTATCATTCAGTTTTTACTAAGATTGAGGAAGCTGCCCTCTTTATTTCTGGAAAGGTTTAAAAGGTGAACTCAAAGATGTCTTTAAAGGTAAGGTAAAGTTGCCATAATCCCAGATGACCATATGCTGCTTTCACCTTTGAGGTAGGAGATCTGACTGGTGGTGATTTAACCTGAGGATCACCACACCTCAGGGGCAAGGTTGAGAAGGCAGGCTTTCATTAATAACCTCAGCTGGTATGGGAATTGAACTAGCACTGCTGGCCTTGCTCTGTATCACAAACCAGCTGGCTAGCCAAGTGAGCTAAACTGTCCGCCTGTCTTTAAAATTAGTAAGGGGTTTGATGAGGTGGATGTGGAGAAATTGGTTCCACATGGTGGAGCCCAGAACAAGGAAACTTAAATGAAGTTAGCCACGAACAGCTCAAGTAAAGATTTTAGGCATAATGTATTAACACATGGAACTCATTGCCAGATGAAGTGGTTGGAGCAAATCATGTTTTAAAAACATTTGTCAGGGCAGCACGGTGGCGCAGTGGTTAGCACAGCAGCTTCATGGCACCGAGGTCCCAGGTTTGATCCCGGCTCTGGGTCACTGTCCATGTGGAGTTTGCACATTCTCCCTGTGTTTGCGTGGATTTCGCCCCCACAACCCAAAGATGTGTGGGCTAGGTGGATTGACCATGCTAAATTGCCCCTTCATTGGAAAAAATGAATTGGGTACACTAAATTTATGTTAAAAAACATTTGTAGAGCATACATGAGGAAAAGGGAAATGGAGTGGAGGGATCTGGCAGCAGGATGGGCAGAAATAATTAGAGTGTTAGGAAGGTCGTGAACAGTATGAACAGGCATAGATAAATCAGGACAAATGACCCATTTCTATGCTGATTCTTTGCAATCCTTGATTTGTAAGTAATCAACGTAAAGCTGCCTGATATCTTTTCAAGGAAAGATCCCAGGTTGAATTCCAGCTTATATTGAACTAATGGATCTCTGGCAGGACATCGCTCTGACCATACAACTTGCCTTAATGCTGAGGAAGAGGGAGAAATCAGGCAGCTTTATTGCTATCCAGTGTCCATCTGCCGCAGGTTTTGGTGGAGAAAGAAGTATCTGCCGTTTGGAGGGCAGAGGGACAGCATTGTGTTTGGGTTTGATCTGTGGCAACATTCACTACAAGGTATTGGAGGGATTCAAGCAACTGTTGAACTGCATTTCAGTAAGCACCCACGTTTGAAGGAGAGAACTGTTGCTTAGTCAATTAATTTTGATTATTATCAATCACATTGATATGTCACATAGCTAATCAGCTTTGTTATGTTTTATAGACATGCTCTCATTTTAGAAACTTCAAGGGGTCACATGGACTCCTATGAAATCCCAATAATTACACCAAACTTTGCACCCCCTTGTGGTGAATGTAACTCCGTAATTCACACTGTATTGTATATACATGAGACCATGCATTTGTAAGCGCAGTTGCGTTGCCCGACCACTAGGGGGAATGCTTAGGAGTTTGTACAGGGCTCCACCCTTGGCTCCGCCCATGACTCCTCCCCCTGGACTGCTGTATAAATACCAATGCTCAGAGCCAGTCGTTCAGTTCATCGAGAGTTCAACGCGGAGCAGGCTGGCTCTGTTGTAAGTAGATTAAAACCACTGTTCATATCTTAAAGCACGTGTCTAGTGAATTGATGGTTCCATCAATTTAATCTACTTAAGAAACAGTCAGGATCAATCATGGAATCAGCCCTCAAGCCTGAGTGACTGGAACTCGACCCACAGGATGCAGAGGCAATAGAAATTTTTTCTCATTGGCTGCGGTGTTTTAAAGCCTACCTGGCGGAAGCAATCACAGCCAAAACAACGGAGGAGCAGAAAATGAGCCTACTGCATGTGAGGGTGAGCCACAGAATCTCTACTCAACTAAACTGAAGCCCTAGCGCTACTTGACAAAATGTATGTGAGGCCTGTTAATGAAGTCTATGCACGACACGTGTTCACTACTCGCCGCCAGCGGCCTACGGAATCGCTCGTAGAATTCCTGAGAGAGCTTAAAACTTTATCTAGTGACTGTAATTACCAGGTGGTTACCGCGGCAGAACATAGAGAACTTGCTGTACGCGATGCCTTTGTTGTGGGCCTTAGGTCAAATTACGTGCGCCAGCGACTGCTGGAAAAGGGGGCCCTAAATCTTGAAGCGACTGTTGAACTTGTTACCACTATGGAGGTCTCTCTCCGCAGCCACACCTCGTTCCCCGCGGACCCCGCGACCCCATCATGGGCCCCCGACCAGCGACTCCCCCAGGCCTGCGCCGTGCGGCCGCCCAGCCACAATGCTGCCCCAGCCTGCCACTTTTGCGGCCAGAATCAGCACTCTCGGCCCCACTGCCCGGCCCGCAACGCGACCTGCAGCAGCTGCAGGCGAAAAGGACACTGTGCCAGAGTGTGTCTGGCGAAGAAAGCCCCAGTCTCTAACCCTCCCATGGCTCAAAGCACTCGTTCCCTGAATTCACAGGCCCGCAGGCCCCGAAATGCTGCAGCCTGTATGCCGACTCCGCCCCCACCCGACATGTGCGACTCATGGGGGCAGCCATCTTGGCAATCCTCCTCCATGCGGCCGGCCATGTGCGACTCATGGGGGCAGCCATCTTGGCAATCCTCCTCCATGCAGCCGGCCATGTGCGACTCATGGGGGCGGCCATCTTGGGATCCATCCCCTTCAAACTCTGAAACTCACCTCGACGACAGAGGGCAGTCATTACGGGGCCACTCCAGCACAGCTGATCGAGTCGCCGACTACCCGCAACTCAGCGCAGTCACTCTGGACCAATCACGCCCGAAGCAGCTGCGAAACTCGATGACAGAGGTCCAAATCAATGGGTGCAGCACGCCATGCCTTTTCGACTCCGGGAGTACTGAGAGCTTCATACACCCAGATCTGGTAAGACGCTGCTCGCTCCCCATTTTCCCCGTGCGGCAAACTATCTCTCTCGCTTCAGGCTCCCACTCTGTCCAGATCCAGGGGCACACCGCCGCGACACTCACAATCCGAGGCGCTAGCTATGCAAAATTTAAACTCTAGGTCTTGCCCGAACTCTGCGCGCCACTCTTATTAGGCCTAGATTTTCAATGTAACCTTAAGAGCCTCACCCTCAGCTTAGGAGGGCCCCTGCCCCCACTCACTATCTGCAGCCTCGCCACGCTGTGAATCTCCCCCCCTCCCCTCTTTGCCAATCTCACACAGGACTGTGGACCCGTAGCCACTCGCAGCAGGCGGTACAGCCTGCAGGATAGGGTGTTCATCAGATCAGAGGTCCGAAGGCTGCTCAGTGAGGGGATCATAGAGGCCAGCAACAGTCCCTGGAGAGCTCAGGTGGTGGTCGTGAAGACCGGGGAAAACTTCCGTATGGTTGTCGACTATAGTCAGACCATAAATAGATTTACGCTCCTTGACGCGTATCCCCTCCCCAGGATTGCAGACATGGTAAACCAGTCACCCAGTATCGGCTCTTTTCCACGGTGGATCTGAAGTCTGCATACCACCAGCTCCCAATCCGCCCGGAGGACCACCACTACACAGCATTCGAGGCCGATGGCCGCCTCTTCCATTTCCTCCGGGTCCCCTTCGGCGTCACTAACAGGGTTTCGGTGTTCCAACGAGCAATGGACCGAATGGTGGACCAGTACGGGCTGCGGGCCACGTTTCCATACGTGGACAATGTCACCATCTGCGGCTATGACCAGCAGGACCACGACGCCAACCTCTACCGTTTTCTCCAGACGGCTCAGAAATTAAACCTCACTTATAACAAGGAGAAATGCATTTTCCGCACAACCAGACTAGCCATCCTCGGCTATGTCGTGGAAAACGGAGTCCATGGAAGACGAGATCTTCCTTGGAAAACGGAGTCCTGGGCCCAGACCCGGTGCTTGGGTTTCTTTTCCTACTATGCCCAGTGGGTCCCTCAATATGCAGACAAAGCCCGCCCACTCTTTAAGGCCACACTATTTCCCCTGTCAGCTGAGGTGCGCCAGGCCTTCAACTGCATCAAGGAGGACATCGCCATGGCGGCCATGCGGGCAGTGGATGAATCCACTCCATTTCAGGTTGAGAGCAACGCCTCAGAGGTAGCTCTAGCAGCCACCTTAAATCAGGCAGGAAGGCCAGTAGCATTTTTCTCCCGTACCCTCTCTGCTTCGGAACTCCGACACTCGGCAGTCGAAAAAGAAGCACAAGCCATTGTGGAGGCTATTCGTCACTGGAGGCACTACCTCGCAGGAAGGAGGTTCACCCTCATCACCGACCAATGATCAGTTGCCTTTATGTTTGACAACTCGCAAAGGGGCAAAATTAAAAACGATAAAATCCTGCGGTGGAGGATTGAACTCTCCACCTTTAGCTATGATATTAAGTATCGACCGGGGAAGCTCAGCGAGCCCCCAGATGCCCTATCCCGTGGGACATGCGCCAGCGCGCAGATCGACCGCCTGAAAGTCATCCACAACGACCTCTGCCACCCGGGGGTCACCCGGCTCGCCCACTACATCAAAGCCCAAAATCTGCCTTTCTCCACTGAGGAGGTAAAAGCCGTCACCAGAGACTGCCCGATCTGTGCGGAGTGCAAACCGCACTTCTATAGACCAGACAGGGCTCACCTGGTCAAGGCTTCTAGGCCCTTTGAACGCCTCGCGATTGTTTTCAAAGGGCCACTCCCCTCAACTAACAGGAACTTTTACTTCTTAAACGTCATAGATGAGTTCTTCCACTTCGCATGTGCTATCCCGTGCCCCGATATGACCTCCCACACAGTCATTCGGGCCCTGAATAGTATCTTCACCCTGTTTGCTTTCCCCAGCTACGTGCACGGAGACCGGGGTTCGTCCTTCATGAGCGACGAGCTGTGTCAGTACCTGCTCAACAAGGGCATCGCCTCGAGCAGGCTACAACCCCAGGGGGAACGGGCATGTAGAGATGGAGAATGCGACAGTCTGGAAGACCGTCCTACTGACCCTCCGGTCCAGGAATTTCCAAGTCTCCAATTGGCAGGAAGTCCTCCCAGACGCGCTCCACGCTATTAGGTCCCTCTTATGCACAGCGACCAATCAGACCCCTCACGAGAGGCTTTTCATTTTTTCCAGGGGCACTACCATGGGGGTCTCACTCCCGGCATAGCTGAAGACACCGGGCCCTGTACTCCTGAGGAAGCACATCAGGGCGCACAACACCGACCCCCTTGTTGAGAAGGTGCGCCTGCTTCACTCCAACCCCCAGTACGCCTTCGTCGAGTTCCCCGACGGCCGTCAGGACACCGTATCCCTCCGGGACCTTGCACCCGCCGGGTCCAGCATCCCCTCCATCACTACAGATGCACCCCTCACCCTACACCCCATCCTGCCGCCCCCTCGGGCTCCCGAGCCCACTAGCTCGCTGTATCGGTTCCGCGCAAACCAGCCGCCCCCTCGCACTCCTGAGCCCACTAGCTCACTCCACCTGTTCCGCGCGCCCGCACCGGCTAACCCCCAGGTCCCCAGTCGAACCAGACGGGTATGGAGCTCGGACGAGATCTTCCCTGGGGTCCGCCATCGTACCCCAACCCACAACACCCGTCCAGCCACCGCAAGAGGCTGCAACCCTGGTGCTCCGCAGAACGCAGCGGACAGTCCGACCACCGGAGAGACTCAATTTATGAACCACCACCCCCGCCGGACTTGATTTTTTTGTAGGGGGTGAATGTGGTGAATGTAACTCCGTAATTCACACTGTATTGTATATACATGAGACCATGCATTTGTAAGCGCAGTTGTGTTGCCCGACCACTAGGGGGAGTAGTGCTGGGAATGCTTAGGAGTTTGTACAGGGCTCCACCCTTGGCTCCGCCCATGACTCCTCCCCCTGGACTGCTGTATAAATACCAATGCTCAGAGCCAGTCGTTCAGTTCATCGAGAGTTCAACGCGGAACAGGCTGGCTCTGTTGTAAGTAGATTAAAACCACTGTTCATATCTTAAAGCACGTGTCTAGTGAATTGATGGTTCTATCACCCCTATAAATTCTTTCCATTGAGCTCCATGATTAATTTTTATAATACAATTTCTGCCCTTTAGTAGTCTGCCATCAATCTTCAGATTTGTGTTTGAAGTACTCCATTGGCATTAATTGTGAAGAGTTAAAAGGTAGCACATGTTATTTCCTTGAATTTGCATTTGTATAATGTATATAATGTTTCTCATTTGTGATGGTACAGGACAACCTATTGTGGTGTGGTGAATGTATTCACCAAAATGCATGCATGATACCATAACATGTAACCTATGACCTGGAAGTGGTGATATGAACTGCTTCCAGGTATTGTACTGTAACCCCGGTACGCGCAGGAGAATCGCTGGACGATTATCTCGAAACCCTGACTCTACTCGCGAGGAACTGCAGCTATCGAGATGTGACGGCAGAGGAACATATGAACTCACAGATCCGGGACACCTACATGGCGGGGGTCCACTCGAACTATATCAGGCAGTGCCTGCTGGAAAACGGGACCTCCGACCTGCAGGAAACGGTAAAGGTGGCCTACCAGAACCTCAGCGCGTTCCCCGCGGGCCTGCATAACCCCTCGTGGACGCCTGCGGCCTGTGCCGCGCTTCTGCCAGCCCAGCCCGAGGAACTGCAGTGCTACTTCTGTGGCCAGGACCAACATCCCCGGCAGCGCTGCCCAGCCTGCAGCAATTGTGGGAAAAAGGGGCACCTCACTAGAGTCTGTCTGGGCCGGCCTAAGGCCCGGAAATCAAAAGCACACCAGGCCCGACCCATGGACCCGCAGCCCCACAGACCCCGCAATGCGGCTGTGTGCCTGCCCGGAATGCCCCCGTCAGATGCGTCATCGGCAGTGTGCGACACGTGGGGGCCGCCATCTTGGTCGCCAGCCCCAACACCGACTGACACGTGCGACTCTTGTGGGCCGCCAGCTTGGCTGCCGGCCCCGGCACTGATCGATACGTGCGACCAATGGAGGCAGCCATCTTGGTCGCCATCTTTGCCCCAGCCCGACACGTGCGACGCATAGGGGCCGCTATCTTGTCACTCCACCGACCACACAGACTATCCGCAGCTGGGCGCAGTCACCCTCGACCAGTCGCAGGCAAAACAGCTGAAGAACTCCATGACGGTCGTCAGTGTCAACGGGCACAAGACCCCCTGCCTTTTCAACTCCGGGAGCACAGAGAGCTTTGTCCACACCGACACGGTCAGGCACTGCTCCCTCCAAACCTACCCAGCCACCCAAACAATCTCCCTTGCCTCCAGGTCCCATTTGGTTCAGATCCAGGGGTACTGTATCGCCAATCTCGTGATGCAGGGCGCAGAGTACACTCGTTCTAAGCTCTACGTCCTCCCCCACCTCTGCGCCACCCTACTGCTCGGATTGGACTTTCAATGTAACCACCGAAGCCTGACCCTACTGTTCGGTGGACCCTTGCCCCCCTCACGGTGTGCAGCCTCGCAACCCTCAAGGTCTCCCCCCTTCACTCTTTGTGAATCTCACTCCTAACTGTAAGCTCATCGCCACCATGAGCATACAGTACAGTTCGCTAGACATGACGTTTATCAAGTCGGAGGCCAGCGACTGTTGATTGAAGGGATCATCGAGGTCAGCAACAGCCCCTGGAGAGCGCAAGTGGTGGTCATCCGGACCGGGGAAAGAATCGGATGGTTGTGGACTACAGCCAGACTATTAACCGATTCATGCAACTCGATGCGTACCCCCTCCCCTGCATAGCGGAGATGGTCAACCAGATCGCGCAGTACCGTGTGTTCTCCACGGTCGATCTGAAGACGGCCTACCACCAGCTCCCAATCCGCCCGGAAGAGCACCACTACACTGCTGTCGAGGAAGCCGGCCGACTCTTCCACTTCCTCAGGGTCCCTTTCGGCGTCACTAACGGGGTCTCGGTCTTTCAGAGAACAATGGACCGAATGGTGGACCAGTACAGTTTGCGGGCTATATATCCGTACTTGGACAATGTGACTATCTGCTGCCATGACCAGCAGGACCATGACGCCAACCTCCAGAGGTTCCTCCAGGTCGCCCAATCCCTCAATCTCACATACAACAAAGAAAAATGTGTCTTCCGTACTAGCCGACTAGCCATTCTCGGCTATGTCGTAGAGAACGGAGTCCTAGGCCTGACCCTGACCGTATGCGCCCCCTCACAGAACTGCCCCCTCCACATAGCCTCAAGGTCCCAGAAAGATGCTTGGGGCTGTTCTCCTACTATGCCCAGTGGGTCCCTAACTATACGGACAAAGCCCGCCCACTTATTCAAACAACCACTTTTCCCCTTACGGATGAGGCCCGCGCGGACTTCAGCCGCATCAAGACAATATCACCAAGGCCGCAATGCACGCGGTGGATGAGTCCATCCCTTTTCAGGTACAGAGCGATGCGTCAGACGTTGCACTGGCCGCCACACTCAACCAGGCGGGCAGGCCAGTAGCATTTTTCTCTACGACCCTCCATTCTTTCGAAATTCAACACCCCTCGATCGAGAAGGAAGCACAAGCCATAGTGGAAGCCATGCGGCACTGGAGGCACTACCTAGCCGGTCACCCGGCTTACCCATTTCATTAAGGCCCGCAATCTGCCCTTCTCCTCCGAGAAGGTCAAGGCCATGACCAGGGACTGCCAAGTCTGTGCACAGTGCAAACCACACTTCTACCGGCCAGACAAGGCCCTTTGAGCGCCTAAGCATTGACTTCAAAGGGCCTCTCCCCTCCACCAACCAGAATATATACTTTCTCACCGTCATCGATGAGTACTCCCGCTTCCCCTTTGCCGTCCCCTGCCCCGACATGACCTCAGCCACCGTAATAAAGGCACCGCACAGCATCTTCACGCTGTTCAGTTTCCCTGCCTACATCCACAGTAACCGGGGCACATCGTTCATTGCTGTGTCAGTACCTGCTCAACAAAGGCATCGCCTCGAGCAGAACTACGAGCTATAACCCGCAGGGAAATGGGAAGGTGGGGAGGGAGAATGCGACGGTATGGAAAGCCGTTCTTCTGGCCCTTAGGTCTAGAAGTCTCCCAATCCCCTGCTGGCAGGAGGTCCTCCCTGACGCCCTCCACTCCACCAGATTGCTCCTCTGCACGGCCACGAACGAGACCCTTCACAATCGTTTGTTTATCTTCCCCAGGAAGTCCATCTCCGGATCTGGCTTCCATCTTGGCTGAAACCTCCTGGACCTGTCCTTCTCCTGAGGCACATGAGGAGCCATCAAACCGACCCCCTGGTCAAGAGGGTCCAGCTGCTGCACGCTAACCCCCAGTACGCTTACATCCCGCACCAGGACGGACAGCAAGATACGATCTCCCTACGGGACCTGGCACCAGCTGCTTCCCCCGCCAACGCCCCCCCCCACCTACATCCCCCCTCCCTCCCCGCTGCCCGCAGCCACTCACAGTGCCCCATACGCCTCCTGTGTCTCCTGTATTGTCCCGCACTGACACTGCCACCACCCATCACCCCCACCCTACCCCCGCACCCCAACTATCCCCGACACCCCGGACTGAGGCTCAAGCTCCAGACACAACGCCCCTGGAGTCACCACCTGCGACAACTGTGCCCGCTGCACCGCCAGAGCTGCGGAGGTCGAAGAGAATTATCCGGCCTCCAGATAGACTGAATATGTAATGACCCCACGTCACCCGCGCTGGAGTTGATTTTTTTAACAGGGGGTGAATGTGGTGAATGTATTCACCGTAATGCATGCATGATACCATAACCTGTAACCTGTGACCTGGAAGTGGTGATATGAACTGCTTCCAGGTACTGTACTGTAACCCTGGTATGGCTCCGCCTCTGGCTCTGCCCCCACCGGGGCCATATATAAGCCGGCCTCTTGTGGGCGGCATTCATCTGTACTACTGATTCTGGCTAGGCAAGTTCATGACTAATAAAGCCTACTGTTCACTCGCTCTCTCTGCCTCACTGTGAATTGAAGGTATATGAAATGAAATGAAAATCGCTTATTGTCACGAGTAGGCTTCAAATGAACTTACTGTGAAAAGCCCCTAGTCGCCACATTCCGGCGCCTATCATGTGGATTATTAGCTTTTGGGTCTATCCGTAAGAATTTATTTTTCGATGGTTTCAAGTTTGGTACAACAGAAGAAGTCATATGGATGTGAAACATTAACTCTGTTTCTCTCTCCACAGATGTTGCTGACCTGCTGAGATTTTCCAGCATTTTCGGTTTTTATTTCAGATTTCCAACATCTGCAGTATTTTGCTTTTATTATAGCCAATTGAATGAGTTTTCTTTACTTTGCAAGTCTATTAAATGCATGATCCACTCAATGGTTTTATATATTTTTAAAAAATTTAAATTTAGAGTACCCAATTAATTTTTTCCAATTAAGGGGCAATTTAGTGTGGCCAATCCACCTACCCTGCACATCTTTTGGTTGTGGGGGTGAAACCCACGCTAACACGGGGAGAATGTGCAAACTCCACACGGACAGTGACCCAGAGCCAGGATCGAACCTGGGACCTCGGCGCCGTGAGGCTGCAGTGCTAACCCACTGCGCCACCGTGCCGCCCTCAATGGTTTTATATAAACTGTAATTAGGTCATCATCATTCAACTCTGGGTTCTTCAACAATGCTATATTAAAGTATTTTATTTACTTCGAGAATTATAAATCCTGCGTTCCCTGTACCCCTGTTCATTGTTTCTATTCAAGTAATCATCAAAAGACCTTTGAATGCCTCGATTGAGCCATACTTCCAAGCAGCGCAATCCAGACCCAAACCACTCATCTGAAAATGTTTTTTCTCACATTACATTTGCTTCTTTTGCAAATCACTTTAGCCTGTGCCCTCTCAGTCTTGATCATTTTGCAAGGGGAGCAATTTAGAGTCATAGAGTCATAGATGTTTACAGCATGAAAATTTCTACCTATCTACTCATGACTTTGAACATCTCTATCAAATCTCCTCTTAGCCTTATTCTCTCCAAGAAGAACAGACCCAACCTTCAATCTAGTCTCATAACTAAAGCTTGTCATGTTGCTTTCAATATGCCATGCATACGGACTTTGCCAGCACATAAAAAGAAAATAATTTCTACTTATAGATGCTGAGGTTGTGGGAGAATAGAATACTGTGTTAGTTCTGATGCAGTCATTTGGCGCAAGGGGTCTGTATATGCTTGCAAAAGATTGCACCACCAACAGGGATATCACTAAGTAATACAACTTAATTCATCTGTCATAAACAAGGTACATGGGAGTAAGCTACAATGTGAGTTACAAATAAGGAACTGCAGCCTGCCAGCCAGCAGAAGATTATAAAACCACACAGTAACTGTTAAGTATTACCAGTTTGTTCTGCCTGGAATCTATTAGCTATTTGATTGTCAAAGGTCTGTCTGCCTTGTCGAACCCTTGCAATGGCCTCTGCATGTGCCTCTGTGATATCCTGCCTCTCGCCATCACCATCCACTGTAGCCACCTGGGGTGGCCACTGCCCAACACAAAATGGAAGATTACAAGGAATGCAGGGAACATGGACATGTTGCAAAAGCAAGCAGCTTGCAAAAGCGCTTGTGTATTCTGACTGCTGCAGAAACCAGTTCTGACTGCTGCAGAAACCAGACCGCACTGTGAAAGAAAACAAGTTAGCATACTAATGAGGCGATATCAGGTGATTCCCAGGTACAATGAAAACAAGTTAATGCAAATCGATACATTGAATAGAAGGCCAGACTTCTCGGCGCCAAGAGAAGTCCAAAACAATAAGTCCCAAGAACCGCCCAGTGATCGAGGGACTGCCCCGTTATTGGGGAATTCAAATCAATCGATTGCGAAGAGACCCAATCGATTGCGAGTGTATAGAGTGGCTCCCAGGTGGGCGCGAGACCCTGAGAGAGGTATAAGACAGAGACCCCGACCCAAGCTCTCTCTCTCTGCCAGTCTCTCCTTGACCAGCCAGCCCTCCCAGCAGAACACCGTTGCAGCAGAAGAACCTTGAGAAGTGTCATACAACGCACGCTACGAGAGTAGACACTCCTGACCCCCTTTAGTCCATAACTACTGGAAGCCTGCGGACCCAGGACAAAGCTAGAGGCCATTGTTCCCTGAGCCGGCAGTCCCCTTATCCAGATAAGTATTGGTCTGTTAGTGGTAGGATGAGCCTAGTCTTATAGTTTTATATGCATAATTAGTAGATTACTGTATTATAATAAACGTGTCTTGTTTGAACTTACTAACTGGTGTATGGATTTATTGGTTTGAACTTGAACTTGAAACTTGTGACGGTATCTTAACGATACCTGGCGACTCTAGAGCTAAGGAACGAAACAGAGCCAAATTGAGTGTAAAGCACACTCACCCAGAACGAGCAACACCACTTCCCCGCCTTTATAATTAGAGGAAACATCTCATGCTCAGTGACTCTGTCTACAAAGACATCCCCACTTTGTTACACAAGGTTGTACAGGCCGCAGCAGACAACAATGATCCGGGACACACTGTGTGGGATATTGGAGTGCTCCGCCTGAGCGATCCAAATATCTAAACCTCATCTTTAGGAGAGCTATTGTCTGCTGAATGGTGGCTCTTGTGGAGGCATGTGCAGCATTGTACTTTTCATTAGTGGCACTCTGTGACAGTGAGCTGCACCATTAGTCAGGTTTTCAGAGGGTATCCCTTGACCTCAAGGAGCCAATGCCGCAATCACCATGGTCCTTCAAAAACATGTGGCATCTGGGACTGGTTCAGGATGTCGGAACTGTGGGAGCCAACTGAGAACTGAACACAAACAGGCGGTATGTGTCTGGTATGATCACACATAAGCTGCATGCTCAATGAGTGAAAAACTTTCCTGTTGCTATGTGTGATTGGCTCATGCCTGGAAGCTCTCAATGACGTATCTATGCAGTCAATAGCCTCTTGCAGTTATGTGAATCCTGTGATTGCTGCAAATCTCACCCCTTTTACAGCCTGCCTCTTGGGACCCAAGCATAATTTTACAAATTGGTGCACTCTCCTGAAGAGGGCATTTGTCAGCTCTGGATGCATTTGTGCATTGCTGATTGGGAAATACTGCACAGATCCCTCGCGGAGCCATGGAAGGAACCACTGGCAAAGAAGATTAGGGCGGTGGGGATGAGAAAGGAGGTTCTGCATTGGCAGTATGAGGAGCTAGGTATGGTGGCACAGTGGCTAGAATCTGGGATCTGGGTTTGATTCCAGCCTTCGGTGACCGTGTGAAATTTGCATGTTCTTCCCGTGTCTGTGTGGATGTCGTCCTGGTGCTCTGGTTTCCTCCCACAGTCCAAAGATGTACAGATAGGTGGATTGGCCATGCTAAATTACCCCTTAGTGTCCAAGAATCTGCAGGTTAGGTAGATTGGCCATGATCAATGTGCAGGGTTACAGGGATAGAGTGGGGGAATGCGAGATAGGATGTTCTTTCGGAGGATCAGTGCCGACCCGATGGGCCGAATGGCCTCCTTCTGCACTGTAGGAATTCCATGGAACCTCAGAGGTAATAATCTTTATTGCCTGAGCAATGTGAAAATTGGCAATTGGTAAATAAGATTCATAAATGAATGCATGGTTCAAAGACTGGTGTGGGAGAACCGGGTTCCGGTTTGTGGGACACTAGCACCAGTACTGGGGAAGCTGAAGGTTGTTGGGATGGTCTACTCCTGAACCATGCTGGAGCTGATGTTCTAGCAAGCTGCATAACTAGGGAAGTAAAGAGAAGGCAAGGGATCAAACTTTGGAAGATGCGATAAACCAAAGAGTAGAGACAAGGCAAGAAAGAAAGGTATTAATATAGGAAATGATAAACAGAATGAGAACAGGCAGGGACAGATAGTACAAATTTAAGAGTAAATCAGCCGATTAAGCCAGGCATAAAAATAATAAAAGGCAAAATTAAAGGCTCTGTATATATATTTTTTATTTTTTTTATAAATTTAGAATATCCAATTCATTTTTTCCAATTAAAGGGCAATTTAACGTGGCCAATCCACCTAACCTGCATATCTTTGGGTTGTGGGTGTGAAACCCACGCAGACACGGGGAGAATGTGCAAACTCCTCACAAACAGTGACCCAGGGCCGGGATTCGAACCCGGGTCCTCAGCGCCGTAGGCAGCAATGCTAACCACTGTGCCACCGTGCCGCCAAAGGCTCTGTATCTAAATGCACGCACTATTTAAAACAAAACAGATGAACAGATAAAGCAAATAGAAATAAATAAGTACAATCTGATAGCCAGTATTGAGACATGGCTGTAGGGTGCATTGATTGAAGAGAAGCACGGTAGCATAGTGGGTAGCACTTGCTTCACAGCTCCAGGGTCCCAGGTTCAATTCCTGGCTTGGGTCACAGTCTGTGTGGAGTCTACACGTTCTCCCTGTGACTGCACGGGTTTTCTCTGGGTGCTCCAGTTTCCTTCTACAAGCCCCAAAAGACGTGCTGTTAAGTAATTTGGACATTCTGAATTCTCCCTCTGTGTACCTGAACAGGCGTCGGAATAAATATTATTATTGTTTTTTAAAAGTCACAGATTGGGACCTAAATGTTGAAGGGCACGTGACATTTAGGAAAGACAGTGTTAGTGTTTGGTCCTTTGTACTTCACAAAGGAATTCACCAAACAATTCGACTTGTCCAAACCACAATCTTTTATTGAGTCTCGTGTGGTAAGATAGCAATCTGATTCAGAGCACGTTATCATGGAGTCTGCTTATTACTCCTCTGGAACTTGCACCTAGCAATGACCATTCACATGTATGTCTTATTACCCTCTCAATCTCCTTCTGAAGATGGTCAGATATGTCTCCCCTTATATTGGAGTCACAGGTTACGTGACCTTGGTTTAGAGATCATATGGTGTGTCTGTACCGCCACCTGTTGGTTGGAGGTCACACACCTTCCAACTTTGATATAGCCCATAGGCAAATCACCACAGACAGGAAGTTAGAAAAAGGTGGAGGGACAGCTCTATTAATTAATGATAGTATTAGCGCATTAGAGAAGGTTGACCTAAGGTCAGGAAACCAGAGTGTCAAAACAGTTTGGGTTCAGATAAGAAATGATGTGGGAGTGGTGTACTGGCCCCCTAATTGAAACTATACAGTGTGACTGAGTGCAAAGAAAGATACAATGGAAGGTTGTCAGAAAGGTACAGAAATAATCATGGGGGATTTTAATCTACAGATAGACGGGGAAATATAATGTGCAAAGGAGCATTGTTGAGGAGTTCATAGAATGTTTCCGGAATAGTTTCTTGGAACATCATGTTCTGAAGTCAGCCAGAGAGAAGGCTATACTAAACCTGGAAGTGAGATTAATTGATAACTTCATAGTGAAAACACCCCTAGGTAGCACCAATCATAATAATTTTACATTCAGTTTGAAGGAGAGGAGAGTTGTTACAAGGCAAGTATTATAAACTTAAATAAGGGCAATTATGAAGGCATGAAAGCAGAGCTAGTAGCTAAACTGAACTGCCAAATTAGGTTAAGGGATAGGTCCATAAAGATGCAGTGGCATTTTTTTAAAGGGATATTTCAGAATGCACAGAAAGATACGTTACAATGAAAAGATGGATGCACCATCCGTAGTTAACTATAACGAGTTTAAAACAACATCAAACTGAAAGAAAAGGCATATAATTGCACAAAGAAGACTGGCAGATCAGAGGACCGGATAGAATTTCAAGAAACAAAAGAATGACAAAAAGATTAATCGGGAGGGAAAAATAGAGTATGAGAGAAATCTGCCTGGAAACATAAATATGGATAAGTGACTGTTGGTCCTATAGAAAATGAGTCTGGAGAATTAGTAATGGAAAATAAGAGATAGCAGATGAATTGAACAGGCATTTTGCATCGGTCTTCACAATAGAGGATAGTGTGATGAATGTAGGAATTTCAGATATACATTGTATCATATGTGTTTGGTGCAGTAAGGGTTAAAAATCTGGGTTAGTGTGCATTTGAATGGTGCAGTAATTTTTTTATAGTCCTGGCTTAAAAGACAGACACTTTGGCTACAAAAGGGATACTCAATGCGTCATAAAAGTTGGCCTAATTGAATTTTGTTTCTATAAAGTAGGTTCCCTGAGGAATAGACGATGAGAGCCATTGGGCGTGATTCAGCAATCCTGTTGCGCCCAGTGTGTATCTGGATAATACTGATGAATCGTGGATGATCCCCAAATTGGGCTCTGCGCCTGGCCGAGCCAAACACGAGTCATCCGACTCACTACGCCCAGCACGATCTAGATCTCACCCTAGCTGGGCAAGATCTAGATTTGAATAATTAGTAGGCTGTTTTAAATATGCCAGGGACTTAGCATGGTGGCACAGTGGTTAGCACTGTTGCCTCATGGTACTGAGGACCCGGGTTCGATCCCGGCCCAGGGTTACTGTCCGCGTGAAGTTTGCACATTCTGCCCGTGTCAGCGTGGGTCTCATTCCCACAATCCAAAAGGATGTGCAGGGTATATTAAGGAATGGGTTAAGAGGCAATCCAATTAAATGTCTCATTTATGTTAAGTATCCATGATAAGTATTGGTGCACATTGTGGTAAATATTATGTTAAGTATTGGTGCACATTGGTACCAACGACGTAGGTAGGAAAAGGGGTGTGGATGTAATAAACAAGTTTTGGGAGTTAGGCTGGAAGTTAAAAGCCAGGACAGACAGAGTTGTCATCTCTGGTTTGTTGCCGGTGCCACGTGATAGCGAGGCTAGGAATAGGGAGAGAGTGCAGTTGAACACGTGGCTGCAGGAATGGTGTAGGAGGGGGGGCTTCAGGTATTTGGATAATTGGAGCGCATTCTGGGGAAGGTGGGACCTGTACAAGCAGGACGGGTTGCATCTGAACCAGAAGGGCACCAATATCCTGGCAGGGAGGTTTTCTAGTACTCTTTGGGAGGGTTTAAACAAACTTGGCAAGGGAATGGGAACCGGATTTGTAGTCCAGCAACTAAGGTAGCCGATGTTCAGGACATCAAAGTGTGTAGTGAGGCAGTGGGGAAGGTAACACTGACAAAGGAGAGTACTTGCAGGCACGGAGATGGGTTGAAGTGTGTATAATTCAACGCAAGAAGCATCAGGAATAAGGTGGGTGAACTTAAGGCATGGGTCGGTACTTGGAACTATGATGTGGTGGCCATCACGGAAACTTGGATAGAAGAGGGGCAGAAATGGTTGTTGGAGGTACCTGGTTATAGATGTTTCAATAAGATTAGGGAGGGTGGTAAAAGAGGTGGGGGGATTGCATTGTTAATTAGAGATAGTATAACAGCTGCAGAAAGGCAATTAAGGAGGATCTGCCTACTGAGGTAGTATGGGTTGAAGTCAGAAATAGGAAAGGAGCAGTCACCTTGTTGGGAGTTTTCTATAGGGACCCCAATAGCAGCAGAGATGTGGAGGAACAGATTGGGAAACAGATTTTGGAAAGGTGCTGAAGTCACAGGGTAGTAGTCATGGGTGACTTCAACTTCCCAATTATTGAGTGGAAACTCTTTAGATCAAATAGTTTGAATGGGCTGGTGTTTGTGCAGTGTGTCCAGGAAGCTTTTCTAACACAGCATGTAGATTGTACGACCAGAGGGGAGGCCATACTGGATTTGGTACTTGGTAATGAACCAGGGAAAGTGATAGATTTGTTAGTGGGGGAGCATTTTGGAGATAGTGACCACAATTCTGTGACTTACACTTTAGTAATGGAGAGGGATAGGTGCGTGCAACAGGGCAAGATTTACAATTGGGGGAAGGGTAAATACGATGCTGTCAGACAAGAACTGAAGTGCATAAGTTGGGAACATAGGCTGTCAGGGAAGGACACAATTGAAATGTGGAACTTGTTCAAGGAACAGATACTATGTGTCCTTGATATGTATGTCCCTGTCATAAGAACATAAGAACTAGGAGCAGGAGTAGGCCATCTGGCCCCTCGAGCCTGCTCCACCATTCAATGAGATCATGGCTGATCTTTTGTGGACCCAGCTCCACTTTCCGGCCCAAACACCATAACCCTTAATCCCTTTATTCTTCAAAAAACGATCTATCTTTACCTCAAAAACATTTAATGAAGAAGCTTCAACTGCTTCACTTGGCAAGGAATTCCATAGATTCACAACCCTTTGGGTGAAGAAGTTCCTCCTAAACTCAGTCCTAAATCTACTTCCCCTTATTTTGAGGCTATGCCCCCTAGTTCTGTTTTCACCCGCCAGTGGAAACAACCTGCCCGCATCTATCCTATCTATTCCCTTCATAATTTTATATGTTTCTATAAGATCCCCCCTCATCCTTCTAACTTCCAATGAGTACAGTCCCAATCTACTCAACCTCTCCTCATAATCCAACCCCTTCAACTCTGGGATTAACCTAGTGAATCTCCTCTGCACACCCTCTAGTGCCAGTACGCCCTTTCTCAAGTAAGGAGATCAAAACTGAACACAATACTCCAGGTGTGGCCTCACTAACACCTTATACAATTGCAGCATAACCTCCCTAGTCTTAAACTCCATCCCTCTAGCAATGAAGGACAAAATTCCATTTGCCTTCTTAATCACCTGTTGCACCTGTAAACCAACTTTCTGTGACTCATGCACTAGCACATCCAAGTCTCTGTGCACAGCAGCGTGCTTTAATATTTTATCATTTAAATAATAATCCCGTTTGCTGTTATTCCTACCAAAATGGATAACCTCACATTTGTCAACATTGTATTCCATCTGCCAGACCCTAGCCCATTCACTTAACCTATCCAAATCCCTCTGCAGACTTCCAGTATCCTCTGCACTTTTCGCTTTACCACTCATCTTAGTGTCATCTGCAAACTTGGACACATTGCCCTTGGTCCCCAACTCCAAATCATCTATGTAAATTGTGAATAATTGTGGGCCCAACACGATCCCTGAGGGACACCACTAGCTACTGATTGCCAACCAGAGAAACGCCCATTAATCCCCACTCTTTGCTTTCTGTTAATTAATCTGTTAATTCTGTTAACCAATCCTCTATCCATGCTACTATTTTACCATTAATGCCATGCATCTTTATGTTATGCAGCAACCTTTTGTGTGGCACCTTGTCAAAGGCTTTCTGGAAATCCAGATATACCACATCCATTGGCTCCCCGTTATCTACTGCACTGGTAATGTCCTCAAAAATTTCCACTAAATTAGTTAGGCACGACCTGCCCTTTATGAACCCATGCTGCGTCTGCCCAATGGGACAATTTCTATCCAGATGCCTCGCTATTTCTTCCTTGATGATAGATTCCAGCATCTTCCCTACTACCGAAGTTAAGCTCACTGGCCTATAATTTCCCGCTCTCTGCCTACCTCTTTTTTTAAACAGTGGTGTCACGTTTGCTAATTTCCAATCCACCGGGACCACCCCAGAGTCTAGTGAACTTTGGTAAATCATCACTAGTGCATCTGCAATTTCCCTAGCCATCTCTTTTAGCACTCTGGGATGCATTCCATCAGGGCCAGGAGACTTGTCTACCTTTAGCCCCATTGGCTTGCCCTTGTCATGCAGGGAAGAGATGGTCGAGTGAGGGAACCATGGTTGACAAGAGAAGTTGAATGTCTGGTTAAGAGGAAGAAGAATACTTACGACAGGCTGAGG
Organism: Scyliorhinus canicula; assembly: GCF_902713615.1. Taxonomy (NCBI): domain Eukaryota; kingdom Metazoa; phylum Chordata; class Chondrichthyes; order Carcharhiniformes; family Scyliorhinidae; genus Scyliorhinus; species Scyliorhinus canicula. Next base: position 221,526,579 of record NC_052147.1, read on the forward strand.
AAACAAGGTTCAGACAGGGGCTGGAGGGATATAAGATAGCCAGGAGGGAACTGAAGAAAGGGATTAGGAGAGCTAAGAAAAATCTTTGGTGGGTGGGATCAAGGAAAACCCTTTTACACATATGTGAGAAATATGATGATAACTAGAGCGAAGGTAGGTCCGATCAAGGACAGTAACGGGAGATTCTGTATTGAGTCAGAAGAGATAGGAGATGTCTTGAACGAGTACTTTTCTTCAGTATTTACAAATGAGAGGGGCCATATTGTTGGAGAGGACAGTGTGAAACAGACTGGTAAGCTCGAGGAGATACTTGTTAGGAAGGAAGATGTGTTGGGCATTTTGAAAAACTTGAGGATAGACAAGTCCCCTGGGCCTGATGGGAAATATCCAAGGATTCTATGGGAAGTAGGAGATGAAATTGCAGAGCCATTGGCAATGATCTTTTCGTCCTCACTGTCCACAGGGGTGGTACCAGGGGATTGGAGAGTGGCTAATGTTGTGCCCCTGTTCAAAAGAGGGAATAGGGATAACCCTGGGAATTACAGGCCAGTTAGTCTTACTTCGGTAGTAGGCAAAGTAATGGTAAGGACACTGAGGGATAGGATTTTTGAGCATCTGGAAAGTCACTGCTTGATTAGGGATAGTCAGCACAGATTTGTGAGGGGTAGGTCTTGCCTTACAAGTCTTATTGAATTCTTTGAGGAGGTGACCAAGCATGTGGATGAAGGTAAAGCAGTGGATGTAGTGTACATGGATTTTAGTAAGGCATTTGACAAGGTTCCCATGGTAGGCTCAGGCAGAAAGTAAGGAGGCATGGGATAGTGGGGAATTTGGCCAGTTGGATAATGAACTGGCTAACCAATAGAAGTCAGAGAGTGGTGTCGATGGCAAATATTCAGCCTGGAGCTCAGTTACCAGTGGCGCACCGCAGGGATCAGTTCTTCATTAATGACTTGGATGAGGGAGTTGAAGGGTGGGTCAGTAAATTTGCAGATGATATGAAGATTGGTGGAGTTGTGGATAGCGAGGAGGGCTGTTGTCGGCTGCAAAGAGACATAGATAGGATGCAGAGCTGGGCTGAGAAGTGGCAGATGGAGTTTAACCCTGAAAAGTGTGAGGTTGTCCATTATGGAAGGACAAATATGAATGTGGAATACAGGGTTAACGGTAGGGTTCTTGGCAATGTGGAGGAGCAGAGAGATCTTGGGGTCTATGCTCATAGATTGTTGAAAGTTGCCACTCAAGTGGATAGAGCTGTGAAGAAGGCCTATGGTGTGCTAGCATTCATTAGCAGAGGAATTGAACTTAAGAGCAGTGCAGTGATGATGCAGCTGTACAAAACCTTGGTAAGGCCACATTTGGAGTACTGTGTGCAGTTCTGGTCGCCTCATTTTAGAAAGGATGTGGAAGCTTTGGAAAAGGTGCAAAGGAGATTTACCAGGATGTTGCCTGGAATGGAGAGTAGGTCTTACGAGGAAAGGTTTAGGGTGCTAGGCCTTTTCTCATTAGAACGGAGAAGGATGAGGGGCAACTTGATAGAGGCTTGTAAGATGATCAGGCGAATTGATAGACAGTCAGAGACCTTTTCCCCATTACAAGGGGACATAAATTTAAGGTGAATGGTGGAAGATATAGGGGAGATGTCGGAGGTAGGTTCCTTACCCAGAGAGTAGTGGGGGCATGGAATGCACTGCCTGTGGAAATAGTTGAGTCAGAAACATTAGGGACCTTCAAGCGGCTATTGGATAGGTACATGGATTACCGTAAAATGATGGGGTATTGATTAATTTGTTCTTAATCTAGGACAAAAGTTCGGCACAACATCGTGGGCCGAAGGGCCTGTTCTGTGCTGTATTTTTCTTTGCTCTAAGTTCTGTGTTCTATCCAGTAATTGACACTGATATGTAAAGAAGCTTCAGGTGGCCTTTGGGGCATGTGATGTGATGATAGAATTTTTGTACAGAGTTGTTTTAAAGGAAAATAAAGGTGTTTGTGAGAAGGAGTAGAACTTTTGACTCTTTATACAACAAAAAGTATATATAATGGCTGAACCTACGATAAAGATGGCTGGATATGACTATCCCCCTTATTTTCTGAAAGGGGATCGTACGACCAATGGAGAAGTGCAGTCGTTATGTGGACTAAGGTAACTGCCTTGGGAAAGAGGAAACAAGGTATGGCATTGGCTCTTTCTCTACCTTATGAGAGTAAAATCCGAAGCAAAGTGTTTTCTGAGCTGGAATTGGAAGAGTTAGACTCAGAAGAAAGTCTGGAGACTCTATTACGTTATATGAATAAGATTTATCAAAAGGATGACCTGTTAAGTGCGTATGAAGCCTGGTCAGATTTTGATAGATTCCGGAAAACAGAGGATGTCTCCATGGAAGACTATATAATGGAATTTAGTAAACTATATAAAAGGCTGCAGAAACACAGCCTGGAATTTCCACAGTCTGTGTTGGCATTTAACTTACTGGACTGAGTTAGAGTGAGCAACATGAATAGGCTCCTGGTTTTGACAGGAGTTCAGTTTCCGGATAAGAATACCTTATTCGATCAGATGTCAGAGACCTTGAAAACATTTCTGGGGAAACATTCAATTCCTATGGCTCTGATGACCCAAATAAGACAGTCAGCAATAAAGCATGGAAGATACATTACTGACAGGATGGCGAAATCGTACGGCTACGAACTGATTGCAAGAGTATGGAAGGAGATCGGGACCCGGAAAATATGAGGACAGAACCCCATTTAGAACCTAGAAAAGGAGGAGGAATATGGAGAATGGAAATAGGAAGATGAACCCCAGAAATGCCGGGGTATGATAAATAGATGTTTTCGGTGTGACTCTCTATACCATTATGCTTTCAACTGTCCAGCACTTTATCATAGAGTGTTTGAAGTGACACATGACATGGAAGAGTCAGAAGAGGAAAAAGATAGTGACTAGAAAGAAGGAATTGTCCTATTAACAAGCAGTTTTACTCCGGTAATGAGGATGTTGGTTGCAGAATCCTTCAATTGTGCTGTATTAGACAGTGGCTGCACATCTACTGTGTGTGGGATTGACTGGTTAAAATGTTACCTAGACTCTTTGAATGCTGAAAATTGTAACAAGGTGAAGGAATTTGAAAGTTCCACAAGTTTCAGATTTGGGGATGATAATACTCTGAAGTCGCTGAAAAGAGTGGTGATCCCTTGCAATATTGCCAGAGTGAATCATTCCATTAGCACAGATGTTGTATCAAGTGCTTCTGAGCAGACCGTCGATGAAGAAAGCACAGGATATGAAACAGGATAAGGGAACAGTTTTTGGAAAGACGGTGGACGTACAATTTACAGTCGGGACACTATTGTATTCCATTACTGACAAATAATATTTCAGGTGCAGTTGTTAAGGATGTGTTAATGGCAGTTGGAAATGGGACTTTACTGATAAGAAGCTTGCTGTATTAAAACTGCATAGACAATTTGCGCATCCATCTCCTCGGAGGATGAAAAATTTATTAAAGGATGCAGGGGTAAGGGATGAAGATAATACTAAGCTGATAGAACAGGTTAGTGATCGTTCTGAAGTTTGTAGGAAGTACAGATGGACACCATCACGACCAGGAATTTTAACGACATTGTGGCCATGTACCTTAAGATCTGGGATAAAGCTAACAATATATTTATTTTGCATTTTATAGATTTAGCAACCAGATTTAGTCAATCAACTATTGTAGAAAATAAAGAAGAGAGTAATTCTTTTTTTTAATAAATGTTTTTATTCTCCATTTACACCCCACCCACAGACAGTAAACGGTAACAAATACAAAATCAATCCCCTTAACAATAACAACGATCCCATCCTCTCACCACCCCAAACAACGGCCCACCTATCAATATATGCTCCAATAAAACAAACCCTCCCACTGTGGAAACAAAAAACAAAAGTGAAAAAGAAAAAAGGAGTCCAGGACCGCCCATGGTCACCATAGAGTCCACCTCCCCCACACTCAACGCCGTCCAACCTCTGAAAGAGTGCTGTACATGATACCCAAGAGTTGTAACCTCCCCCCCCCCCCACTCCTCCCGTCCACTGCCTCTTGTAAAACTCCTTCCCCCAACCTTGGTTCCTTCCCCCCAACTTTCCACCCTGGCTAGACCACTCGGACCCTGTTCTGCCTGGCTCCGATGGCTGCAGCCCCTCCCCCCACCTCACTCCCATTCACTGGCCGGCTTAAACCCCCGCCCGGGTCCCTTTCCCCGTTGCCCGACCCAAGGAAAGCCCAAAAATCCCCTTTTAGCACACAAACCCCGCATATCCACCTACACCTCAAAGAGCCCTCACTTCGAGTGAAATTCCCATCACTTCCCTTGTCCAAATATATACAACATCGGCTCCTTTAGCCCATACACCCGCACGTAGTGAAACAAACAAACAACAAAAAAAGAAAATACAGTCATGAGGTTACATCGGCACATGGCCATTTCTCAATTTCTCAGTTCTGCCACAGTCCTTTTGCCTTCGCAAACTCCTCCGCTGCCTCTGACGTTCCAAAATAAAAGTCCTTGAGCTTGTAAGTCACGCTCAGCTTCGCTGGATATACAATGCTGCACTGCACCTTGCTAATATACAGTGTCCTCTTCACCCGGTTGAAAGCAGCCCGCCTCCTCGCCAGCTCCACCATAAAGTCCTGGTATACACGTATACCAGCTCCAGCCCACTGCACCACCCGCTTCTGCTTGGCCCAGCACAGGACCTTCTCCTTCACACTGTACCTACGAAAGCACAAAGTCACTACCCTTGGCGGCTCACTCGCCTTTGGTACAGGCCTCCACGACCGATGAGCCCGATCCAGTTCATATCGGGAGGGATCCTCCCCCTCCCCCAATAGTTTCGCCAGCATCGCAGCAAAATGCTCAGTCGGCCTCGGCCCTTCAACTCATTCAGGCAGCCCCACAATCCTCACATTCTGTCGCCTGGATCTGTTTTCCAGGTCTTCCATTTTTCCTTGCAGATCCTTGTTAATTTCCATCACCTTCCGCATCTCCTTCCCCATCAACGTAAGTTGATCACCATTGCTGCAATAATGTCTCCTCCACTTCCTTCAGCGCCTCCCCTTGCTTCCGCACCTCCGCCACTGCGCTCGACACCGGCATCGTCACCGGGGAAATCGCCTCCTCCACTAGCACACTCAAAACCTTCCTCATCTCCTTCCTCATTGTCTCCATGTATTTTGTAAACTGCCTTTCGAATTCCGCAGCCATCACCTTAGTTATTTCTTCAGCCGTAAGCAATGCAGCCTCCCCTGATGCTCCTTGGTGACCCCGCGGTGACCTTTCTACTCCCCGATGAACTTTCAGCTGTTTTCACAGCCGTTTTCTTACTGGACCTCGACATGTCCCTTCCCTGTGCTTTCTCCTGGCCTTCACCGCCTTCGCTGCCCCTAGGACCGGGCGTCAATCCCCGACAATGCCGTTCCCGAACGGGAGTCCTCCAATGTGCGGCTGCCTCCCGCCCGCCGTCACCGGAAGTCCCAAAAGAGAGTAATTCTTTTTTTTTTAATTTAGAGTACCCAATTCAGTTTTTCAATTCCATCTTTGGGTTGTGGGGGCGAAACCCATGCAAACACGGGGAGAATGTGCAAACTCTACACGGACAGTGACCCAGAGCCAGGATCGAACCTGGGATCTCGGTGCCATGAGGCTGCAAAGCTAACCCACTGCGCCACCGTGCTGCCCCATAATTCTTGACCAAACGTGAATATCACAGTTATGAATACGGCTGCGGAAAGCCCATTTAGTAATGGTGTGTGTGAAAGAAACCATGCTGTGATAGATGACATACTCCGGGAAACTTTGGCAGATAGACCAAAGTGCAAGTTAAATTCAGCTTTAGCATGGGCGGTACATGCAAAGAATTCATTGCACATGGTTGGGGACTATAGTCCCTATCAATTAGTGTATGGTAGAAATCCTAAACTTCCGTCCATTTTGCATGACAAGCCTCCAGCTTGGGAAGGGACTACAATTAGTTCTGCTTTTGCTGAGCATTTAAATGCATTACATAGCAGTAGAAAAGCTTTTTTGGAAGCAGAAGTCTCTGAAAGAATTCACCGAGCTTTAAGGCATAATGTACGGCCATCAAATACCGTTTTCAGCAAGGAGACATAGCATACTATAAGAGAGACAATTTTAATGAATGGAAAGGCCCAGGGAAGATCACAGGCATAGATGGCAAAACAATTATTTTGCAACATGGCAATCAAACTGTTAGGGTACATTCATCAAGGATAATAGGTACAGATTGCAAATTTTAAAATTTAGACAGAGCAGACAGACATGACGAGGAACCACGGTCATCTGGTACGCACGTGTTACAGAACTATGATTACCAGTTAACTGATATAGATAGGGTTTCTGTAGAAGAGCACAATACTTCTGATGAATTAGAACAAGCCATTTTTCCGAAAGGACGACTGCCTAAAGTTGGTACAAAAGTACCATACTTGCCTAAAGTGTCTAGTCAATGGAAGGATGCAACTGCTATTAGTAGAGAAGGGAAGGCCACTAGAAGGTATAAACATTGGTTGAATGTACAGCATTCAGGAGGGGTGTCAAGACAATGGATTGGGAACATGATGTTCAAAAATGGAGGGCACAGAAATGCAGTGCCAGTTCAGATAGTACATCAGGTAGTGAACAGGTTCGCAGGAAAAGGTCGAGAACTATTGAAAGTACATCCCATAGCAGAAGGGAAAGATCAAGCAGTAGCAGTACAGAATGAAATACCAGGCGGGTTAGGGGACGTAGTTTATCACGGTCTCGGAACATGGGTAAGACTATAAATACTTGGAGTAGAAGCCCACATGCATCTGAGATTTTGGTGGCTTCCAATAAATTAGATGAAAAAGTTATAAACAATGCCAAACAGCAAGAACTGCATAGTTGGAGTGAATTTGGGGTAGTACACGGAAGTGCCGGATAGGGGACAAAGAGCTCTATCCCACAGATGGATTTGCATGGAAAAGGTTCTTCCGGATGGAACTTAAAAGGCAAAGGCCAGGTTTCTGGCAAGGGGATTTGAAGAAAACTTAGACGATCAGGATTTAAGGGTAGATTCACCTCCAGCAGGAAAGGTTATTTTAAAGATCTTGGCTCTATTAGCCACAAATGCATGGAAGTACAAATCTATAGATATAAAAGCTGCCTTTTTGCAGGGGCATCGGCTTCAGAGAGACATTTTTCTCCGTCCTAAAGAGGCAGCTAACACAGAAGGGGTACTCTGGAAGTTGAACAAATGCGTATATGGATTAAATGCTGCGTCTGGAGTCTGGTATTTTTCAGTAAGATCAGTTTTGTTAAAGTTAGGCTGTTGCCAGTTAAAGGCAGATCCGGCAATGTTTTACTGGCACTATAAAGTAAATCTTTCTGGCATCTTTATGATGCATGTCGATGATATTTTGTGGGGTGTGATTAGTGATTGCAAAGCTATTGTAATCTCTGTTTTGAGGAAAGAATTCAGGGTTGAAAGTCAGGCTTCCGGAGCATTTAAATATATTGGACTGGAAATCGGACAGACTAAGTTAGGGGCAACTTTACGTCAGCAATCGTATTTGGAGAGCATCAGCCCAATAGCAATTAGTCGTGGTCGGGTTTCACAAAAAGACACAATGGTTTCAAAGATGGAGAAAGAGCAACTGTGAAGTTTCATAGAACATAGAACATAGAGCATACAGTGCAGAAGGAGGCTATGCGGCCCATCGAGTCTGCACCAACCCACTTAAGCCCTCACATCCACCCTATCCCCGTAACCCAATAACCCCTCCTAACCTTTTTGGTCACTAAGGGCAATTTATCATGGCCACTCCACCTAACCTGCACGTCTTTGGACTGCCTCTTGAATATATTCAATGTTTTAACATCAACTACTTCCTGTGGCAATGAATTCCACAGGCTCACCACACTTTGGGTGAAGAATTATCTCCTCATCTCAGTCCGAAATGGTTTACCCTGAATCCTCAGACTGTGACCCCTTGTTCTGGACACACCCATCATTGGTAACATCTTTCCTGTACCTACCCTGTCTACTCCTGTTAGAATTTTATAAGTCTATAAGATCCCCCATCACTCTTCTGAACTCCAGCGAATGCAATCCTAACCTAGTCAACCGCTCCTCATATGACAGTCCTGCCATCCATAGAATCAGTCTCCTCCATGATAGTTTCCTCCATGATAGTCCTCAATACGGGGGCCCTGCAAGGCTGTGTACTTTGCCCCCCACCATATCACTATACACACACGACTGTGTGGCACAATTTGGCTCCAACTCCATCTACAACTTTGCTGATGACATAACCGTAGTGGGTCGGATCTCGAACAAAGATGAGTCAGAGTAAAGGAGGGAGAGAGAGAACCTAGTGGTGTGGTGCAATAACAACAATCTCTCCCTCAACATCAGCAAAACTAAGGAGCTGGTCAGTGACTTCAGTGTGTAAGGGCATTAAACACCCCTGTCTGCATCAATGGTGCCAAGGTGGAGATGGCTGACAGCTTCAAATTCCTAGGTGTGAACATTACCAACAATCTATCCTGGACCACCCGTGTCAACACTACATCCAAGAAAGTACAAAAGCGCCTATACTTCCTCAGGAAACTAAGGACATTTGGCATATCCATATTGACTCTATGCACCATTGAAAGCATCCTATCTCGCTTCATCACAGCTTGGTATGGCAACTGGTTGGCCCAAGACAGTAAGAAACTACAGTGAGTCATGAACACAGCCCAGTCCATCACACGAACCCACCCCTCCCATCCATTGATTCTGTCTACGTCTCCCGCTGCCTTGGGAAAGTGGGCAGCATAATCAAAGACGCCTCCCATCCGGGTTATTCTCTTTTCCAACCTCTTCCATTGGACATAGTTACAAAAGTCTGAGAACATCCAGTAACAGATTCAAAAACAGCTTCTTCCCCGGTGTTACCAAACTCCAGAATGACCCTCTTATGGACTGAACAGATCTCTCCACACATCTTGTCTACACCCGATGTCTATGCACTGATATTGTGTATTTATCGTATTTCCTATGATTTTTTCATGTATGAAACGATCTGCTTGGAGTGTATGCAGAACAATACTTTTTGCTGTATCTCAGTGCACATGACAATAAATCTAAATCGAATCAAGTCAATGCAAGTAGACAGAGTCAACATGGTTTTGTTTAACAATTTTTTTAGAGTTCTTTGAAGGAGTCAAATGTGCTGTGGATAAATGGGAACAGGTGGATGTACTGTACCTAGGTTTACAGAAGGCATGTGATAAGGTTTTTAAAACATTTTTAATTTTTTTATTTGTCATGAGACGTGGCGTTGCTGGCAGGCCAGCATTTGTTGGCCATCCCTGAGGGCACTTAAGAGTCAACCACATTGCTATGGATCTGGAGTCACATGTAAGGATGACAGATTCCATTCCCAAAAGTAAACTGGTGAACCAGATGGACTTTTACAACAATCAACAATGGTTTCATGGCCATCATTAGACTTTCAATTCCAGGTTTTTATTGAATTTAAATTCCATCATCTGCCCTGGTGGGATTCGAACCCGGGTTCCCAGAGCATTACCTTAGGTCTCTGGATTACTAGTTCAGTGACAATACCATTGCCTCTGCTCGCCACATCAAAGGCTATTGCGGAAAATAATAGCTGATGGTGAAGTGGGTAACATATTAGTATGGACTGAGATTGGCCAGCTAACAGGAAACAGAGGGGAGCAATTGACCTTTTTTTCTGATTGGCAGGTGATGTGCCATTGGGATTAGTACTGGAGCACCAACTTTTTATAATTTATATGAATGAGTTGGGTGAATGGTCAGATGGTATGGTTGCTAAATTTGCGGATGACGCAAAGGTAGGTAGGAAAGTAAATTGTGAAGAGGATGTAAAAAGGTTACAAAGTAGTATAAGACCATAAGAACTACGAACAGGAGTAGGCTATTCGGCCCATCGAGCCAGTTCCACCATTCAATAGGAAAAGACAAGGCTGAAGCATTCACACCAGAAGTGCTGAGTGGATGATCCATCTCGGTCTCCTCCAGAGATCCCCAGCATCACAGATACCAATTTCCAGCCAATTCAATTCACCCCACGTGACATCAAGAAATGGCTGAAGGCACTGGATACTGCAAAGAATATGGGCCCAAGGCAACAGTACTGAAGACTTGTGCTCCAGAACCTGCTGCACCCCTAGCCAAGTTGTTCCAGTACAGCTGCAACACTGGCATCTACCCGGCAATGTTGAAAATTACCTAGGTATGCCCTGCACACAAAAAGCAGGATAAATCCAACCTCGCCAATTTCTGTCCAATCAGTCTACTCTCAATCATCAGTAAAGTGATGGAAGGCGTCATCAACAATGTTATCAAGGGGGACTTCCGGTGGCGGCAATGCGCAGTTGAGCCGCACATTCGGCGGCTCCCGCGATTAACGGACTTCGGGGCTTTTTCAGGGCCCCCAACGGAGCTGAGGAGGCAAATCCCGACGGGGTAAGAGGCCAGGAGTCGCCCCAGCGGTCCCATGGTCTGGACCAGGAGTGGGGCAGAGATAAGATTGACGAAAACACCCAGGAAAAATCGGGGGGCAGGAAAACAAAATGGCGGCCGGCGAAAGCTTTGAGGAGCTGAGGAAGTGGGTCCAGGTGCAGCAGACAATTCTGCTGCACTGCGTCCAGGAGCTGAAGTTGGAGCTGGTGGAGTCCATCAAGGTAACCAACAGGGAACTGATGGAGACTCAGACAGCCCAGGGGGCTGCGATCCGGGAGCTGCAGCAGCAGGCCGTCGAAAGGGAGGACGAGGTCGTGGCCGTGGTGGGGAAGGTGGAGATGCATGAGGCGCTCCACAAAAGATGGCAGGAGCGGTTCGAAGAGCTGGACAACCGGTCGAGGAGGAAGAATTTACGGATTCTGGGCCTCACGGAGGGGCTGGAGGGATCGGACCTAGCGGCCTATGTGGTGATGATGCTAAACTCGCTGATGGGGGCTGGGTCCTTCCAGGGGCCCCTGGAGTTGGAGGGGGCCCACAGAATTCTGGCTAGGAGGCTCAAGCCGAACGAGCCGCCGCGTGCGGTGTTGGTGAGGTTCCACCGGTTCGTGGATCGTGAGTGTGTGCTCCGGTGGGCCAAGAAGGAGCGGAGCAGCAAGTGGGAGAACACGGAGGTGCGGATCTTCCATGACTGGAGTGCGGAAGTGGCGAGGCGGAGGGCCGGGTTTAACCGGACGAAGGCGGTGCTCCACAGACGGAAGGTGAAGTTTGGAATGTTGCAGCCGGCACGTCTGTGGGTCACCTATAAGGATCGGCACCATTATTTTGAGTCCCCGGAGGAGGCGTGGGCCTTCGTGCAAGCTGAGAAACTGGACTCAAACTGAGGGTCCCCCTGATGGGATATGCTGTATAACACTGTATTTATTTATACTGTATTTGTATTTGCTGGGTTTAGGGTAAGATGTGGGGTGGCTTTAGGGTGGGTGGGGTGATGTCGTACGGGTGTTTTCTTTATGGGTTTTCAAGCAGGGGTTGGGTGGACGGGTTCGGGCAGAGGGGTAAACGGGGTGTTCGGGGAGCTGGTGGGGGGGACTGACAATGGGAGTGGCCCTGGAGGAGGCGGGGCCCGGTAGGGCGAAAGCGCGGGCTTTCTGCGGGGTTCCCGCGCTGTGAGAGGGAGGGGGCGTGTTTTCTTTTCCCGCGCAGGAGCGGGGGGAGGGTGGACTCGTTGACGGGCACGATGGAGGAGGGGCAGTCCCATGTTGGGAGGAGCCGAAAGTAGGGCGGGAGCCGCCGGGGTCAGCAGAAGTTAGCTGGCTCACGGGAGTGCTGTAGAGGGGGGGGGGGCATGGCTAGGAGGGGTCCTAGCCTGGGGGGGGAGGGGAGGGGGGGGTACCGGGTTGCTGCTGAAACGGTCAGGAAGGAGCTGGAGGACGCAGGGGGTGCTGGAGGGGGGGAGTTGCCGCCGTTGGAAACTGGCAGAGCGTGGGACGCTGGCCGGGTATGGGCAAGGGATGGGGTATGGCTAATCGGCAGGGGAAGGGGGCAGGGAGCCCTCGGATCCGGCTGATAACCTGGAATGTGAGGGGGCTGAATGGGCCGGTCAAAAGGGCCCGAGTATTTGCGCACCTGACGGGACTCAAGGCGGATGTGGCCATGCTCCAGGAGACACACCTGAGAGTGGTGGACCAGGTCCGGCTGTGGAAGGGGTGGGTGGGCCAAGTATTCCACTCAGGGCTGGATGAGAAGAGTAAAGGGGGTGGCGATCCTGGTGGGGAAGAAGGTGTCGTTTGAGGCGTTGAAGGTGTGGCTGACAGTGGCGGGAGGTACGTGATGGTGAGTGGCAAGCTGCAGGGGGAGCGGGTAGTGTTGGTGAATGTTTGTGCCCCAAATTGGGACGATGCGGGGTTTATGCGGCGTATGTTGGGCCGCATTCCGGACCTGGAGGCGGGGGGCCTGATCATGGGGGGGGGACTTTAACCATTGGATCGATCCAAGTCCCGGACGGGTAGGAGGTCGGCGGCGGCTAAGGTGCTGAGGGGATTCATGGACCAGATGGGGGTGTGGACCCTTGGAGGTTTGCGAGGCCAAGGGCCAGGGAATACTCGTTTTTCTCCCATATACATAAGGCCTACTCGAGGATTGATTTTTTTGTCCTGAGCAGGGGGCTGGTGTCGAGGGTGGAGGAAGTGGAATACTCCGCCATTGCCATTTCGGATCATGCCCCGCACTGGATGGACCTCGGGCTGGGGGAAGAGAGGGACCAACGTCCGCTCTGGCGCATGGAGGTGGGGCTGTTGGCAGATGAGGAGGTGGCCGGAAGGGTCCGGGGGTGTATCGAGAGATACCTCGAGGCCAATGATAACGGGGAGGTTCGGGTGGGGACGGTCTGGGAGGCATTGAAGGCGGTGATGAGGGGGGAATTGATCTCCATCCGAACCCATAGGGAGAGGGGGGAGCAGAGGGAAGGGGAAAGACTGATAGGGGAGATGGTGCAGGTGGATAGGAGATATGCGGAGGCCCCAGAGGAGGGATTGCTGGGGGAGAGGCGTGGCCTTCAGGCTAGATTTGACCTACTGACGACCAGAAAGGCGGAAGCTCAGTGGAGGAAAGCACAGGGGGCGGTGTATGAATAAGGGGAGAAGGCGAGCAGGATGCTGGCGCACCAGCTCCGGAAGCGAGACGCGGCCAGGGAGATTGGGGGAGTGATGGATAGAGCTGGGAAGGTGGTGCGGAGGGGGGTAGATGTCAATGGGGTCTTCAGGGACTTCTATGGGGAATTGTACCGGTCTGAACCCCCGGTGGAGGAGGGTGGAATGGGGCGCTTCTTGGACAAGTTGCGATTCCCGAGGGTGGAAGAGGAGCAGGTGGAGGGACTAGGGGCGCCGATCGAGCTGGAGGAGGTGGTCAAAGGGATAGGGAGCATGCAGTCGGGGAAGGCGCCGGGGCCAGACGGGTTTCCGGCGGAATTCTATAAAACGTATTTGGACCTGTTGGGCCCCCTGTTGGTCCGGACCTTTAACGAGGCAAGGGGGGGGGGGGCTCTGCCCCCAACTATGTCACGGGCGCTGATTTCCTTGATCCTGAAGCGGGACAAGGACCCTCTGCAGTGTGGATCATATAGGCCGATTTCGCTGCTGAACGCCGACGCTAAGCTGCTGGCAAAGATCCTGGCCACTAGAATAGAGGATTGTGTGCCTGGGGTCATACATGAGGACCAGACGGGGTTTGTGAAGGGAAGGCAGCTGAACACAAACGTACGAAGGCTCCTCAACGTCATTATGATGCCGGCTGTGGAAGGGGAGGCGGAGATAGTGGTGGCGTTAGACACGGAGAAGGCCTTCAATGGGGTTGAGTGGGAGTACTTGTGGGAGTTGTTGGAGAGGTTTGGGTTTGGGGAGGGGTTTATCCGGTGGGTGAGGCTGCTCTACGAGGCCCCGATGGCAAGTGTAGCCACAAATAGGAGGAGGTCGGAGTACTTTCGGCTGTATCGGGGGACGAGACAGGGGTGCCCCCTGTCCCCCTTGCTCTTCGCATTGGCGATTGAGCCCCTGGCCATGGCATTGAGGGAGTCAGGGAACTGGAGGGGCCTGGTGCGGGGTGGGGAGGAGCATCGAGTGTCGCTGTACGCGGACGACCTGTTGCTGTATGTGGCGGACCCGGTGGGGGGGATGCCGGAGGTGATGAGGATTCTTAGGGAATTCGGGGGTTTCTCGGGGTAGAAGTTGAACCTGGGCAAGAGTGAGGTGTTTGTGGTGCATCCGGGGGATCAAGAGGAGGGGATTGGTAGGCTCCCATTGAAGCAGGCAGGGAAGAGCTTCAGGTACCTAGGGGTCCAGGTGGCGGGGAGCTGGGGGGGCCCTGCACAAGCTCAACCTCACAAGATTGGTGGAGCAGATGGAGGAGGAGTTTAAGAGATGGGATATGTTACCGCTGTCACTGGCGGGGAGGGTGCAGTCCGTCAAGATGACGGTGCTCCCGAGGTTTTTGTTCCTGTTCCAGTGCCTCCCCATCCTTTTCCCGAAGGCCTTTTTTAGGAGGGTCAACAGGAGTATCACGGGATTTGTGTGGGCGCATGGGACTCCGAGGGTTCGAAGAGTGTTCTTGTAACGAGGCAGGGATAGGGGGGGGCTGGCGTTGCCCAACCTCTGTGGGTACTACTGGGCAGCCAACGCAGCGATGGTGCGTAAGTGGGTAATGGACGAGGAAGGGGCAGCGTGGAAGAGGATGGAGGCGGCGTCTTGTGTGGGCACGAGCCTGGAGGCACTAGTAACGGCGCCGTTGCCGCTCCCTCCAACGAGGTATACCACGAGCCCGGTGGTGGCGGCTACCCTCAAAATTTGGGGGCAATGGAGACGGCACAGGGGAGAAATGGGGGGCTCGATGGAGGCCCCGATACGGGGGAACCATCGGTTCATCCCAGGGAGCATTGATGGTGGATTTCTGGGCTGGCACAGGGCAGGGGTTAGGAGGTTGAGGGACATGTTTATGGAGGGGAGGTTCGCGAGCTTGGGGGAGTTAGAGGGGAAGTTTGGGCTCCCCCGGGGAACATGTTTCGGTACATGCAGGTTAGGGCGTTTGCCAGGCGGCAGATGGAGGGGTTCCCCTTGTTGCCCCCACGTGGGGTACGGGACAGGGTGCTCTCGGGGGTGTGGGTCGGAGGAGGGAGGATTTCAGACATATACCGGGTAATGCAGGAGGTAGACGAGGCCTCGGTGGAGGAACTGAAGGGTAAATGGGAAGAGGAGCTGGGTGAGGAGATTGAGGAGGGGACGTGGGCGGATGCCCTGGAGAGAGTGAATTCCTCCTCTTCCTGTACGAGGCTTAGCCTCATACAGTTCAAGGTGCTGCATAGGGCCCACATGACTGGGTCGAGGATGAGCAGGTTTTTCGGAGGAGAGGACAGGTGTGCTAGGTGCTCGGGGAGCCCAGCGAACCACGCCCATATGTTTTGGGCGTGCCCAGCGTTGGGGGAGTTGTGGAAGGGGATAGCAAGGACGGTGTCGAGGGTGGTGGGATCCAGGGTCGAGCCAGGCTGGGGACTCGCAATTTTTGGGGTTGCAGTGGAGCTGGGAGTGCAGGAGGCGATAGAGGCCGGTGTTCTGGCCTTTGCGTCCCTAGTAGCCCGGCGGAGGATCTTGCTCCAATTGAAGGATGCGAGGCCCCCAAGCGTGGAGGCCTGGATCTCGGATGTGGCGGGGTTCATTAAATTGGAGAGGGTGAAATTTGCCCTGAGGGGATCAGTACAAGGGTTTTTCAGGCGGTGGCAGCCTTTTCTGGACTTCCTGGCGGAAAGGTAGGGAAAAAGTCCCCCATCAGCTGCCACTAGCAGAGGCCTTTTGTGCTGCTTAACCCATGTGGCTGTGCATCCACATGCTGTGGTTGTGGGTTGGGTGGAGTGTGGTGGAGTGTAATGGATCGCTGTATACCCCACTTTCTCGCTGACCACTGAAGGGAAACTATAGGGACCTTTGTGCCAGAAACACTGTTGTCTGCCGGGACGGATATCTCTGGGTCCATATCGGAACCTGAGTCATAGTATTCTTGCTGGGCTGGACATGACAACCCAGATGCCTGGACCCACAAGCCAATGGGTGGCTTATGCTGTGGCGGAAGTGGTACTACCGCCGGTCGAACATCCCAACAGGTGACCTCACACCTGGTCAAATGTCCACATGCTTCTTAAGGGTCTTTCCTTGGACTAGAACCCTTTATGAGACTGGGCCAGTCTGGTCCAGTATGACTCCCGGGACCACAATATGCCGTTGCCAAAATCCATGCATAAATGGTTTCCACGGCACACAACATTCGCTCCAGGGCCCCTGAACAACAGTGACTCTTCTGCGGCTCCTGGTGCCACTCGACCTTCTTCCAAAGGTTCAGAAGAGTAAGACTCAGCTGAGTCATCGTCCCATCAGAAATTCTGCTGGATAGGGCGGCATGGTGGTGCAGTGGTTAGCATTGCTGCCTCATGGCGCCAAGGTCCCAGGTTCGATCCCGGCTCTGGGTCACTGTCCTTGTGGAGTTTGCACATCCTTCCGTATTTGCGTGGGTTTCACCCCCACAACCGAAAGATGTGCAGGATAGAGGTGGATTGGCCATGCTAAATTGCCCCATAAAAAATTAATTTGGTATTCTAAATTTTTTTTAAAAATCTGCTGGTACAATCCCTGTGGTCAGATACGGTGTCGTATGGTAATTGAATAAGAAGTGCGCCAACTAAGTGTCCATAAACCCAGTGGACTGCAGAAAAATGACAAATGCCTCACTGGTGAAAGGAGTGCCATTGTCTGTCACCAGCAATGCCAAAGGTCCATGGGTGCAAAAAGATCCCCAAAGCTTCTCGATTATGACCCTGGGCGTCGTGGAAGACATCCTGAAAACTTCCAGTCACTTTGAGTGGGCGTCCTCAATTATTGGGAACATGGGCCGGGATTCTCCCCTACCCAGTGGGGCGGGGGGTCCCAGCGTATTGGAGTGGCGTCAACTACTCCGACGTCGGGCCGCCCCAAAGGTGTGGAATTTTCCGCACCTTTAGGGGCCAAGCCCTCACATTGAGGGGCTAGGCCCGCGCCGGAGTGGTTGCCGCTCCACTGACCGCCGCAAACGGCCTTTGTGGCCGAAAGGCCTTCGACAGCCGGCGGAAGTCCGCGCATGCGCCGGTGCGTCAGCGGCTGCTGACGTCATACCGGCGCATGCGCAAGGGAGGGGTCTCTTGCGCCCCCGTCATGGTGAAGGCCATGGTGGGGCGGGAGAAAACGAGTGCCCCCACAGTACAGGCCCACCCGCTGATCGGTGGGCCCTGATCACGGGCCAGGCCACTGTGGGGGCACCCCCTGTGGTCAGATCGCCCCGTGCCCCCCCCCCCCCCCCCCACAGGACCCCGGAGCCCACCTGCGCCGCAATCCCGCCGGCACCAGAGGTGTTTTGATTCCTGCCGGCGGGATTGGCCTGTCAGCGGTGGGACTTCGGCCCATCGGGGGCCAGAAAATCGCCGCGGGGGGCCCGCCGACCGGCGGGGGGTCGGAGAATTCTGCCCATGGAGTCCATGAATGGTCCAGAAAAATCCATGTGGAAGCCAATTCATGGTTGACTGGGCCATTCCCAAGGGTGGAGAAGAGCTGGCAATGGAAGATTCTGAAATTTCCGGCACGCCAGGCAGTTTTTAACAATTCTCTCAATATCCCAGACCATGCGCGGCCACCAAACAGCTCCAGGTCAACATTTTCATTTTTGATGAAATGATGTATGGCCAATGTGCAAATCCTATAACAGGGCTTCCTGTGCCTGAGGGGGTTCGACTACTTGAGCACTCCACAATACTACGCCATTCTCCAAACTCAGTTTGGAGACCTTCCGAGCGAAGGGTTGCAGAGACAGTAGAAGGAACTTTTTACCGCTATTGAATAATATAAGACAAAGCTTTGCCAACGCTGGCTCCCTTTGTGTCCATGCACACACTTGAGCAGCCGTCCCTGGCAAAGTGTTCATAAAATTCGAGAACGCATACATCTCATCCAAAACAGGTGAGGACAAGGCGCTTGCGGGGAGATAGCTGAGGATGTCCACTTGGGTAATCCTGGTACCCGAAAAATGCACTTGCAAGCAGCAAGCAAGAGTGCCCAGCACTGGATCCTGGCTGACACAATAGGTGGGATGCTGTTGTCCTGGAATAGGCCGAGCAACAGCTTGTGGTCCGTTATCATAATGAAATTCCATCCATACACATACTGATGGAATTTCTAAATTCCAAAGGTGACAGTCAGACCTTCCTTCTCAATTTGTGCATACCAACTCGGCATCTATCAAGGTCCTTCAGGCAAATGCAATGGGGCGTTTTATGCCATCATCCCACTCATGGGCCAGCACCGCCCCGATGCCATAAGGGAAAGTATCATAAGTTAAGATCAGGGGCCTAATTGGGTCATAGTCCGTCAGGAGTTGTTTTGAAAATAGGTGCCTCTTTATGGCAGTGAATGCCTCGTCCTGAGATGCGGCCAGCACCATTTCTGATCGTTCCGCAAAAACACATGCAACGGGGTCAATAAGGAGGACAGGTTTTCGTAAACTTGCCATAATTATTAATGAGGCCCAGAAAGGACCGGAGCTCTGTGTGTCCCACAGGATAGGGGCTCCCTTGGCCCGAAGGACTTTATTCTCAACTGGGTGTAGCCCATTATTGTCCACGAGGTATCCAAAGTAGGTCACTGCCTTGGTACAGAAAACACATTCATTTAGTTTCAGTTGGGCGCCCACATGGACAAAACTGCGGAGTACCTCCTGGAGAATAGCCAGGTGCTCCTGCTCCGTGGTGATAAGAACGTCATCTAAGTAGACGGCCACTTTTGGCAAGCCTTGTAAGTTGTTTTCCATCGGTGTCTAAAATATCGCGGGGGTCAACAAAACTCCAAATGGAAAGCAGGTAAATTCAAACAATCCCCAATGTGTATTTATTGCAGCAAATTTTCTGGAATCCAGGTTGTTCCACCTGCAGGTGCACTTGGCTCATGTCTAGCTTTGTAAATGAACAGCCTCCGCGCAACCGAGCATATAGATCCTCGACCCAGGGCATCGGGTAGCTGTCTAATCGTGAAACCTTTTTTATGGTAAGCTTGAAGCCCCACACAGCCGGACAGGTTTATCAGGTTGGATTGGATTGGATTGGATTGGATTTGTTTATTGTCACGTGTACCGAGGTACAGTGAAAAGTATTTTTCTGCAAGCAGCTCAACAGATCATTCAGTACGTGGGAAGAAAAGGGAATTAAACAAAATTCAAGAAAATACAAGAAAATACATAATAGAGCAACACAAGATATACAATGTAACTACATAAGCACTGACATCGGATGAAGCATACAGGGTGTCGTGTTAATGAGGTCAGTCAATAAGAGGGTCATTTAGGAGTCTGGTGACAGTGGGGAAGAAGCAGTTTTTGAAGACTCGTGCGTGTTCTCAGACTTCTGTATCTCCTGTCCAATGGAAGAAGTTGGAAAAGTGAGTAGGCCGGGTGGGAGGGATCCTTGATTATGCTGCCCGCTTTCCCCTGGCAGCGGGAGGTGTAGATGGAGTCCATGGATGGGAGGCAGGTTTGTGTGAGGGACTGGGTGGTATTCACGACTCTCTGAAGTTCCTTGCGGTCCTGGGCCGAGCAGTTGCCATACCAGGCTGTGATGCAGCCCGATAGGATGCTTTCTATGGTGCATCTGTAAAAGTTGGTAAGGGTTAATGTGGACATGCCGAATTTCCTTAGTTTCCTGAGGAAGTATAGGCGCTGTTGTGCTTTCTCTGTGATAGCGTCGACGTGAGTGGACCAGGACAGATTTTTGGTGATGTGCACCCCTAGGAATTTGAAACTGCTAACCATCTCCACCTCGGCCCCATTGATGCTGACAGGGGTGTGTACAGTACTTTGCTTCCTGAAGTCAATGACCAGCTCTTTAGTTTTGCTGGCATTGAGGGAGAAATTGTTGTCGTTACACCACTCCACTAGGTTCTCTATCTCCCTCCTGTATTCTGACTCGTCGTTATTCGAGATCCGGCCCACTATGGTCGTATCGTCAGCAAACTTGTAGATGGAGTTGGAACCAAGTTTTACCACGCAGTCGTGTGTGTACAGGGAGTAGAGTAGGGGGCTAAGTACGCAGCCTCGCGGGGCACCGGTATTGAGGACTATTGTGGAGGAGGTAATGGTGTTCATTCTTACTGATTGTGGTCTGTTGGTCAGAAAATCGAGGATCCAGTTGCAGAGTGGAGAGCCAAGTCCTAGGTTTTGGAGCTTTGATATGAGCTTGGCTGGGATTATGGTGTTGAAGGCGGATCTGAAGTCAATAAATAAGAGTCTGATGTAGGAGTCCTTGTTTTCGAGATGCTCTCGGGATGAGTGTAGGGCCAGGGAAATGACGTCTGATGTGGACCGATTGCGACGGTATGCGAATTGAAGTGGGTCAAGGCGTTCCGGGAGTATGGAGGTGATGCGCTTCATGATCAGCCTCTCAAAGCACTTCATTACAACTGACGTCAGGGCCACCGGGTTTCAATACTGGCACCGCAGGCACAGCCCATTCCGCAAACCACATGGTTTGAATGACCCCCAGATCTTGTAAATTTTGCAGTTCTGCATTCACCTTCGGAAATAATTCATATGGAACCGGCCTTGCTCAGAAGTACCAGGGCTGAGTAGCAGGATGGACATAGATGTGGGCTCTGGCACCCTTAATCTTACCCAGACCTTCCTGGAAAACCTCCGGATATTTATTCAACACATCATAAAGATTGCTGAGCCGCTGAGACAGACAGCTACAATGGGGATGGCAGCCCCCATGTCCATCTCCATTGGTACTGGGTGTCTATTAACCTGGAAAGTAATCTGAATTGGTGCGACCCTTGGAGACAAAACACAGTTCAACTGCATCAAGTAGTCGTCATCGTCCTCCTGGGTGTCCACATGCAAAGCCCTTGGTCTGCCCTGTGCCGCACTGGCCGACCCTGACTCTCACAGGACCCTGAACCATGGTGGCAGCATCATGGCTGGCAGCAGCCGAAAGCCGAATTCTACCACGAACCTTCCTTGGGGGCAGCTCTGTCAGAGGAATTCTGGCCGGAATTGAGCATGCATGACATGCAAATGCATGCAAAACTACTTATTGACACTATTCGGGAGGAAGCTTGACCAGCCTTTAAATTTCCCATAGTTTAATTGCAAAAGTGAATGAAAATCGCTTATTGTCACAAGTAAGCTTCAAATGAAGTTACCGTGAAAAGCCCCTAGTCGCCACATTCCGGCGCTTGTTTGGGGTTCATCTCACTGTTGGGAAACTGATTTTTGTCCTCCTGCCAAATTGAATTCCCCACATGCCAAGCTTCCCACTTGGGGTGTGCCTGGAAGATTCCGCTCTATGGGCAGGATTCTCTCACCCTGGGGCCGGGCCGGAGCATCGCCGGGCCGGGCTCGATTCGTGCGACGCTGCCCCGATGATGCCATTGGCGCTGGCACAGTCTGCGTGGCACCGGCCGGGAGCTGCTCTATGCAGCCCCCCGGCAATTCTCCTCCCGGGTTGGGCCGAGTGGCCGGCAAGGAAGCCCGAGTCCTGCCGGCGCCGTTCACATATGGTTGGGGCCGCGCAAAGAAGCTACCGCGCATGCGCCGGCCGCAGCGCGCATGGGCAGACCCGCGACGCACGTTTGACACCGGTATCAGCAGCTGGACCGGTGTGAGTCGCTCCATTGCCGCGCTGGCCCCCTGTGCAGCAGCGGACCGCTACATTAAAAAAATTAATAATTTTACAGTGCCCAATTCATTTTGTCCAATTAATGGGCAATTAGTGTGTTCAATCCACCTAGCCTGCACATCTTTGGGTTGTGGGGGTGAAACCCACACAAACACAGGTAGAATGTGCAAACTCCACACGTACAGTGACCCAGAGCCAGGATCGAACCTGGGACCTCGGCGCTGTGAGGCAACAGAGCTAACCCACTGCACCACCGTGCTGCCCTGAGGATCGCTACACTTAGCAGTCCGATGATGCCGTCATTAAACTCTCCTTTTTGTACGACGGCGTCAACACTCTGCCGTCAGAAGGGAGAATCCTGCCCATTATCTTCAAAAAACACATCCTCCTGATACCTCCACACCACACAGGATGAAATGAGTATCACTCTCATTTCACTACACAACTGGAAAAGCACACAATAAAAAATCAACAAAAACCATGGGTGGGATCCCACAGCCGCTCCCACCCTGCGACTGGAGAATCTCACCTGAAGTCGATTGACTTTTCAATTGTCCGCATTTCACCCGTGGCCATCTTGCAGTGGACGGGGCAGAAGAATCCAGCCTCATATGCACACTCATTCACAACACTCACATCTATAATTTTGGTGAAAAAGGGTAGTGTCGAAGCTTCTTTCTTTTTTTAGCAATAGTCAAGTTCTATACCGCCAAATGACCTCTCACATCTTCTTTACTCTGGTCGTGCTCTGTTTGAATTCTGGTTGGGTTGTTTGTAAGTGGGTGTTAAACTCTAGATAAAGCATCTGCAATCACATTTGGTAGAATTCTCCCATTTTGAGATGAAGTTACAGTGACGGATGGCTCCGGCTGCGCATGTCCTGCTGACCAGAATAGCGAGATACCGCACCAGAATCTGTGCTTGGAACCTCATTAATTAAACACAGCTGAGTTCCCCTCAGACTGTCCGGGTGGGTGGGCAGCTGATTCATCCGCTCATCCTCAGCTGACATGTTTGAAGGTCCTGGCATCATATTTAATTACCAGTCCATCACACACATATCACTCTCTCCTGCCCATCTGTCTTCTGCAGTCTGTGCAGTTTGTCAGCAGCCTAGAGGAAAAGGGCTCGCAGCCTCAAACCTGATCCAATCACCTGTGAGGCACTCATGCCCCAATTGGACATCTACCCAACACCCCTGGAGCCTTCATCCAATTTCTTCCAGTAAATGATGTGGTATCCCTTTGACCCCAGGTGTTTGTGAGCTTTTCATGAAGCTGTGTCGGGATACAGCCTCCCTCCCCTCAGATTTCCTTCTGACTTCCATTGTTCATCTTAATTGTTCATCTTAATCATCTTTACACCTGCCTGCCATCATGAACCTTTTCCCTAGTACTGAACTAAGACAGTGAGCCAGGAGTGCCCATGAGTCCAGCAGCACGGCGCTGCCCATGTAGACCAGCTCAGCACGGAGATGGAGGGCAGGAACCAGTCTGCCTTGGCAAAATGATTAACAGCGCATCAGGATCAGTGCAGAACTCATCTCGAAGTCTCTGCTGAACTGAGGACCAGCTTGCAAATGCCACACTTTAGCAATCGGGTTTGACCCCAACGTCGCTTCCCGTTGGCGTGATGCAAGTTGGAAGGCCTGATGGGACACTGGCGGAGAGCTATTTTAATGAGCATTCATGAGATGCAAATGGCGTTCGCGCCTCCTGTCAACGGTATGACTGACCCACCATGAACCTGCCATTAGGAGAATTGGAACATAATATCACCCTCGAAGGTTTCCTACTTTTTAGCTTCCACCAGATCCTCCGTGCCCGCCTGCCACCAAACCCACCACAGGCGGGATGGGAAAATTGCTCCCATTATTTTTCCCTGCAATGCGGGTTATCTTTAAGTGGTTATGATTGGAGGAACAAACTCCATGAAATAGTTTCACATTTTGGGCTGTGAGGTCAAAGAATTGTGATTGTTACAGACTGTGGTCTCTCTGCATCTATTTCAGACATATATCTCAAAGTGTTTGAGAGCCAGTAAGATTCCTAAGGTTCTCCACAATGGAATATCATCTCTGGTGTTTATAGCCAAGTTCCGCACACATGAGTGCGGCCTCAACCGGGACCTGGGATTCATGTCGCATTACATTCATCTCCCACCATCTGGCCTGGGCTTGCAAAATCCTACCAACTGTCCTGGCTTGAGACAATTCACACCCCTTTAACCTGGGATTACCCCTTTCTCTGGATCTGTAAAGACTTAATTACCTGCAAATTGTCGAATTCTAAGTATTGTCTGGCATCTTTGAATTTGTCTATATATATATGTTTCTGGAACATACCTCTTCATAGGGCAGCACGGTAGCATTGTGGATAGCACAATCGCTTCACAGCTCCAGGGTCCCAGGTTCGATTCCGGCTTGGGTCACTGTCTGTGTGGAGTCTGCACATCCTCCCCGTGTGTGCGTGGGTTTCCTCCGGGTACTCCGGTTTCCCCCCACAGTCCAAAGATGTGCAGGTTAGGTGGATTGGCCATGATAAATTCCCCTTAGTGTCCAAAATTGCCCTTAGTGTTGGGTGGGGTTGCTGGGTTATGGGGATAGGGTGGAGGTGTTAACTTTGGGTAGGGTTCTCCTTCCGGGAGCCGGTGCAGACTCGATGGGCTGAGTGGCCTCCTTCTGCACTATAAATTCTATGCAAAAATTCTATGTATACCTGAGGAAGGAGCAGTGCTCCGAAAGCTAGTGTTTGAAACAAACCTGTTGGACTTTAACCTGGTGTTGTAAGACTTCTTACTGTGCTCATCCCAGTCTAACGCTGGCATCTCCACATTCTAGTGTTTGTTCAATTTCTTGGAGAAATACACAACCAATCCCCCTCTGCTTGATTCAGCCTCTTGGAATAGGATAACCCCTTGCCCCAAGGTCACTAGCATTGATGGCTATTTTAAATGCTTTGATGAAATCTGGAACTATTAACCCTGGTTCATTTACTAAAATGGCTTTCAGTTTCTCAAAGGCCATTTGGCACCTCTCTGTCCACAGGGCCTTTGCTATTTCTGTAGTAGGTCTGTTAGTGGGGCAGCTGTAGAGTTGATGTCAGGAACAAACTTCTGGGAGAAACCACACATCCCTAAAAATCTCATTTATCCCGTTTTGTTGTGGGGATGGGAAAATTCACTACTGCCTGTATTTTCACAGCTCTTGGCAGCATTTGTCTTTGACCCACCACATGCCCAGATTTGTCACCTGAGCTTAGCAAACTTGCTCTTTGTGAGATTGCCCACGAGGTCAGCTGAGGCCCTCCAGTTGTTCCAGGTGGCTTTTCTAGGTGTCACTGTATATTTGGAGGTTGTTTAGGTACACTATACAGTTGAGTAGGCCCACCACTACCTGGTTCATCAGTCTTTGGAAGGTGGTTGGGGTGTTTCTGAGCCCAAGCTGCTTAACCCGACATTGGAATAACCCAAGCGGAACTACGAAGACGGAGATCTCCTTCACTCAGGTGGTCAAAAGAACCTGCCACTATCCCTTTAATAATTCCATCTTAGTGACGTATAATACTTAACTTACTCTATCCATGCAGTCTTCTAGGTGGGGAGTCAAGTAGGAATCAGCTCTGGTCACTGCATTAATCTTTTGGTAGTCAATGGCGAATCTTGTGGAACGTCAGGCTTTGAGACAAACAGAACTGGAGAATTTCAATGTTGCTGGGCTTGATTAATTTGTACACCAACATATAATTTCTTCCCGGACATAGGCCAGTTTTTCTGGACCTTGATGGGAGGAATTCGGCTTGATGGGAGGGGTCTCTCTCACATCTATATCACGTAGCGCTAATGTGGTACAGCTTGACTTGTCTTTACAGATATTGTCAAATGTGGTGAATGGCCTTGCCAGGCCTCTTCTTTAGTTGCATTTAAATGGGTGAGTATTGTGTCTAATGTCTGTAAAATATCCATGTTTTCTAACTGGTTGGTAGGGGTTTCAATTTGGGCCTTCCCTCTAATCCATCCTCACTGTCCCTTTCACCCTCCAACTATTTTGTTAACTTTTTAAAAATAAATTTAGAGTACCCAATTAATTTTTTTTCCAATTAAGGGACAATTTAGCGTGGCCAATCCACCTAACCTGCACATCTTTGGGTTGTGGGGATGAAACCCACGCAGACATGGGGAGAATGTGCAAACTCCACACGGACAGTGACCCAGGGCCTATTTTGTTATCTGACAGACCATTCATTACCTATTTGTCCCCTTCCTGACTGTGGTACTGCTTTAACATATTGACGCATCACAGCCTGTGCTTTTCCCTATGGTCTGCGGTGTTGATTAAATAGTTTACCTCCCCAATTCTCTTTGCAACCCTGTATGAGCCACTGGTCTGAGCTTTCAGGGGTTTATCAGTAGAAAATCTCGAGATTTGGCTAAACTCAGTCAAACTCACAGCGGCACGTTTACATGGGCTTTCAGCTATGATCAGAGCCAATGTCTGGTCTGCTATGCTCTCCGCCCAATTCCCTTTTGTGCATAGGGCTTATGTGCTTCATTAAATCCTAGGTCCTGGCTTGTGGCATTGGAAGCACACAGACTTCTGGGCCTCACTCTACTCAGCACCATTCTTTCTGGCCTGAGGGGGTCCCTCTGTGCTGCCAACTGTCTCTTTCCTCCTATGGGTGCCCAGTTTCTTATCACTCTCCCACCTTCTATCCTTTTCAGGTTGTTGGGGGTAACGAGGTGTGGTGAATTATAAACTTAGTAATTCACGCTGTGTTCCATTATATGTATTGTGTCCTTGTGGGCTCTGTATATGAGCCGTTGCGCGGCTCTGCCCATAGGGGGAGATGAGGAGTTTGTACTAGGCTCCACCCTTGGCTCCGCCCATGGCTCCTCCCACTAACCAGAAATATAAAGCTCTGCAGTCGTGAGCCTGCTGCCAGTTCATCCCGTCGCAGGCAGGCTCTATTGTAAGATTATTAAAACCACTGTCCACTTCCAATCACGTGTCTTGTGAATTGATGGTCACATCACAAGGAAATGGTTTCCTTTGGGACGAGGGCTTGTGGAGAAGCTTGCAATCATTATCCAGGACCACAGCTTGTCTGGCCCTTGCCACTTTCTGTTCCTCACCATCAGTTTTGATGGAGAGGGGGAGTGAATGTTTGAACATTTTGAGGGACATTATTTCTCAAAGATTTTTGTATGTGGCCAAGAATTTAAGCACACACATCTATCGTTAAAAAGTGATCTGCTTAAACTGTTCAATTCCAAAGTATGTCTGGTCAGGTAGTTTTCTAAATGTATGAAATTTATGAAGGTAGGTCTCAGGCACTAGATCACACCCACTCAAAATAGCATTTCCTGAATGGTCATAATTTGCTGAACTCTCATCAGGCAATAGAGAGTAAACTGTGGTGATTGTTTCTTTGAGGACAAAACAGCACTTTGCCTGGAGAATAACCCTGCAGGGAGGAGTTCTGCTAGGCAGAGGTATTTTAGAGCTAGCTGCAAACATGCTGCTGCTCTTGAACAAATCCGTTTTTGTTCACCAATTAAGTCTCTGAAAGTTAGTTATTACAAAAGTGTTTGAGCTTTGCCTGTCAGTTTGCTCTGCAACAGCAGGGTTCAAACATCTGCTGGCCTCTTAACTGCCGTGGCAATCTTTTCAAGGAAATTCAGAAGGCTTCTATCTCTTCCCCAAATTTAGGGATTAAATTGGCAAATTTGAATGACTCAACACTCATACTGAGTTTACCACGGATGCCTTCAGTGGGCTCAATGAGCCTTTGCCTACACAGTTCGAGTAGCCTCAACTCCCATTCAGAACAGGTAATTGAACTTTAACGTTTCATCTCAGAAACATTTGCAAAGTCTCGCTGTGGTATAAATAGTCAAGGCATGATAGTTGATTGTCTGTCCTCATTCCAACTTTGTGGAATGTGAGACTGTTTTTTGAAGCTCAGCCTCTCTGGGCTGTTTATTTTTTTAAAATACAATTATCTGTACAGGGTTCCAATTTAAAATGCCATAATATTGTTGATGTGGAGATGCCGGCATTGGACTGGGGTCAGCACAGTAAGAAGTCTTACAACACCAGGTTAAAGTCCAACAGGTTTGTTTCAAACACTAGCTTTTGGACCACTGTTCCTTCCTCGGGTGAATCATAATATCGTTAGCGTGGGCAGGTGGGCTGAAATCAGTCGGGTGTTTTTTAACCAACTGGAAGATACAGAGGTAAGATCTTAGGGGATGTCCTGTGCAAATCAGTGGCACACCCACCGAGATATTACCCACCCCACATGCCTCATTCCTGAGGTTGCCCAATCCCTTCCCACCATAAAAGCCCAGAACTCACCTCACTCTGGACTCTATTGCTCTTACTGTGAGCCTTCTTACAGTCCCGGCAATGCCCAGTTCTGAGTTCTGGCACTGCTGGGACTGCTGGAGCTGTTGGGCAATCAAATGGGATGGTGGATCTCAAGAACAGGACATCCTTCCACTGAGGGGCAGAGGTCTAACCCTCATCTGCTTAAGGTTGCCAGCAGAAATGTTGTTGGACCTGCACTTATCTAAGTGGAGAGTATTTCATGAAGCCAAACTTGGTCAAATGCTGCCTTGATTTCAAGGGTAACCACTCTCACCTCACATCTGAGGTCCGAAGTTGAGTGATACAAACTTAGCATCAGTGTGCAGATTATCAGTCAGAAAGTGCCACTTGATAGCACTGACCATCCATCAATTTGCTGATGATTGAAAGTAGACTAATGGGCAGTAATTGGCACGGTTGGATTTGTCCTGTTTCTTGTGGACAGGACATACCGAGGCAAATTACCACATTGTTGTGTAGGTTCCAATGTTGTAGCTGCACTGGAACAGCTTGACTAGGGGCACGGTTAGTTCTGAAGGAGAAGTCTTCATTATCACTGCTGATATGTTACTGAGGTCCATCGCCTTTGCTACACCAGTGTGTTCAGCCATTTTTTGATATCACAGGGAGTTCATCAAATTGGCGGCACAGTGGTGCAGTGATTAGCACTGCTGCCTCGTAGTACCAGGGACCCAGGTTCAATTCCGGCCTTGGGTGTATGTTCATGTAGACTATGCACGTTTTCCCCACGTCTGTGTGGATTTCCTCTGGGTGCTCTGGATTCCTCCCACATTTCAAAAATGTGCAGCTTAGGTGGATTGGCCATGCTAAAATTGCCCTTTCGTGTTCAGGTTAGGTGGGGTTGCGAGGATTGGGGAAGGGAGCAGACAAGGTAGAGTGTTCTTTCAGAGTGTTGGTGCAGACTCAATGGGCTGAATAGCCTCCTTCTGCACTGCAGAACTTCTTTTTTTTTAATATAATTTTTATTGGAATTTTTTTACAGAAAATATAAAACGTAACGACAAACAATGAAATGCAACAAAATAACCCATAATAACTGTATCACCCCCAGACCGTATCGACGCATGTATCCCATCCCCCACCCCCCCAACCCCAATGAACAACAGAAGAACTTAAAAATAAATTTAAATTAAATAAACAAACATAGTCATCGTCCGCCCCCCCCCCTCTTTTCCCTCCCCCTTCCCCCCCTCTTTTCCCTCCCCCTTCCCCCCCTCTTTTCCCTCCCCCTTCCCCCCCTCTTTTCCCTCCCCCTTCCCCCCCTCTTTTCCCTCCCCCTTCCCCCCTCTTCTCCCCCCCCCACCCCCCCCCCCCCCAGGTTGCTGCTGCTACTGTCCCTGTACCCTATCGTTGAGCCAGAAAGTCGAGAAAAGGTAGCACTGCAGAACTTCAGAACTTCTATGGATTCTCTGGCATCTGTGATGTGGGGAGGCAGTGGCATAGTGCTATTAGCACTGGACTAGTAATCCAGAGACCCAAGACAATGCTCTGGAAACCGGGGTCGAATCCCACCATGGCAGATGGTGAAATTTGAATTCAATAGAAAATCTGGAATCAAAAGTCTAATGATGAACATGAAACACTTGTCGATTGTTGTAAAAAAACATCTAGTTCACTAATGTCCTTTAAGGAAGGAAATCTGAAGTCCTTACCTGGTTTGGCCTACATGTGACTCCAAACCCACAGCAATGTGGTTGACTCTTAAATGGCCTTTGAAATGGCCTAGCAAGTCACCTAGTCCAAGCACCATTAGGGATGGTCAATAAATGTTGGCCAGCCGGCGACTCCCAGATCTCCTGAATGAATAATTAAAAAACCCTCAGGAGGAGGCTGAGATGGATCATCCATTCGGCATTTATGTCTGAAGATGATTGCAAATGCTTCAACCTTGTACAGTCTTGCTGGACTCTGCCATCATGAATGGCATATCCATGGACCCTCTTCTCCCATTAATTGTTTATTTGTCCTCTATCATTCACAACTGGATGTGGCAGGACCATGGAACTATGATCTGATCCATTGCTTTTGGAATGCTTGGCTCTATCTATAGCATACTGTTTCTGCTCTTTTGCATGTTTGCACCACGTTGGTACCCCGTTTTTAGGTATCGGTGGTGCAGCTCCTGGCAGACTCTCCTGCACTTCCCATTGACGTTAATGGTGGAATGGAGGTAATGCTGGGCCATGAAGTTACAGATTGTGTTGAATTTATTTGCTGCTGATGGACTACGGTACTTCATGGGTGCCCAATTTTGGGCAGCTAGATGTGTTTTGAAATCTATCCCACTTAGCACGGTGGTAGTGTCACACAACGTGATGGAGGGTGTCCTTAGTGTGAAGCTGGGACTTCATCCCCTCAAGAACTGTGCAGTGGCTGCTCCTACCAATATTTATATTTATATTTATATTTATCCTATCAAGGATAAATGTATCTGTGATAGATAGATTGGTGAGGTCAAGTAGGTTTTCTCTAGTGTTGGTTTCCTCACTACCTTCCACATGCCCAGTCTGGCAGAAATCCCGCAGCTCAGTCAATAGAAGTGGTACTGAGCCACTTGGTGATGGACATCACCCACTTGCCCATCCACCTAGATTCTTATCAGGTGTATGTAAAATATCCTACACTCACCTCGAATAAGAGCAGCTAAGTTCTCCCTGATACCCTACCTAATAGTTATTTTTCAACCAACATCCCTAAGACGGATAATCTGACTATTATCATTTTAACAGGTTATGGGGTCCTGTTGTGTGAAAATGGACTGCTGTGTTTCTTACACCACAACAGTGACAACAATGCAAAATAGTACTTAATAGGCTGTAAAGTACTTTGGAAGATCTCTCTAAATGCAAGTTACTACTTGGGAAGCGATGGGAAGGCGTAAATATTTTACTACGGACATCAAAGTGAGACAAGGGCATAGTTGAACAAAATTTACAGCTGCGGATGTACATGGCGAACAGAGGGCCAATGATTAGGAAGTTGGCAACTTGAATGAATTTGACTTGGGGGAAAGATTGTTTTCAGAGTTGAAAGCGGTAAGAGTTTAGGGAGGTTGGGAGGGGATTGAAATCAGTGGAGGGAAGACAAAGGGAGCTGCAGAGGCTGAGTGAGAACGAGCAAGTGATAAACTCAGGGTGGTGTTGGGGGAGGCAGCGGAGAATAAAAAATTTTAAGGAAATAAGTGAAGTTCTCCAAGTAGGTGAGAGTGCCAGAGTATCAGGGAAAAAGGCTAGCGCTGCACCACCATCATAACACTTTGGGTCGGTCGGGCACATAGATGGTAGAACATACAGTCAGGTGAGGAAAGGTCCAGTCCTGGACACCACACTTTAGGAAAGATGTAAAGGCATTTTAGGGAATGGAGAAAAAAATCATGAGATTGGCTCCAGGGATGAAGAACTTCAGTTATGAAGATGGATTGGAAAATTTGGACTATTTTCCTTGGAGAAGAGAAGGTTGAGAGGAGTTTTGATAGAGGTGTCTGGATGGAGAAGATAAAGAGAAACTATTCGCACTCAAGAAAGGCTCGAGAATGAGAGGGCGCAGATTTAAGTAACTGGCAAAAGAAATAAGAATGACATGAGAATGTTTTTCCATGCTGTAAGTGGTTAAGCAACTAGTGAGTAGTTAAGCAATATCTAAGGGTGTGGTGAAGGAAGGTTTAATTGAAGAATTAAAAAGGGAATTAAAATGTTACCTGAAAAGAAAGAATGTGCAGGGCCACGTGAAGGCAGGGGAATGGCACAAGGTGAATTGCTTATTTGGAGAGCCAGTGCAGACATAATAGGCCGAATGGTTTCCTCCTATACTCCAACCACCTATGAAGTAAGTTTTCAACAAAGTCATTATTTCAATGCAATCATCCACATGGATGCCTAGGGCCTTGTTAGTGATTAAACTGACATCCTGGGGGGAGATGTACAGTGATTGTTGATTTGTTGACAGGGCAGGGGGAGGAAAGAGGTCAGCAAGATCAGCCCTCATGTGGTCACTAAATAAAATTGTTGATGAGAGACAAATAGATCAGTTGAGGTCGCTGACCATAAGGTCAGAGAGATGGGTGCCTTGGTGGGCACTTCATAGAATCTTGAGCAAGGCTCTCCTTAAATGCAACTTACTAATTATAGGAGTATGCTTGGGATTGGAAGGAGTAGAAACTTCACTGGGGATATCAAAGGCGGAGAATGGGGATTTAGAGAGTTGTGGCCATAATCCAAGGATTGGGACAGTGGTAGGATAGCAGAAAGGTAGAGTGGCAATGGGTAGACTGAGTTCAGGGGTTGAGGATGAAGGGAGGAAGAAAGGTCAAAGTATCAAACAGGGGAAAAAATTACAATATTTAAAATGGTATGATTGGGAAACAGGAAGGCGCGACAAGCCAAGAAGGGTCCAAGAAAATCTAAATGGGGAAAAAAGAGAGGTAGGAATGATGGGCTCAAGTCCACAGCAGCAGCAGCATATGCACACTGTAACAGAAAGGAGAAAGAGGCGAACTGAACTCCTACATTTTTCTTGCTGTCTGTCCATAAATAAGTAGCTTTCATTTTTTAAAGAGGCAATGCTGTGTTTCCCCAAACCCATTGTTTGTGAAGTCACTTTTAAAGTGATTTGCAGCAAACTTTCTTTTGGATTAAACCAGAAGTATTGTTTATTCATAGATTCAAATCTGGGGGTTGGTCATCACAACTACGCACAAACACACAAGGAGATGGGATAGAAAATAGCTTTACAGCTAGGAATAACATATAACCAAAAAAAAACAAGATAGGAATGTTAGTTCACGTGAATATTAGAGTCCAGAATATCAGAGTTCATAGAACATAGAAGATAGAACATTACAGCGCAGTAGAGGCCCTTCGGCCCTCGATGTTGTGCCGACCTGTGAAACCCCTCTAAAGCCCATCTACACTATTCCCTTATCGTCCATATGTCTATCCAATGACCATTTGAATGCCCTTAGTGTTGGCGAGTCCACTACTGTTGCAGGCAGGGCATTCCACGCCCTTACTACTCTCTGAGTAAAGAACTTACCTCTGACATCTGTCCGATATCTATCTCCCCTCAATTTAAAGCTATGTCCCCTCGTGCTGGACATCACCATCCGAGGAAAAAGGCTCTCACTGTCCACCCTATATAATCCTCTGATTATCTTGTATGCCTCAATTAAGTCACCTCTTAACCTTCTTCTCTCTAACGAAAACAGCCTTAAGTCCTTTAGCCTTTCCTCATAAGATCTTCCCTCCATACCAGGCAACATCCTGGTAAATCTCCTCTGCACCCTTTCCAATGCTTCCACATCCTTCCTATAATGCGGCGACCTGAACTGCACGCAATACTCCAAATGCGGCCGCACCAGAGTTTTGTACAACTGCAACATGACCTCATGGCTCTGAAACTCAATTCCTCTACCAATAAAAGCTAACACACTGTACGCCTTCTTTTTTAAAAAAATTTAGATTACCCAATTATTTTTTCCAATTAAGGGGCAATTTAGCGTGGCCAATCCACCTACTCTGCACATTTTTGGGTTGTGGGGGTGAAACCCACGCAGACACGGGGAGAATGTGCAAACTCCACACGGACAGTGACCCAGAGCCAGGATCGAACCTGGGACCTCAGCGCCGTGAGGCAGCTGTGCTAACCACTAGGCCACCGTGCTGCCCACTGTACGCTTTCTTAACAACCCTCTCAACATGGGTGGCAACTTTCAGGGATCTATGTACATGGACACTGAGATCTCTCTGCTCATCCACACTACAATACACAATACCAAGTTCAGTGAGTGTTCCCCCACATAGGAGTTAAAACTCAAGCCAGTTCAGCAAGCTGGATGTTTTCATAGAATTTACAGTGCAGAAGGAGGCCATTCGGAAGGAGGCAAGTCTGCACCGGCCCTTGGAAAGAGCACCCCACGCAAGCTCACACCCCACCCTACCCCCATAACCCAGTAACCCCACCCAACACTAAGGGCAATTTTTGGACACTTAGGGCAATTTAGTATGGCCAATCCATCTAACCTGCACATCTTTGGACTGTGGGAAGAAACTGGAGCACCCGAAAGAAACCACGCATGGGGAGAACGTGCAGACTCCTCACAGACAGTGACCCAAGCCGGGAATCGAACTTGGGACCCTGGAGCTGTGAAGCAATTGTGCTAACCACTATGCTACCGTGCTGCCCTGGAAACAGGAGCTTTTAAAAAATATATATTTTTATTCTCCTCCTGTTTCACAATTTTTCTCCTGTATTTACACCCAACAACAATCAATAACCAACAACAAATATCTCAACCCCCATAACATTAACAACAATCCCATCCTCCCACCATGCCCAGACATCAGCCCGCATGTTAACATAAACAAATGACAAAGAAAAAAAAAGGAATCAGGGATTACCCATAGCCATCTTCAACATAGAACATAGAACATAGAACAGTACAGCACAGAACAGGCCCTTCGGCCCTCGATGTTGTGCCGAGCCATGATCACCCTACTCAAACCCACGTATCCACCCTATACCCGTAACCCAACAACTCCCCCCCTTAACCTTACTATTAGGACACCACGGGCAATTTAGCATGGCCAATCCACCTAACCCGCACATCTTTGGACTGTGGGAGGAAACCGGAGCACCCGGAGGAAACCCACGCACACACGGGGAGGACGTGCAGACTCCACACAGACAGTGACCCAGCCGGGAATCGAACCTGGGACCCTGGAGCTGTGAAGCATTTATGCTAACCACCATGCTACCGTGCGGCTACATACATCAGCCCCCCTCCCCCCCACCCACCCCCCCACCCCCCCAACTAATGTTCGATTTTATCCAGTTCTTGAAAGTGCATAATAAATAGTACCCATGACTTGTAGAACCCCTCCGAGCTTCCCCTCAGTTCGAACTTAACCTTCTCAAGGGTCAAGTATTCCAACAGGTCCCCCCCGCCACGCCAGGGCACAGGGTGGAGAGGCCGCTCTCCATCCCAGCAGGATCCGCCTTCAGGCGATCAATGAGGCGAAGGCTATGATATCTGCCTCCGCACCCGTTTCCAACCCTGGCTGATCCGACACCCCGAATATGGCCTCCCAGGGACCCGGGTCCAGCTTCACATGCACCACCCTGGAAATGACCCTAAACACCTCCTTCCAGTACTCCCCAAGCTTTGGACAGGACCAAAACATATGAACGTGATTAGCGCCCCACCCCCCCCGCAACGTTCACACACATCTTCTACCCCTTCAAAGAATCGGCTCATCCTTGCCCTCGTGAGGTGTGCCCTGTACACCACCTTCAGCTGTATCAGCCCCAACCTCACACACGAGGTGGAGGCATTCACTCTCCAGAGCACCTCACACCAGACCCCCTCCTCTATAACCTCTCCCAACTCTTCCTCCCACTTCGCTTTGATCCCCTCCAGTGGTGCCTTATCCTTTTCCAACATAGCTCTGTATACCGCTGACACTGTCCCCTTCTCCAGTCCACTTGCCGCCAGCACCTCCTCCAACAACGTGGAGGCGGTTCCTCCGGGAAGCTCTGAATCTCCTTCCTGGCAAAGTCCCGAACCTGCATATACCTAAACAGTTCTCCCAGCTCCAGCCCATACTTTGCTTCCAGCTCCCTCAATCCTGCAAATTGACCCCGAAGAAATAAATCTTTTAGAGTCTTAATCCCCTTCTCTTCCCATTTCCAAAAGCTTCCGTCCCACCTCCCTGGCTCAAATCTGTGGTTCTGCTGGATCGGCATTTCCCTCGACCCTGCCCCCAACCTGAAGTGTTGGCGAAACTGCCTCCAGATTTTCAATGAAGCTATTACTACCGGACTCCCTGAGTATTTCCCCGGAGCTATCGGGAGCGGGGCCGTTGCTAGTGCCTTCAGCCCCGACCCCCTGCACGAACTCTCCTCCATTCTGATCCATTGGGAATCAACCCCTCTGACCCAGCTCCGCACCTTCTTCACATTCGCCACCCAGTAGTAGTACATCAGGTTCGGGAGACCCAAACCCCCTGCCTGCCTTCCCCTCTGTAGCAGCACCTTCCTCACTCTGGCCACCTTCCCTCCCTTCAATCTCCCAGGAAAATCGGTAGGCATTGAAAAATAAACAGAAATCGCGGAAACACATTAATTTTAACCGCCTGCACCCGACCGCCAGTGACAGAGGGAGACCATCCCACCTCGCCAGGTTGGCTTTCACTCTCCCCACCAAACTAGTGATGTTGTATCTGCGAAGCCTTCCCCACTCCCGGGCAACCAGCATCCCCAAATACCTAAAGTGAGTGGAATGGCAGCCCCTCCACCCCTGCCCCCACCCCCGTTTGAGACACCATGAAATACTCACTCTTGTCCAAGTTCAGCTTGTACCCAGAAAAAGACCCAAATACCTGCAGCAACTCCAATATTCCTCCTATCGACGCACTCGGCTCCGACATATACAGCAGCAAGTTGTCGGCATACAAGGACACCCTATGCTCTATCCCCCCCCCCCCCCCCCACTATTCTTTTCCATGCTCCCGAATTTCTTAATGCGATGGCCAACGGCTCAATCGCAAGCGCAAACAGCAGGGGGAACATAGAACATTCCTGCCTCGTCCCACGGTGGAGAGAGAAGTATCTCGAACTGATATTGTTCGTGCGGACACTCGCCTTCGGCTCCTTATATAATAACTTTACCCAGTTCACAAATCTTGGTCCAATCCCAAACCATTCTAGTACTGCCATCAGGTACCCCCATTCTACCCGATAAAACGCCTTCTCGGCATCCAGTGCCACCACCACCTCTGTTTCCTTCCCTTCCGCCGGTGCCACAACGACGTTCAAGAGCCTCCTAATATTCGAAAACAGCTGCCTCCCTTTCAAGAACCCTGTCTGATCCTCACCTATCATCTTCGGGAGGCACCCCTCCATGGAGCTTTTTAAAGAAATATGTTTTTAAAATTTTTTAAATTTATAGTACCCAATTTATTTTTTCCAATTATGGGGCAATTTTAGCGTGGCCAATCCACCTATCCTGGGGGCGAAAGCCATGCAAACGCTTGGAGAATGGTCAAACTCCACATGGACAGTGACCCAGAGCTGGAATTGAACCTGGGACCTCAGCGCCGTGAGGCAGCAATGCTAACCACTGTGGCACCGTGCTGCCCTTTAAAAAAAATATGTTAAAGGAAATGTTTTTGTGTTGTAGCCATCTCAGCTGGCCACCTGCAAAGGACCATGGGAATTATGGCCAACCCAGGACTCAGACACTCAGACCTTGTGTGTGTATTTGCAACCCAGGTAGCTAGACGCGATCGAAACCCCAGCTTGTTTGCATTCTAATGGCCCATTTCCCCAGAACAAAAGGACTGTACTCAGGTAATCGATACAGATGCAGACTAACCGGCGGCACTCACTTTGCTAAGAAAGCCCAAACAACCAAGGCCGATGACCGCTAAGGACCCGCCCAGCCATCAAGGCACCTGCCATTTATTGGCCAAAATCGAAGGCAGTGATCGAAGCCTGTCGAATTATTGGGTGTAAAGCTAAGGAACGCCCCAAAGAGCGCAAAATCTCAAAGAGATAAAAAGAGACACAGCCATGTGTTGGGTCTCTCTTGGCCCCGCCTACGGCTAAAACCAAGTGTAGTATTATGACCAGAAGACAAGTTCAAGACAAATGATCGCTACCAGACGGATGAGCCCAGCAGAAAAGGAGCCACTTCTTCTACCCAGCCATGCAAGATCTGAACATGGCCTTGTTCATCTGCAAAGAGCCGGTTACCCTGAAGTTAAGTATAGGTTATTGTAGTTGTTAGGTGTAGTTTAACTTGTAGTGTTTTATGTTGCATGTCGAAGTAATCCTTGTGTGTAAATAAACTGTCTTTGAACTTGAACTGATTAACTGGTTGTTTGGTCTTTGAGCGATATCTGGTAAAGCCTTGTGGTGATATCATTTGACACCTGGCGACTCTGAAAAGCAATATTATCATTAATAACGGCCAAATCTAGTTAATTTGGCAACATTATTGGTGACGCTGGTGGGTTAATATTCCACTCCTTATAAAGAGAAGCATTATTGGTGTCTCTGGTGCAAATTGGCAAAGGTATTAATCAATACAACTGAAAACAATCAAACAGATATACACAATAAAAAAGAAAACACAAAAATGCGGGGTGTCCTCACTTGGGGGGTGTGGGGTAGTGTCCATGTGTGTGTGGGGGGGGGGTGACATTGCCCATGGGTGGGAGGTGACCACATGCCCACTTAGAGATCGGGGCACCCTTTCCAAATGACGGCCCGGTCTCTGTGTTCAGCTCCCCAACGCTAACAAAAATCCGAAGTGTGGCCTAAACTGGTGAGAAACTCCCCATGGCCCCAAAAAATTACTCAGTGTCATTGAATAGCGGCGGGGAACTCGCCAGCAGAGGCAGCGGGAAACTCCCTGAAAAATCCACCACAAATGAACTTAGAAATTTTTGGGAAGAATCGGGCCCTTTGTTTCCGATTGTGGTTTGAGGCGCCATTCCCCCCTTCAAACTTTGCTTTCTGTTCGTGGTTTTACTGTAGATTCATTCAGATCTTCAGGTCTAGTTTCAGAAATACGGCACGCAAAGCCTTTCTTGCAGCCTGTAATGGTTTCCCTGCAGAATATGGCCTTTTTGGCCAATTCATTGGTCATCAGCTAATCAATCAAACTAAGTCCTGTCCCATTTCTCTCTCTCACACCAAAAGGGCTGAGGTCTCCTGTTTAAACTAGCAGAGACTAACAAAGTGTTCTCTCCTATAACTTCTGAAATCCTCATTCCTCTCTGCTGCTTGACTTAAAGATACATGTCCATTCATGGATCAAAAAGGATAACAGCAAAGTAGAAGTAAGAGGAAATAAGGGAATAAACAAGAGGAACCCTTATGCCTCTATGCCAGTGAACATGCACTCACAAAATTTATAATCCGCTCATAGTGTTGTATCCAGCCTCCATGAAGGACATTGTGTGGGGCCAAACTCTAGCGTCAAATCACCAAACTACAGGTCTGAAATAAAAATCGCTGAATCTTCGGCCGTCACGACTGAAGAGAGGAGAGACCCAGCTACAATTTTAAAAAATCGATCTGCAAATATACCTGATGAACATATGCAAAAAACAAAACATCTTTCTTGCTTGGGTGCAAAAAATGCCAAAGGGTCTACCCGCCCCCCTCTCTCTGCCTCATGAAAGACGACGAAGCCCTAGCCACCCAGATGGAGCAAAAGATTTAAGCTTGCAGCAATTTAATCTAGGGCCCAAAACACAGTTCAAGTCCCCGCCCAAGTTCAAATCAGGAGGGAGGCCTGCAGGGTTCCAAAAAACCTACCAATCATAGAAGTTACAGTGTAGAAGGAGGCCATTGGGTCCATCGAGTCTGCACCGGCCCTTGGAAAGAGCACCCTACTTTAGCCCACGCCTCCACCCTATCCCCGTAACCCAGTAACCCCACCTAACCTTTTGGACACAAAGGGCAATTTAGCATGGCCAATGCACCTAACCTGCACATCTTTGGACTGTTGGAGGAAACAGGAGCACCCGGAGGAAACCCACGCAGAGACGGGGAGAAACTGCAAACTCCCCACAGAGAGTTACCCGAAGCTGGAATTGAACCTGGGTCCCTGGAGCTGTGAGGCAGCAGTGCTAACCACTGTGCCACCATTCCAGTTCAGGGCATAAATGTTTTTTTTTAAA
The DNA here is from genome assembly GCF_902713615.1 of Scyliorhinus canicula. Classification (NCBI taxonomy): domain Eukaryota; kingdom Metazoa; phylum Chordata; class Chondrichthyes; order Carcharhiniformes; family Scyliorhinidae; genus Scyliorhinus; species Scyliorhinus canicula. The sequence goes on from NC_052147.1 coordinate 221,566,406, forward strand.
ATAATTTTAATTCAAATTTTCCAACAACAAATTTTATCACAATAAAGAAAAACAGTAACCCCTCCCCCCAATATAAAAGCAATAAATTAACAACAAGAAAAAGAAATAAGCGTAAAACCATGAGAACAAACCCCCATAACAAACCTGTAGCCCCCCACCCCCCCAAACCCCCCCCCCCCCCCCGGGTTGCTGCTGAAGTTGACCCCCCCTCTATTGCTCCGCCAGGAAATCAAGAAAAGGCTGCCACCGCCGGAAGAACCCCTGCACCGACCCCCTCAGGGTAAACTTGATCCTCTCCAGTTTAATGTATCCGCCCATGTCGTTAATCCAGGATTCCGGGCTCGGGGGCTTTGCGTCCCTCCACTGTAACAGAATCCTGCGCCGGGCTACTAGGGACACAAAGGCCAGAATACCGGCCTCTCTCGCCTCCTGCATTCCCGGCTCCGATGCTACCCCAAAAATGGCGAGCCCCCAGCCCGGTTCCACCCTGGAGCAGACCACCTTGGACAAGGTCTCCGCCACCCCCTCCAGAAACCCTCCAACGCCGGACACGCCCAGAACATGTGGGTGTGATTCGCTGGGCTCCTCGAACACCTTCCACACCTGTCCTCTCCCCCAAAGAACCGGCTCAGTCTGGTCCCAGTCATATGCGCCCTATGCAGCACCTTTAGTTGGATTAGACAAAGCCGTGCGCAAGAAGAGGAGGAATTCACCCTCCCCAGGGCGTCCGCCCACGTCCCCTCCTCAATCTCCTCCCCCAACTCCTCCTCCCACTTCGCTTTCAGCTCCTCCACTGAGGCCTCCTCCCCCTCCTGCATCACCTGATAAATTGCAGAGATCCTACCCTCGCCAACCCACGTCCCCGAGAGCACCCTATCCTGAACCCCCCTTGGCGGCAATAGTGTAAACTCGGCCACCTGCCACCTAATCTGCATGTACCTAAAGAAATTCCCTGGGGGGAGACCCCACTTCCCCTCCAACTCCTCTAAGGTCGCAAACTTCCCATCTAGGAAGAGGTCCCCCATCCGCCTGATACCTGCCCTGTGCCAACTCAGAAACCCTCCATCTATCCTCCCTGGTACAAACCGGTGGTTCCCCCGTATCGGGGACCAAACTGAGGCCTTCACTTCCCCCCTATGCCGCCTCCACTGCCCACAGATTTTGAGGGTAGCCACCACTACTGGACTCGAAGAGTACCTTGCCGGGGGGAGCGGCAACGGGGTAGACACCAGCGCCTCTAAACTCGTGCCCACACAGGACGCCGCCTCCATCCTCTTCCATGCGGCTCCCTCCCCCTCCATCACCCACCTACGAATGATTGCCACGTTCGCAGCCCAGTAATACCCACACAGGTGGGGCAACGCCAATCCACCCACCTCCCTGCCCCGCTCCAAGAATACCCTCCTCACCTTCGGGGTCTTCTGCGCCCACATAAACCCCGTAATACTCCTGTTAACCCTCCTAAAGAAAGCCTTTGGAATCATAATGGGTAAACACTGGAAGAGAAACAAAAACCTCGGGAGCACCGTCATCTTAACCGACTGGACCCTGCCCGCTAGGGAGAGTGGCAACACATCCCACCTCCTGAACTCCTCCTCCATCTGCTCCACCAGCCTCGTGAAGTTTAACCTATGCAGGGCCCCCCAGCTCCTGGCTATCTCGACCCGCAGGTATCTGAAGCTCCTCTCAGCCCTTTTCAGCGGGAGCTCCCCTATCTCTTTCTCCTGGTCCCCCTTATGCACCACGAACAGCTCACTCTTCCCCACATTGAGCTTATAGCCAGAGAAGTCTCCAAACTCCCCTAGTATCCTCATCACCTCTGGCATCCCCCCCCCCCCCCCCCCCCCCCCCCCCCCGCCCCGCCGGATCTGCAATGTACAGCAGTAAATCGTCCGCATACAGCAACAGCCGGTGCTCCTTCCTCCCTCCGCACAATCCCCCTCCAGTTCCTCGATTCCCTCAGCGCCATGGCCAGGGGTTCGATCGCCAACGCGAAGAGCAGGAGAGACAAGGGGCACCCCTGCCTCGTCCCCCGGGACAACCGAAAGTCATCCGACCTCCTCCCATTCGTCACCACGCTCGCCACCGGAGCATTATACAACAGCCTCACCCACCTAATGAATCCCTCACCAAACCCAAATCTCCTCAATACATCCCACAGGTAGCTCCACTCCACCCTGTCAAAAGCTTTCTCCGCATCCATCAATGCCACTATCTCCGCCTCACTGTCCACCGCTGACATCATTATGACGTTAAGAAGCCGCCGCACATTGACATTCAGCTGCCTCTCCTTCATAAAACCCGTTTGGTCCTCGTGAATGACCTGTGGGACCACATCCTCCACCCTCCTGGCCAGTATCTTGGCCAGCAGTTTCGCGTCCACATTGTGGAGCGAGATTGGCCTGTAAGATCCACAGTGGAGCGGGTCCTTATCCCGCTTCAAAATCAATGAAATTAATGCTCTGGACATCATCGGGGGTGAGGCCCCCCCCTCCCTTGCCTCATTCAGGGTCCTCACTAACAGCGGGCCCAACAGGTCTGAAAACGTCTTGTAAAATTCCACCAGGAACCCGTCAGGCCCCGGTGCCTTCCCTGACTGCATACTCCTCATCGCCTTGATCAGCTCCTCCAACTCGATTGGCGCCCCCAGACCCTCCACCCGCTCCTCCCCAACTCGGGAAATCCAGCTTGTCCAAAAAGCGGTCCATCCCACACTCCTCCCCAGGGGGCACTGACCGGTACAGCTCCTCATAGAAGGTCCTGAACACTCCGTTAATGCCCCTTGCACTCCGCACCAGACTCCCTCCTCCGTCTCTAACTCCCCCTATCCCCTCGCTGCCTCCCGCTTCAGGAGCTGGTGGGCCAGCATCCGACTTGCCTTCTCCCCGTACTCATATACTGCCCCTTGCGTCCTCCTCCACTGCGCCTCCGCTTTCCGGGTGGTCAGTATATCGAACTCCGCTTGGAGACTACGACGCTTCCTCAAAAGCCCCTTTTCCGGGATATCCGCATACCTCCTGTCCATCCTTACCATTTCTTCCACCAACCTCTCCCTCTCCTTTTTCTCCCCCCTCTCCCTGTGTGCCCTAATAGAAATCAGCTCCCCTCTAAGCACCGCCTTCAACGCCTCCCAGACCACCCCCACCTGCACCTCCCCATTATCATTAGTTTCCAAATATCCCTCTATACACCTCCAGACCCGCCCACATACCTCCTTGTCCGACAGCAGCCCCACATCTAACCTCCACAGCGGGCGTTGATCCTTCCCCTCCCCCAGCTCCAGGTCCACCCAATGCGGAGCGTGGTCTGATATGGCTATCGCCGAATACTCCGCCCCTACTACCCTCGGAATCAACGCCCTGCTGAAGACAAAAAAGTCAATCCGGGAGTAAGCCTTATGGACATGGGAGAAGATCGAGAACTCCCTACCCCCCGGCCTCATAAACCTCCAAGGGTCCACCCCTCCCATCTGGTCCATGAACCCCCTCAGCACTGTGGCACGCCTCTTACCGGTTCTGGACCTAGAACGATCCAGGGCTGGATCCAGCACTGTATTAAAATCTCCTCCCAATATCAAGCCCCCCCGTCTCAAGGTCTAGAATCCGGCCCAGCATGCGCCGCATGAAGCCTGCATCGTCCCAATTTGGGGCGTACACATTAACCAGCACCACCCGCTCCCCTTGGAGTCTACCGCTCACCATTATGTATTCGCCACCACACTCGACACCACAAACGACAAACTCTTTCCCACCAAAATCGCCACACCCCGGTTCCTCGCATCTAACCCCGAATGGAACACTTAACCAACCCACCCTCTTCTCAGCCTAACCTGATCCGCCACCCTAAGGTGTGTTTCCTGGAGCATAGCCACATCCGCCCCTAGCCCCTTCAAGTGCGCCATCACCCGGGCCCGCTTGACCGGCCCATTCAGCCCCCTTACATTCCATGTGACCAGCCGAATCGGGAGGCTATTCCCCCTCCCTCTGAGCCGGTCAGCCATAACTCTCCCTCGGCCCACCACGTACCCGCAGTACCCCCACGGCCCGTTCCCCACGGTGGCAGATCCCCATCCCGACCCCCCCCCCCCCCCATCACCATCTGTTCCCCTTTGGCCCTTCCAGCAGCAACCCAGTACCCCCCCCCAACTCCCCCCCAACACCCCCTCCCCCCCTCCCCTAGCTAGGGCCCCCTCTAGCTGCGTTGCCCCTCTCGTCGTACTTCCGTAAGTCAGCCGGTTCCTGCTGACCCCGGCTGCTCCCGCCACCCCAACGACCCCCCCGGTGTAACCCAACCGCCCCTCCCCCTGACCAGTACAGACCCCTCCCATTCCGCCTCCAGTGCGGGAAAAAGCCTGCGCTTCCAGCTTAAACCCCGCCCCCCCCCCCCCGACCCAAGGCACGGGAAAGAAAAAGGCGCAAAGTCCCAACGGGCCTACAAAACATCTCCCCAACTCTCCACCAGCGAGAAAGGCACAGAAATAAATAGTAGAAAAGCCCCAAAAAAAGAGAGAAAAAAAAAGACCAACAAAGAAGTACAAGGGAGAACAGAGCCTCCGGACAATGTACATCAGTCTCCAACCCCCCCCTCAATCCTCAGTTCGAGTCCAGCTTCTCTGCCTGGACGAAGGCCCTGGCCTCACCCGGGGAGTCAAAATAGAGCTGGTGGTCTTTATAAGTGACCCAGAGGCATGCCGGCTGTAGCAGGCCGAACTTCACCCCTCTCTTGTGCAGCACTTCCTTCGACCGGTTAAAACCAGCCCTTCTCGTCGCCACCTCCGCGCTCCAGTCCTGATAAATCCGGATCTCTGCGTTCTCCCACCTGCTGCTCCTCTCCTTTTTAGCCCATCTCAGCACACATTCTCGGTCGGCGAAGCGGTGAAAACGGACCAGCACCGCCCTTGGTGGCTCGTTCTGCCTGGGCTTCCTCAGCAACACTCGATGGGCACCCTCCAGCTCCAAGGGCCCTTGGAAGGACCCCGCTCCCATTAGCGAGTTCAGCATCAAGGCCACATAGGCTCCCAGGTCCGATTCCTCCAGCCCCTCCGAGAGGCCCAGGATCCGCAAATTCTTCCGCTGCGAGCGGTTCTCCATTTCCTCCACCCTCGTTTGCCATTTCTTGTGGACCACCTCGTGCGACTCCACCTTCACTGCCAGGCCTAGGATTTCATCCTCGTTCTCCGAGGCCTTTTGCCGTAACTCGCGGATCTCTGCACCCTGAGCCGTCTGAGTCGCCATGAGCTTATCCAGTGAGGCCTTAAACGGTTCCAGGATCTCAGCCTTCGGCTCTCTGAAGCAGCTCCTGCTGCTCTTGCTGCTCCTGCGCCCACGCTGCCGGTTCCCCGCCCGCTGCCATCTTGTTCTTCCTGCTATGCACCTTTCTTTGCTCCAAAGCCGACTTTTTGACCGTCCCGCTCTTGGTCCAGTCCATCCACCGGCAGATAAGCGCAGCAGATGTGTTCCCACACCGGGAAAAGTCCAACCAGCGCTGCTATGGGCCCTTAAAAGAGCCCAAAAAGACCGAAAATAGCGGGAGCCACCGAAAGTGCGGCTTAGCTCCGTATCACCGCAACCGGAAGTCCCGGCATAAATGTTAATCATAACAACTGGGGTGCTCACTCAAGAGCCACAGACAATGACATATCTACCATTGTGGTAGGCCAAGATCTTAGAGGCAGAAAACTGAACCCTTTTGTTAATTAGAATCAGCGCACCTCTGGCCCTACCATCCAAACCGGATGCAAGGCCTGCCCTACCCACTCCTTGAGCTGAAAGCAGCAGTTGCTGAATTCTTCCAAAGTTGGCGAGGACGCAGCTAGGTGAAATTAGTTGAGAGAGACTTGGATGCTTTACAGCCAATGGCAGGAATCTTCCAGAGATCCAAGCTACACACAATACTCCAGGTGTGGCCTCACCAAGGCCCTGTATAATTGCAGAAACACATCCCTGGTCCTATACTCAAAGCCTCTTGCAATGAAGGCCAACATACCATGTTGGATGTTTAGACTTGAGGTGGGCTTTGCTGTCAGCCTGGAGTAATGCTTTGGCATTGACAGGCTGAATGTTAACTACAGACTGCGGTGGGAGTCCAGGAATGTAACAATAAAATTTTCCGAGGGGAGAATGCGCAAACTCCATACAGACAGTTACCCGAGGTCAGAGTCAAACCCTGGTGCAGTGCCAACCATTGTGCCACCATGCCATCTGAGATACCCTCAATTACGACTCAGGAGAGAAGATCGGTAATTCAAATGCTTTAATTACCAGAGAACCGGACAGCTGCCGAGAAGTGTGCTCACAGCATGCTGCCCACTAAGCATCACCTTATATACAGTTTCCTGGGGGCGGAGCCAGAGGCGGAGTCCCCCAGGGTTCCAAGCCCGGTCTTAAAGGGCCAATGTATTAAAGGCAAGTACAGTTACAGCAGTTATACCGATACCATTCATCACACCACCCTTGACCCCTGTCCTGATCTTTCTTAACAGACGCCACCCAAGCTCAATGCACCTGATCAGCTGCCTCTCCTGAGGCCCAAAATGGTTCCCCAAACAAGTGATGCAACTCCTACTCACACAAAATCCACCAGGTAGGCTATCTTGTAGGGTGCATGCCACCTTTAACCAGTTCTGAATCTGTAGACATTTGTTTCTTGTTTACTGTTGACTTAATTGCAGACAAACAATTTAATTTGGTGACCATGTGTGTTAATAAGTATGCATGACTTGCTGATGCATGAAAAATAGGTTCCTGTTGTTGGGAGCCATGATCTGCTATTAATCCGCCACCAAGATACTTCTCAACTTTCCTCCTGCCATTGGGATGCTGACATTTCCCTTCCTGTACAATGAAGTTATGTCTTCTTTTCCACTTTCAGGAGTTCCACTTGATTCCGCCCATTGTGTCATGTGATTTAACTAATTCCTGTATATTACGAACACTAAGGGTTGTGTGATGGCACAATGTGTTGACGTCGTATCACAAGATGGTTTATGTCAGTGACTTCGTATCTAATGGGATTCAACTCAGTGCTGGGTATTTCAGCCAGTTCCAAAAAGAAACAAAATGGGCGGGATTCTCTGACCCCCCTGCCGGGTCGGAGAATCACTGGGGTCGGCGTGAATCCCGCCCCCGCCGTCCTCCAAATTCTCCAGCCCCCCAAAAGTCGGCGAGGCGTGAATCGCGCCGCCAGCCTCGGAAAATGGTGGGCACTGGCGCGACTCGATGGGCCCCGGGGCTGCCCGAATTCTCCGGCCTGCGATGGGCCGAAGTCTCGCTTGATTTTGCCGGTCCCGCCGGCGTGGATCAGACTAGGTCCCTTACCGGCGGGACCTGGCGGCGTGGGTGGGCTCCGGGGTCCTGGGGGGGGCGCGGGGCGATCTGGCCCTGGGACGTGCCCCCACGGTGGCCTGGCCTGCGATCGGGGCACACCGCATCGGCCGTGTCAACCTCTGCGATGGCCAACGCGTAGGTGAACACCCCCCCTCCGCAGGGATGACGTCAGCAGCCACTGATGCTCCCACGCATGTGCGGACTCTCGCCGGCCGGCGGAGTCCCTTCAGCCCCGGCTGGCCTGGCGCCAAAGGCCTTCCACGCCAGCTGGCGGGGCACAAACCACTCCGGCGCCGGCCTAGCCCCTGAAGGCGCCGACACCGGAGTGGTTCATGCCACTCCATCCCGCTGGGACCCCCCACCCCGCCGGGTACGGGAGAATCCCGCCCAATATTTCTTCAAAGTTAGTGAGGAAAGAGCAGAGAAAACCAACCACAGGATAACATTTCACACCACAGTCAGTTCCAGAACATGACTCACAAAAAAAGCCAGGTGCAGAGTTACACTTCTTAACTAGTCAGAGAGTGAGGCGAGGATTTGACAGAAAGGTAGAAAAGCAAATGAAAATGTGTGATTGGTCACGTCAAACTTTCACTAATATAGTCCTAAAAATGTAGTAATAAGAAAGCGATTCGGCATGTTTTGTTTGTTCCATTATGTAAGTTCAGTTTCAGGATTCATTCTGTTCATTTGTCCTCTGTTTTTTACATTGAATTCGCATTCCATCTTGAATCAGAGATGAATTGGATTCTCATCTGAATACATTGACCTACATGACATTTATTACATTAGTTATATATCTTGTTTTCAATGATAAAACATGCCAAATGAATAATTTTATGGCTTTGGACAAGTTACGTTTTCTAATCGGTCAGAGTGCTATTAGTTCTTGTTTGAGAAATAAAGAGTAGTAATAATCATATCAGTTCCAGTGTTTACCTCATCAATATAAGAGTTTGTTGTTCATTCAATGGATTAGACCACATTTTGATTTCCAGGGAATCTGAGTTTGTTCATGAAATAAACCGCCATTGGCCTTCAGAAATTGTACTTGGAGATTTAACAGTCCTCATAATTGATGGTGGGAAAGGTAAGAGATTATTGTGTAAAATTAAAGTGCATGGGATTGTGGGAAATGTATTGAGGTGGATAGAAAACTGGTTGGCAGAGAGGAAACAAAGAGTAGGGATTAATGGGTCCTTTTCAAATTGGCAGGCAGTAACTAGTGGGGTACCACAGGGATCGGTGCTGGGACCCCAGCCATTTACAATATATATTAATGATTTGGATAAGGGAACAAAATGTAACATCTCAAAGTTTGCAGATGATACCAGGTTAAGTGGGAGGGTGAATTGTGACGAGGATGCAGGGATCCTACAGCATGATCTGGACAGGTAAGGGGCTGGTTTAGCACAGGGCTAAATAGCTGGCTTTTAAAGCAGACCAAGGCAGGTTAGCAGCGTAGGTTAAATTCCCGTATCAGCCTCCCCGAACAGGCGCCGGAATTGGTGACTAGGGGCTTTTCACAGTAATTTTCATTTTATTTTTTTCATTTCATTTCATTTTTTTCAGGTTGGGCAACTGGGCAAATCAATGGCAGATGCAGTATAATTTGGATAAGTGTGAGGTTATTCCCTCTGGAAGCAAAAACAGGAAGGCAGATTACTACCTGAATGGTTATAAATTGGGAGAGGGGAGTGCGCAGTGGGACCTGCTTGTCCTTGTGCACCATTCGCTGAAGATAAGCATGCAGGTGCAGCAGGCGGTAAAGAAGGCTAATGGTATGTTGGCCTTCATTGCAAGAGGCTTTGAGTATAAAACCAGGGATGTGTTTCTGCAATTATACAGGGCCTTGGTGAGGCCACACCTGGAGTATTGTGTGTAGTTTTGGTCTCCTTCTCTGAGGAAGGATGTTCTTGCTGTCGATGGAGTGCAGCGAAGATTTACCAGACTGATTCCAGGGATGGCGGGACTGTCATATGAGGAGAGATTGACTTCTGAAATTTACTCAGAAGGTTGGGTGAGTAAATTTGCAGACGACACTAAAGTCGGTGGAGTTGTAGACAGTGTGGAAGGATGTTGCAGGTTACAGAGGGACATAGATAAGCTGCAGAGCTGGGCTGAGAGATAGCAAATGGAGTTTAATGTAGAGAAGTGTGAGGTGATTCACTTTGGAAAGAATAACAGGAATGCGGAATATTTGGCTAATGGTAAAATTCTTAGCAGTGTGGATGAGCAGAGGGATCTCGGTGTCCATGTACATAGATCCCTGAAAGTTGCCACCCAGGTTGATAGGGTTGTGAAGAAGGCCTATGGTGTGTTGGCCTTTATTGGTAGAGGGATTGAGTTCCGGAGCCATGAGGTCATGTTGCAGCTGTACAAAACGCTGGTACGGCCGCATTTGGAGTATTGCGTACAGTTCTGGTCGCCTCATTATAGGAAGGACGTGGAAGCTTTGGAACGGGTGCAGAGATGATTTACCAGGATGTTGCCTGGTATGGAGGGAAAATCTTATGAGGAAAGGCTGATGGACTTGAGGTTGTTTTCGTTAGAGAGAAGAAGGTTAAGAGGTGACTTAATAGAGGCATACAAAATGATCAGAGGGTTAGATAGGGTGGACAGTGAGAGCCTTCTCCCGCGGATGGAGGTGGCTAGCACGAGGGGACATAGCCTTAAATTGAGGGGTAATAGATATAGGACAGACGTCAGAGGTAGGTTTTTTATGCAGAGTGGTGAGGCCGTGGAATGCCCTACCTGCAACAGTAGTGAACTCGCCAACATTGAGGGCATTTAAAAGTTTATTGGATAAGCATATGGATGATAATGGGATAGTGTAGGTTAGATGGCCTTTAATTTTTGACTTCCCATGTCGGTGCAACATCGTGGGCCGAAGGGCCTGTACTGCGCTGTATCGTTCTATGTTCTATGTTCTATGTTCTAGGTTGGGATTGTTCTCGCTGGAGTTCAGAAGAATGATGGGGGATTTCATAGAGACTTATAAAATTTTAATGGGACTAGACAGGGTAGATGCTGGGAAGATTTTACCAATGTTGTGTGTGTCCAGAACCAGGAGTTACAGTCTGAGGATTCAGGGTAATCCATTTCAGACAGATATGAGGAGACATTTCTTCACACAAAGAGTGATGAGCCTGTGGAATTCATGACCAGGAAGTAGCATTGTGAACCTGAATTTTGAAGTGATACACAGTCTGGGCCTGGATCTTGTGCTCCCAATAGTGGTGAGTGCTGAGATGTGTACCACTATTGAGGGCTACACCAGCACCGCAACTTCTGGAAAGCCAGTGTATCCCCAAATCTGAAAGTTGCGGTGCTCCTGAATGGGCTCCACTGGAATGGTCATAGAGTCATAGATGTTTACAGCATGGAAACAGGCCCTTCGGCCCAGCTTGTCCATGCCGCCCAGTTTCTATCACTAAGCTAGTCCCACTTCCCCGCATTTGGCCCATATCACTCTAAACCCACCCTACCCATGTAACAGTCAAACTGCTTTTTAAAAGGCAAAATCGTATATCAGGACCTGTCAGCGCGAAACCCTCAGCTGTGCCCTGCACTTCCCTCAAAATTTGTGTTGACCATTTTGAGTTACCCCAACAAGAATAGAGGGCAGCCCTTTAAGCCCTGGCACTTCTCCCTGCAAACTCCACTCCCCTGCACCCCCAGCTCTGCCAAAAGGCAGTATAGCAACAAAGGGGTTTGCAGAAAAACACTGAAAAGAGAGGAGAGGCCCTTTTGGCATCAATAGCTTAAACTAAAGGCTACGTTGGATGGGCTGTGCAAGAAAAGAAGAGTGCCAGTTCAAAGAAAAAAGAGACACCACAAACACAAAGCAGCAACATTGATATGTACTTAACGAGCAAAGATTTAATGACACAAAGTCTGGTAACTGAAGGTACACTTCACCTAACCAAGTGTGCAATAAATTTACTAAATTCAATCTCATACCAAATTGTAAAGAATAGAATAAAATGGATGAATTCCTGAGGAAGTAAGTAATTTGGACAGAAACGCTCTTGCCATCATTTACTGTGCTTTCGCTCATGAATGAGTGAACAGTGCAGTGTGCAAAATTTACAAATTTCACAACATATTATTTGAAGCTTGCGGGTAAAAAATTAAAAAGCCGTGGAAAGACCCATTTAATAGAGCATTGCCAACGGAGCTGGAGCATATATGAAAATTGTAGTTGGAAGGGGCGAATGTAGCAATTGTAAAGAACTGTTAATTAATTACTGTTAAGTGATCATTTTCTGGTTCCAGAAGATTTAAGGATATGGTTGCTTAAACTAGAGGGCACGGATTTGAGTCAACTTGCCTTGCAGACTAATCATTTTACAGCCTGACAAGTGCACACCATTAGCTGACCAACTAGTGGATAACTCACTGAGTGAGCTGACCTCCCTGCACCCTGTGAGTCTGTAACTATATAGGCAAATCATAAAGGGGTGATATTAGGGAAGTTACAATATGATACGGACGCCTGGTCAACTCTCAACAGTGGCTAAGAGGCTGAACCAGAGCCATAACGTTTTTAGGTTTTAAGACAATGCGGAAAGATTGATTCCTTTCAGGAGTAATAATATATGGGGTGTCATCCTGGCACAGTAGTTAGCACTGCTACCTCACAGCGTCAAGGACCTGCGTTCAATTCCGCCCTTGGGTGAATGTCTAGGTGGAGTTTGCACATTCTCCCCTTGTCTGCGTTGGCTTCCTCTGGGTGCTCCGGTTTCCTTCCATAGTCCACAGGGAGTGGGTTAGGTAGATTGGCCATTCTAAATTGCCCCTTAGTGACCAATGATGTTTAGGTTAGGTTAAGGGATTATTGGGCGGTGAAGTGGGCTTGGTTGAGTGCTCTTTCAGAAGGTTGGTGCAGGCTTGACGGGCTGAATGGCCTCCCTCTGTACTGGAGGGATTTAAAGATAGAAAATGGGGCTTGGGTATATTATAAACAAACTTTATTAAAAGAAAAGATAACAATATTTAAACTTTTGAACTTCAACCCTAACAATAACAGATTACAATCAGTTTCTTAACTGTAACATACTTGTTCCCATGAACCAACACAGTAACAACATGCAGCTCTCAAGCCACTTTCACAGACAGACAAAGGCAATACTTGCATTTATGAAGCAATTTTCCTTTTGGTAGAAACATTGGTTCTGAACCCTTTTTCCAATGCCTGCCTCAGTGGCAACTTTCATGACTTTCCCAGTCGATTTCCGAAGCCTTCTCCTGAACTGTTCAGAACAGCATTCCTTCTCTCTCTATCTCTAAACTCCACCCAGCCCCTCAAAGAAAGATTCTCTGGGGATTCCAGACTTGCACCTATTATTGTTATCTTGGCTGATTGCTCACTCCTGTTTATAAAAACGAACAGAGCCATGCTATTGGTATGAAACTAGCCTCACACTAATGGACAAAGAGGCCATCAGTCTCTGTAATGGGCTAATAGCTGGTCAGGCAGGATAATCCCAGAGAACAATGGATCTGAGGTACCCTGTGTATTCCCCTAACAAATTTTTATCTGACTGGGACAATGTAATTTGGTATGGGCATATCTCTCTGACTCTGTGCTAGCAGGTTTTTTTCCCTCAGTCTGTTTAACCCCTAAACTGCCTGCTATATTGGTGTCTCATTTCTGGGGCCAATTTCCTAATATCTCCTTTGCGGGACAGATATAACTGTAAATAATAATTGAATTAATACTTTAATTAATTAAATAAATAAAATATAGCTAGGCTAAGATATGGCAGAGCAGGTTGTGTCTCAACTGCTGAATGTAGGAGCTTGTGGAAGGCGAGACAATCCGGAGCAAACATGTCTGCAGAGGTGTCATCATTTCAAATCTCTCTGGCTCAGAGTCGTTGAACAGGGTATTGAGTTGGTGAGACTCAGGCACAGAAGGCATGGTAAGAAATTTTTGGACTGCTTTATCCAGCATATAATCACACCCCAGGGTAAATCACAGGTTCAGGAATGGGAGTGTGTGACTGATAGCAAACCAGGCAACAGGGACTTAGGAGAAGTTGAGAAGGAGGTACCTCAATCACTGTTTCTAACAGGTACAATATATACACCACCTGTGAGGACACAAGAATGTCTACGGAGGGCCAGCCACAATGCAGACAAAGGCACCATGGCTCAAAAGGCTGCCCAGTGTGTTGTGATTTCACGGCTGTGTTTTAATTCATTGACTGACCACTAAGAGTCTCATTAGTATACAGTATAAGTGAATGTTCCAGTCAGGTGACCTCAGACTGATTAGGGAGCTGGGAGAGAGATTGGTTGTGCATGTTCATATTGTTATTCATCTGTTGTTTTGTATATATTTGACCCACAGTAATGTTAATAAATCATTTATAGCTTTAGCTACAAGTGTTCTTGTAATATAAATCAGGCCATCTGACAAGAACATTACACAGAGGAGGATGAATAGAATAGAAATATGGATGTTACAGCGGACTCTATGATTAGAAAAATAAAAGCAAAATACTGCGGATGCTAGAGATCTGAAATAAAGACAGGAAATGCTGGGAAATCTTAGCAGGTCAGGCAGGTTCTATGGAGATGCTGCTGGGTTCAGCTGAAGCGTCAGATCTGAGGAACAGTCATATGATTCAAAACATTAAGTATTTCTCTCACCACAGATGCTGCCAGACCTGATGAGTTTTTCCAGCATTACTGTTAATATCTGTGATTAACAGGATCAATAGCATTCCCTGTAGCCAAGAACAAGAATTCAGAAAGGTGTCAGGGTAAGGATATCTCATGAGGGCTGGAGAGGCACTCGGGAAGGCAGGGGGTAAATCCAGCTGTTGTGCTTTGTGTTGGAATAAACGACAGAAGTCGGAACAGGTCCTGCTAAGAATAGTAGAAAAACAGAGGCAAAAGGGAGGGAACAACTTAAAACAGTGAAGATCATGAGAGAAAGATTACGAGGGAAACTAATGGGACTAAAGTTTGGACCTTGGACCTGAAGGCCTGCATACTAGGGTCTTAAAATAAGTGACTGCAGACAAAGTGGGTGCATTAGTTATAATATTTCTAAATACCCTAGCTTTTGGAGAAATCTAAACATTTTGTGAAATTGCAAATATAACACCACTATTCAAGAAAGAAGAAGACAGAAAGTTGGAAAGTACACGCCAATTAGTTCAACATCTGTCACAAGATTAATTAACATGGGGAATATCAACTTCAAATGATTGGAATTAGTTGGGAATAGATCTGGCCCACATCAAGTGGATTCAAAACAGCATCTTAGCAATGGGCCACCTTTACAGAAGAGGAAGATACAGACAATGTATGTTCCTACGAAATGGAAAGGCAAGACAAACAAATCCCAAGATCTATGGATGATGAAAGAGATAGAGATTAAGATGACAAAAACAAATGTGCCTCTGACAGATGGGCAATGCAACTGAGAAACAGACTGAATATAAAAGATTCAGAGATGAAGTGAAAAGCATATAAGGGAAGCAGAAAGTATGAAAAGAGACTAGTAACTAATATAAGAGGGAATCTAAAAGTGTTTTATTGGCATATAAATAATAAAAGGGTGGTAAATGGAGGAGTGGGGATCAAAAAAGATTTACACATAGACAGGGCAAAGGTTGAACTATTGAGTACTTTGATTCTTTCTTTACCAAGGAACAAGATGCTGACCAGGTCGTGGTGAAGGAGGAGATAAGCCAAACACGAGTTTAAAATTGATAAGGAGGAGGTATTGGATAGGCTGTCTGTACTTAAAGTAGGAAAGGCACCAAGACCTGATGGGATACATCCAAGGATACTGAGTGAAGTTAGAGTGGAAATTGCAGGGGCACTAGTCATTTAATATAAATGTTTTTTAATTGGGTTTTTGAATAAAGTATATTTACCGTTATGTACACAAAATAGAATGCATATACATATATATTTATATATACACACATAGAAGAGAAAGGAACACGCACAAAAAACAAAACAAACAACAACAAAAAAAAGTTAGAATAAAATAACTGGTAGGGTATTATGTGCTAGCTCAACAACAGCTGCTCTATACAATTGGCAGTATTGTTTTTAGCACATAAGTAGGCATCTGTTTGTGGCGGGGTGGGGGGGTGGGGGGGGGGGGAACTGTAGGGCAGAACGGTAGCATTGTGGATAGCACAATCGCTTCACAGCTCCAGGGTCCCAGGTTCGATTCCCGGCTTGGGTCACTGTCTGCGGAGTCTGCACATCCTCCCCGTGTGTGCGTGGGTTTCCTCCGGGTGCTCCGGTTTCCTCCCACAGTCCAAAGATGTGCAGGTTAGGTGGATTGGCCATGATAAATTGCCCTTAGTGTCCAAAATTGCCCTTAGCGTTGGGTGGGGTTACTGGGTTATGGGGATAGGGTGGAGGTGTTAACCTTGGGTAGGGTGCTCTTTCCAGGAGCCGGTGCAGACTCGATGGGCCAAATGGCCTCCTTCTGCACTGTAAATTCTATGAAAAACTGGGGGGGTTACATATACATTTGGGTGCCGGGGAAACAAATACAGAACAATTACAGAGGGCAATGCGCAAATGGATCTAGTGCTGGTGTTGTCGCTTGCTTCTCCCGGACGGTTTTCGCTGCCGTTGCCGTCTTGCGATCATCTGTGCTTCAGACATTCGACCCGTCTTTCACCCGGATTTTCCTTGTTCTCTGCTCCTGTAAATGCCAAGTTTGCTGTTGTTTCCCATGCCCTCCTTCCGGCTGTCATTCCCTTGCCTCTCCCCCACCTCACTTGTGTTTAATTATCTGCCATGTCAGTAATGTGGGAAGTTAACAATAGTAGAAAAGTAGAAAGAGTAACAAGAGTAGAAAGGGAACTGTAGCTAAAACAAGGGAAATTAGAGGTAGTATTAGATTCAAAGAAGAAACATACAAATTAGCAAGAAAAAGCAACAGACCTGAACATTGGGAACAGTTTAAAATTCAGCAAAGGTGGACCAAGGGATTGATTAAGAAGGGGAAAATACAATATGAACGTAAGCAAGTGGGGAAAATAAAACTGATTGTAAAATTTTCTATACGTATGTAAAAATTGACAAAAACGAATGTAGGCCCCTTACAGTCAGAAATGGGGGAATTCATAACAGGGAACAAGAAATGGCTGAGAAACTGAATTCATGCTTTGCTTCTGGCTGCATAAAGGAAGACATGAATAATGTACTGGAAGTTCTGAGAAATACTCGTTTTAGTGAGGATCTGAAGGAAATCGGTATTAGTAGAGAAATGGTTTTGGGGTAATTTTTGGGTTTGAAGGTGGATAATCTCCAGGGCCTGATAATCTTCATCCCAGAGGGTTTAAAAGAAGTGGCTCTAGAAATAATAGATCCATTGGTGGTCATTTTCCAAAAATCTTTGGACTCTGGAATGGTTTCTGCAGATTGGAGGGTAACTACTATCAGCCCACTATTCAAGAAGGGAGGTAGAGAGAAACAGGGAACTGTAGATGTCGGTAGTAGGAAAGTTGCCAGAGTCCATTATCAAGGATTTCATAGCACAGCATTTGGAAAGCAGTGGTATAATCAGACAAAGTCAGCATGGATTTATGAAAGGGAAATCGTGTTTGACAAGTCTAAAGGAATTTTTTTGAAGGTATAACTAGTAGAGTTGACAAGGGTGAAGTGATGAATGTGGTTTACTTAGACTTTCAGAAGGCTTTCGACAAGGTCTCACATATCAGAATACTATTTAAAGTTTTTTAAAATTTAAAGTACCCAATTCTTTTTTTTTTCCAATTAAGGGGCCATTTAGTGTGGCCACTCCACCGACGTTAAGGAAATACGTGCTGCGGTCAGTGGAGGGGAGGGGCCCTTTGAAATCGATGCTGAGGCGCTCAAAGGGCCTGGATGCCTTCACCAGGTGGGCCTTATCTGGTCGATAGAAGTGCGCCTTATATTCTGCACAGATTTGACAGTCCCTGGTCATGGCCCTGACCTCCTCGGTGGAGTAGGGCAGGTTGCGGGCCTTAATGAAGTGGAGAAGCCGGGTGACCGAGGTCATTGTGGATGGCCCGGAGTCGGTCATCTTGCGCGCTGGCGCATGTGCCGCGGGACAGGGCATCTGGGGGTTTGTTGAGCTTCCCTGGACGATATACTATATCGTAGTTATAGGTGGAGAGTTCGATCCTTCACCTCAAGATTTCATCATTCTTGATCTTGCCCCGCTGTGTATTGTTGAACATGAAGCCTACCGACCATTGGTCGGTGACGATGGTCAACCTCCTACCAGCCAGGTAGTGCCTCCAATGCCGCACAGCTTCCACAATGGCTTGAGTTTCTTTTTCGAATGAGGAGTGTCGAATCTCAGAGGTGTTGAGGGTACGGGAAAAAAAGGCTAGGGGCATGCCTGCCTGGTTAACGGTAGTGGCGAGGTTGACCTCTGACGCATCGCTCTCCACCTGGAAGGGGATGGACTCGTCCACCGCGTGCATCGCGGCTTTGGCAATATCTGCCTTGATGCAGATGAATTGCTGGCGGGCCTCAGTTGTGAGGGGGAAGATGGTGGCTTTGATAAGTGGGCGGGCTTTGTCCACATAGTTGGGGACCCACTGGGCATAATATGAAAAGAACCCGAGGCATCTTTTCAGGGCTGTAGCCACCTGGGGTGGCCACGTCCCGATTTCAAAATGGACACTCATGAGGAGTGTAGGGAAAATTGGCCAGCTACAGGGAACACAAGCAGGTGCAAGGTTTCCTATGTATTAAGATTTGCAGAACCCAGACAGAACCAAAACCAACAGCCATTTACATACTAATGAGCGATCTCCAGAAAAAATCAGAAACATTGAAACAATCGGGACCAAGACAGACTCCCCGGCGCCAATGGGAGCTAGGACAAAGGCAGGCCAATGAACACCTAGGGCCCGCCCAACGATCAGGGAACAAATCCAGTATTGGAGAAAATCGATGAGAACGATTGAGACCTGGTCCAATTAATTGGGACTAAGTCCAGGTCCGACCAAAAGGGCGCGAAACCCCTGGGACCTATAACATAGCGTCCCCAAGTTCAGTTCGCTCTTCTTGGCCATGGCTCTCAGCGAGGAGAGACCTGCCTAACAGCTTCTTGGCCTTGGCTCTCAACGAGGAGAGACCTGCCTAGCAGCTGCATCAACCAAGTAAGTCTCAGATCAACGCACGGTACGAGATAGACGCTCCTAGCTACTATTCCGTACCAGCTCGAAGCCAACAGAATCAGAAACGGACAAAGTCCATTGTTCCTCTGACCTGGTGGGCCATTCAAAGCTAAGTGTAGGCTTTTAGTAATAGTGATAGTTTAGTAAGTAGAGTTTTACACATGAGAAGTGATGCATGAGTAGTGATTGACTGTGTGTATAATAAAAGTGTATTGATTTCAAACTTACTAACTGGTGTATTGATCAGTACTTGGCTTTGAACCTCGTGGTGGTATCAGAAAGATACCTGGCGACTCTAGAGAAAAGGTTATTAAAACAGAGCAATTAAGTAAAAGCATAACGAGCAACAGGGCCTTGGGGCAGTGGGGGAGGGGGAGCTGCAGGAGGGGGCACATGCGGTCGGGGTCGGGCCCTTGTACTCCGTTTTCCACGACATAGCCAAGTTCCACGACATAGCCGGGTTCTGCGGAAAACGCATATCTCCTTGTTATAGGTGAGATTGAGGGCTTGGGCGGTTTGGAGAAACTTCTGAAGGTTGGCATTATGGTCCTGCTGATCAAGGCCGCAGATGGTGACGTTGTCCAAGTACGGAAAAGTGGCCCGCAGCCGTACTGGTCCACCTATTCGGTCCATCGTTCTTTGGAAGACCGAGACCCCGTTGGTGACGCCGAAGGGGACCTGGAGGAAGTGGAAGAGGCGGCCATCTGCCTCAAAGGCCATTTAGTGGCGATCTGCCAGGTGGATAGGGAGCTGGTGGCTTGCGGACTTCAGATCTACCTTGGAGAACTCCCAGTAGTGTGCAATCTGATTCACCATGTCCGCTATCCGGGGAAGGGGGTACGCATCGATTTGTGTGTGCCGGTTTATGGTTTGGCTGTAGTCTACAACCATCCGGTTCTTCTCCCCAATCCTGACGACCACCCTGTGAGCTCTCCAGGGGCTATTACTGGCATCGATGATCCTCTCCCTCAAGACCCGCTGGACCTCTGACTTGATAAAAGTCCTGTCCTTGGCACTGAACCGCCTGCTCCTGGTGGCGATGGGTCTACAGTCGGCGGCGAGGTTCGCAAATAGTGGGGGAGGGTCGACCTTCAGGGTCACGAGGCTACATGAGGTGAGAGGGGGTAGGGGCCCGCCGAACTTCAGTGTCAGGGTTCTGAGGTTGCACTGGAAGTCCAGTCCCAACAGGAGAGGAGCGCAGAGATCGGGGAGGACTATTAGTTTAAAATTGGCATAATCGGCACCCTGTATTGCAATGTTCGCAACACAGTACCCCCGGATCTGCACTAAATGCGATCCGGAAGCGAGGGAGATTGTTTGGAATGCGGGGGAAATTTGGAGAGAACAGCACCTTACCGTGTCTGGATGTACGAGGCTCTCCGTGCTCCCATAGTCAAACAGTCAGGGCATTTCGTGCCCATTGACCCGGATGGTCATCATCGAGTTCCTGAGGTGCTTGGGCCGTGACTGGTCGAGGGTGACAGCACCGAGTTGCGGGTAGCCAGTGTGGTCGGAGGTGGTGGGATGGTCCCAAGATGGCTGCCCCCGTCGGTCGCACGTGTCGGGCTGCGTTGAAGATGGCGTTAAAGATGGCGGCCTCCATGAGTTGCACATGGCGGGCTGGGTTGAAGATGGCGGCCAAGATGGCGGCCCTCCATGAATCGCGCGTGTTGAGTAAGGTCAAAGATGGCTGCCCCCACAGACAGCACAAGCCTGATGACTCGACCGAAGGAGGCGGTGAGGCAGGCACACAGCCACTCTGCCGGGTCTGCGGGCCTGAGAGTCTGAAGGTCGGGCCTGTAATTCAGGAATTTTGGATCTGGCCAGGCAGACTTTGGCAAAGTGTCCTTTCTTGCCGCAGTCGCTACAGGTCGCGTTCTGAGCCGGGCAACGCTGCCTGAGGTGTTGGTGCTGGCCGCAGAAATAGCAGGGCAGCCCCCGGGTTGGGCGGGCAGCCGCACGGCACAGGCCTGGGGCACCCTCTGGTCAGGGTGTCCACGAGGCGATCGCGTGGTCGGAGGGGAAAGCATTGAGGCTCTGAAAAGCTACTTCTAAGGAGGTGGATAGTTTTACCGTCTCTTCTAGGTCGAGGGCGTCCTTTTCGAGCAAGCGCTGTCTGCGTAGTTGGACCGGACTCCAGCCACATAGGTGTCCCGGATGGCAAGTCCATATGCTGTGAGGCCGTGGTGTCCTTGTAGTTGCAGTTTCGTGCGAGTACCTTCAGGTCGCGTAGGTATTCCTCCAGCGATTCCCTGGGGCGTTGACGACAAGTGGTGAGGAGATGCCGTGCGAACACTTCATTCACTGGCCTCACGTACTGCCTTTTCAGGATCACGACAGCGTCTGCGTACGTGGTCGCTTCCTCGATCTGCACGGAGATTCTGTGGCTCACCCGGGCGTGGAGGAGACTTAGTTTCTGTTCCTTGGTGATGGTGGGTGAGGAGCAGGCGGCGAGGTAGGCCTCAAAATAGTCAGTGCGAAAAAATTCCTTTGGCTTCAGCTGCCTGTGGGTCGAGTTCCAGTCGATCAGGTTTGAGGGCTGTTTCCATAGCGATGTTGTAGCTGATTAAATTGATGCGACCATCAATTCACACGAGACGGAGAGTTGAAGTGAACAGTGGTTTTAATCAGCTAGAACTGTGCCTGCCTGCGACTGCTCTGTACTGAGTGCTGCCTACAGGCTGCCGATCTATATACCCCCCCACCCCCTCCGAGGGGGCGGAGCCATAGGCGGAGCCCACAAGGGCATCAACATACTACAATACAATGTAATGTAATACAATGGTGAATGGTAGCATTAATACATTCACCACAGAACAAAGGTCCCTGAGTTATCTTTAGGGCTGCTTGCTAAATGACTGCTGTTGTTGCTAGCCTTTCTTTCCTATGCTTTAGGTAATTTATAACCAATTTATAAAATGTTATCTGAAAAACGTTTACATCAATCTCGGGTAAGCCATTCCATCAAATGATTTCTTAAAATCTTATTCAGCAATTAAAGTGTTTCAATCTTTGAACTGGCTTAGGTGGCACACTCTCCTTCAAAATCTGGGACATGGGTGTGAATACAATCCTGACTAATAGGTTTAAAGTGTCTTGTGTTAGCTCATTATAGAGGCTGTACATGAAAAACATTGACAATCTCAGCACAGTTATTAACAGGTGTAGGCTCACAGTAAAAGTTGATATTAATTAGAAACCTCACACGGACAGTATATAAGGAAACGAGCTCAGGCATGTTCAGGAAAAATAAAGGCAGTTTTACTCTGAATCTAACCTATTTGTGCTTGATGGTGACAGTACATGTGTGGAATAGAAATGTTTTATTTTCTAGTGCCAATGCTCCTCATCTGGATGAGCACAAAACTTTCATAAACAAAATTCTTGCTGAGTGTTAATTACTTTATTGTCTTGTGAGAAATTACCTCAGCATTTATTCCTCCAGAATTGAATTTAGACTGTTTTCCTCCCTGGCCTTCTCACTGTAGTGCTTTCAGAAACTCAGTTAAACCAAAATTCCAGTCAAAGCCCTATCTCACAGAACATTCTTGCTTAACTCAGGGAATCTGATGAGTGCGGGAATTTGGTACAGTGAGGAGAGAGGTGCTGTTCTAATGTTTCATATGACAAGGAGTGATCCAAGAGAGGGAGCAAGCAACAGAAAGACCTGAGAGCTGATGCCCAGGGGCATTAATTAAGTAAGCAGGTGGGGTTAAGGTTTTTTTCTCTAAACTAGGGCAGTAGTTTAAGATAGAATCAGGAAAGCATGCTTTATTGGAAGGCACGGTAGCACAGTGGCTAGGGGCTTTTCACAGTAACTTCATTGCAGTGTTAATGTAAGCCTACTTGTGACACCAATAAAGATTAATATCATATATATAGTTTAACTAGTTAAATTATTTAATGTAACTACAATTAATGATTCAGTGAAGAGTTGAATTAATTAAAAGATGGCCAGTCTAAGATAAGGCAGAGCAGATTATGTGTCTGGAATAAAGAATGTGGGAGATTAGAAGGCAAGGCTGTCCTGAGCAAATACGTCTCCTGGAGGTGCCTCTACCTTAAGTCTCTCTGGCTCAGAGTCTTGAGCAGGAACGTAAATTGGAAAGGCTCCAACACATGAAGAAAGAGGGAGGATTTCCTGGGCAGTTTATCTGGAATACAGGCATAGCCCCGAGAAAGGAGATCAGTGGCTATGGGGAGAAGGCAAGAGAATGGGGATGAGAAAAATATCAGCTAAGAATGCATGGCGGACCAGACTCGATGGACCGAGTGGCCTAATTCTGCTCCTATGTCTTATGGTCTAAAAGTACTAGTTCAGGAAAGGGAGGGTGTAACTGAAAGTGAATTCGGCAATGGAGACTTAATTGAGTGTACAACATGGAAGGGTCTGTCAAAGGCAAGGGAGTACAAATTTTGTGGACACTTTGTTTCAGCTATAATTAGACAACACAAGGAAACTGAAAACTTTGAAAAAGGTACCACAGTTACTATTCCTGTCCAACAGGTACAACATACACACTACCTGTGAGGACAAAGAGAAAGACTGCAGGGAGGACAGCCACAATGCAAACACAGACACCATGGCTCAGAAGACTGTCCAGGAGAAGAAGAACAGAATAGAAATGTGGTAGTAATAACATAAAGAGCAAAGAATAAAGAACAAAGAAAAGTACAGCACAGGAACAGGCCCTTCGGCCCTCCAAGCCTATGCCGACCATGCTGCCCGTCTAGACTAAAATCTTCTACACTTCCGGGGTCCGTATCCCTCTATTCCCATCCTATTCATGTATTTGTCAAGGTGCCCCTTAAACGTCACTATTGTCCCTGCTTCCACCACCTCCTCTGGCAGAGAGTTCCAAACACCCAATACCCTCTGTGTAAAAAACTTGCCTCGTACATCTCCTCTAAACCTTGCCCCTCGCACCTTAAACCTATGCCCCCTAGTAATTAACTCTTCTACCTTTGGAAAAAGGCTCTGACTATCTACTCTTTCTATGCCCCTCATAATTTTGTAGACCTCTATCAGGTCGCAGCTCAACCTCCATCATTCCAGTGAGAACAAACCGAGTTTATTCGACCTCTCTTCATAGCTAATGCCCTCCATACCACGGAACATCCTGGTAATCCTGGCACCCTCTCTAAAGCCTCCACATCATCTGTTAGTGTGGCGAGCAGAATTGAACACTCTACTCCAAGTGTGGCCTAACTAAAGTTCTATACAGCTGCAACATGACTTGCCAATTTTTATACTCAATGCCCCGGCCAATGAAGGCAAGCATGCCGTATGCCTTCTTGACTACCTTCTCCACCTGTGTTGCCCCTTTCAGTGACCTGTGGACCTGTACACGTAGATCTTTCTGACTGTCAATACTCTTGAGGGTTCTACCATTCACTGTATATTCCCTCCCTGTATTAGACCTTCCAAAATACATTACCTCACATTTGTCCGGATTAAACTCCATCTGCCATCTCTCCGCCCAAGTCTCCAAACGATCTAAATCCTGTTGTATCCTTTGACAGTTCTCATCGCTATCCGCAATTCTACCAACCTTTGTGTCGTCTGCAAACTTACTAATCTGACCAGTTACATTTCCCTCCAAATCATTTATACATACTATGCTCTATAATTAGGAGAATAGATAGTGCCCATTGCAACCATGAACAAGGATCCTAAAAGGTGTGTTGCCACCTGATGCCAGGGTAAAGATATGACCAAATGTGGAGAGAAACTTGGAAAGGGAAGGGATAAATCCAGTTGTTGCGGTCCATGTTGGAATAAACAACAAAAGTAGAAATGGGGAGGAGTTCCTGCTGATGGAATACCAGGATTTAAACTATAAATTAAAAAGCAAGGTTACATGAACCTCATGCTAATTCCATATATGGGGAGATCAAGAGAATTAACATGTGGCTGGAGAGTTGGTGTGGGAAAGAACGGTTCCTTTTCATGGGATACAGATATCAGTTCTGGGACAGAAAGGGGCTGTATTGATGGAATGGGTTCCACGTGGATGAGGCATGCTTCTTCCTTGCAAAGTTAAAAAAGGAGCGGACAAAGACTTAAATTAATAAGATGGGGTGGGGGCAGGGGGGTGTGTGGGCACTGCAAGAAAGGCAAGCAGCCTAAATGTAAACAAAACAGGGAAGGAGAACATAGGAAAGAATAAAGTAAGAGGGGATATTGGTGGCAAGGGAATAAATAGAGTTATAGAACAATAAGCTAAAAGGTTAGTCAAAATGGCTGAACTCCAGAGGTGAGGTGAGTGACTGCCCTTGACATCAAGGCAACATTTGACCGAGTGTGGCATCAATGAGCCTTAGCAAAACTGGAGTCAATGAAAATCAGGGGGAAACTCTATGCTGGTTGGAAATATATCTGACACAAAGGAAGATTGTTGTGGTTATTGTAGGTCAATCATCTAAACTCCAGGAAATAATTGCAGGAATTCCTCAGGAGATTGGCCTTGGTCCGACCATCTTCAGCTGCTTCATCAATTACCTTCATTCCATCGTAAGGCCAGAAGTGGGGATGTTTGCTCGTGATGGCACAATGTTCAGCACCACGTGCAACTCCTCAGATACTGAAGCAGCCTATGTTCAAATGCAACAAGACCTGGATAATATCCAGCCTTGTGCTGACAAGTAGAAAGTAACATTCAAGCCACACAAATGCCAGGCAATGACCATCTCCAACAAGAGAGAAACCAATCACCACCTCTTGACACTCAATGGCATTACCATCACAAAATCCCCCACTATCAATATCCTGAGGGCTACCATTGACCAGAAACTGAACTGGACAACGCATATAATTACTATGACTATAAGAGCAGGTCAGATGTTAGGAATTCTGCAGCGTGTAACTCACCTCCCGACTCCCCAAAGGCTGTTCACTACTTACAAGGCACAAATCAGGAGTGTGATGGAATTTCCTCCCTTACCCAGATGAGTGCAGCTGAAATAACACTCAAGAAACTTGACACCATCCAGGATGAAGCAGCCCGCTTGATTGGTAACCCTTCCATATTCACCCCCTCAACCACCAACTCACAGTGGCAGTGTGTACCATCTACAAGATGCACTGCAGGAACTCTCAAGGGTCCTTTGACAACACCTTCCAAACCCACAGCCACTGCCATTTGGAGGACAAGGGCATCACATAAGAGCACCACCACTTGGAAGTTTGTCTCCAAGTCACCCACCATCGTAACATGGAAATATATCACCATTCCCTCACTGTTGCTGGGTCAAAATCCTGGAACTCCCTCCCTAACAGTATTGTGGGTGTACTTACATCCCATTGAACTGCAGCAGTTCCGAAAGGCAGCGCTTTGGCACCTACTCAAGGGCATTTACGGATGGGCAATGAATTCTGTCCTAGCCAGTGAAGTCCTCATCCCGTGAATTAATTCAAAAAAGATAATAAAGGATCAATCAACTCAAGTGTAGTCCAAATATCACAGAAAAGTGAAAGGGAGGTGAAGGAATAAATAAATTAGCAAATGTTATGTTATGATCTTGCACAAGACCAGTAATTTAAAAAAATCCCAAATCTCAGTTATTCACTGAAAGAATTAAGCCACATCATTCCACGGTTTAAACAAAAGTGTTTTTACTACACAGGAGTCAGGCAAAACAAATACTAAATACAATTTTGGGAAACCATCTACCTATACACTAATCCTCAGAATCAACACAAGTTCAATGTGACTAAACAGGCTAATTATGGTTGATTATTAGCAATAAATTACACATTAAATGGCAGATAGAACTAAGACAGATCTTACAATTTGGCTTGGCAGTCCACTCAGAATATATTTAATCAATCTCGGTCATAAAGTCCTTCAAAACATGGTTTTCCTCACGCAGAAATTTAGCTCCTCTTCTTTCTAGGATTTAGACAAATCTCCAGCCAACTGCAGCACCCAAGGTCCACAGGCACAGTCTTCATGATATACCTGCAGAACCTCCTCGACTCTGCTTACAACGATCTGGATGGCGCAAATCCACCAATGCTATCTTCAAGAAAAAGAAACAGCTGCTGCAACTGTATATTGGCCTATTCTCAGCTTCTGAATCAAGCCTCTGTCTTCTTCAGTCTGCCTAAACTGCACCTCTTGGATCAGCATCTGAGTTGCGATAGCTCTGTGCCCTTTTATGTGTTTCACCCGGTTTCTATCCCCCAGAAATTTTGGTTTCCAATCTCAGTTTCAGTTTTGTTAGAAACTGGGAGGGTCAGCATTCTTTCCCATTGTTCCTTTTCCATTATGGTTTGTCTCAAAAATCCAAAATCTGAGTTATTTACTGAAAGAATGAAGGCACTTTGAAACCACAGATTCCATCATACTTTCCCCCTTGGGAAAATGAAAGCTTTGCCATAGTAAAGTTTTCTTACAACAATTTTGAAATGTAGCAAGCCCTTACCATCCTAAATATTTTAATAAATAACTTATTTCATACTGTACAAGTAATCTTTTCATATTTCACAATTACACAACTTATTTACTAAATTATAAGGACTTAACAAAAGCAAAAGCAGGCAAATACAATAATCACGATTAGCAGGACTCAAACATCACAAAATTATCATAACTCAGAGTCTGCCATCTATCCTACACCCTTTCTTTAAACTCGGGAAGAGCATCAGCAATTACATTAAATTTCCCAGCAATATGCTCAATTCTTAGATTGAAGGCTGTAGCAAGAAACTGAGAAACAACTGAAGATTCTTCATGCAAAACTTGGATTGTAATCAGTGTAAATTAATGTTGCTCCTTCATTATTCAAAACATCTATTTCAAATTTTTGAAGAGTCAAGACAAGACTTAACGTTTCCTTTTCAAAAAGTAATTTGTTCGTACAGAACTGCTGAAAAAATTCATTGTGTTGAAGCTTTTTGTCTTGCACTCATCAGGACAATCGCAAAAATCCCAATGTCAAGGAAAGTAACAACTTTATACTGTATGAAAAGAGGGTGTTGATTAGGTGGCAAGTTGACTCTGATTGGTAGACATATTGCCATGGAGAATGCACCAGTTGATGGTTGCTGACAGAGTTAACTGCCAAGCATTGTTTGATCATCCACACAGCATATTATTCAAATTCATGAACAGGCCTAACTCTGTCACTTTCAGTCTCAAACAATGCCTAGTCTACCTCAGATTATCCTAGAAGGGCAAGGTATCACAAACATTTGAACAACAAGTGAAGCTAGCTGTTTGGATTTTCACAGTGACTTCATTGCAGTGTAATGTAACCTACTTGTGACACTAATAAAGATTATTGTTATTATTCATGCTGCTCCTATCCAATAGTAATTTGCAACTAACAGGATGCTGCCATCAAGCCATAACACAACTGATTAAAGTGGTGTATGAATTTTAGTGCCCTTTGATACGAGGCATGTGGGCTGCCCGTCTAAAGACTGGTGGATCATTTCAAACAGTATGTCCCTTCTGCTGTTCGCAATGGGCAAAGTACAAACCATATCTTGATTTGCTTGACTGAATTATTAAATTTTCTGAGGTGGTAATAAAGAGAGCAGGCAATGGCAATAGAGTTGTTATAATTTATCTGGATTTTCAAAAGCCCTTTAATAGGGCACCCATAAATAGACGAATGAATAAGTCAGAGGACAGACTGTTATGTGGCTGCAAGACAAAAAGCAGAGCGTGAGAATGAAAGGGTACTTATTCAGAGTGGCAAAAAATGAGATGTGCTGGGACCACTGCTGTTCACAACTTACTTGGACAATTCGAACTTGGAATCAAAAACATAATTTCTAAATTTGTTGGCGAAGGATAGTCAATACTGAAGACGCTGCAAAGATTACAGGAGGTCATTAATAAAATTGCAGAACAGGCAAATAGAGTTCAACACAGGTAAACCAGAGATACACATTTTGGGAAGTAGAATTGGTTGGCATGAGATTTATCGGTTATTTGGAAGGTGAAAGTCTCGGCGATTAGAGGAACAAAGGGATGTGTTGGAGAACAAATACACCAGTCACAGAATGTTCTGCCAGTTTAGCAATACCATTAAAATAAAACAAACAAAGCACTAGGCTACATTTCAGAGGGATAAAATTTGAAAAGGAGGAATGTTATATTAAACCTGTATCGAACCTTGCTTAGACCACACTTCTGATGTAATTGTGTCAGAAGGATGCCATTCCCTGAGGCAGGATCGTGTGTGTCCTCCCTTGTTTTTTCCTGTTTCCCATGTGATTCCAATTAAAATGTAAAGTGCTGATGTCTTGTATGTGAGGCACATGGGATTCTGTGGCAGGTGAAGCTTTTAGTGGTGGAATCTATAGTCAGCAGGCAATGTTGTAGCTATGCACAGGCTATAAAAGATCCTCCTGGTCAGGGAGCAATGAAGGGGCAACATACAGGGAGGCTCTGTATCATAGCCAAACCTTTCTTGCCCCTCCTTTTCAATTAACACAAGACATATTGAGAGCACAAAGTTTGTAGGTGTTTTTCAAACTTCCCTTGTACAATGTAACTTCACGTTACATTGGTTTCACTTTGTACATGTATGTATCATCGTTATTTGTCAAGACCAGACAAGTCCGAGCTAAATGTACTGTCATGCCTCATGAGTGGCATGCATTGATCATTACAGGGAGTTAGGAACATTTTCTTTATTAAGGAAGAAACATTCTTGTGTTATTTTGTTCACTGTTTATGGAATATTCATGTTCACATTCAGTGTTTCACTCACCATTTTGTGAGAGATGGCTGAACTTGCCAGTTTAGCTGGGCATTTCCTCTGTGCATTGCAAAGAACATTGCCCAACATCACTTGCAGTGGATATAATGAATGAAAAATGTTGTAGGTGAATTCAAAGCCCAGTAGGGATTCTGCCACCCACACAGAGATGGACTCACATTTGGACAGCACTGACAACACACTTTCTTCCCTCAACAGACTGACTACATCATCCACCACCAGACCCTGTATGCTAGGCCCTTCCCACTTCACTTTCTCGTGCCATCGACCACACTCCATACAATCGTACCCCCTACTGATTTCACCCTTGTCGGTCCCACGCCTCCTTGCAAGCTCCCATTCTCTTATTCCACCCCTTTGTGCTGTTGAGCTAAGCAAGGAAAATGGCTAACCTTACAACTGCATTAAGTCGACTGGTGCATGACACCTTTAAACAAACATGAACCTGTTGTGAAAAAAATCCCATTAACTGCTGACCTTAGCTTAAAGATAGGACTTTAATTCTGATGTTTTATGCGAATGACAATTATGAACCCACCACAGGCCAGTGTGAGGCCTGACACGCTGCAGATTTTAACTGTATCACGACCTACCGTCAGCAAATAGAAATTTTGCATCCTGCCTAATTCAATCATCCTGTATGTCATACTTCCCATTCGTGCAAGCTCCATCAAATCCCCTCCTTTGAGTACTGCAATACTATAAAAAGATACAGAGACTCCAGAGGGTGATACCAGAAATACATGGCTAAACATTTATTTATGATCGCAATTGAGACATGACTTTAAAAAAACATCCCAGTGATTAACGGAAAATACTTATGGACACAATTTCATGTTTTAAGACTTATACTGTAAGAAACAAAAGTAAACGTCGCTCTAACATTATTTAACTGGGTAACTAATATATTGAATTGAAGAAAAGGTACTTTTGCATTAACTAACACAACTTAAAATGTCTTATGACATCTTTCAACATGTGCCACACTGCCAGCAGATATGTGGCATTACAGGAACTGCCCCACGGTCACACTCATGCCCCAACAGGGTCACTTCTCCCTCCATGTCAAGTCACAATATCCTGCAGCTTTCTTTTCAATAATATTTTATTGAGGTATTTGAAAATTTTTAAAACAGTAACATAACAATGACATCAACATGGTAAAATAAACATTTCCCCCCCAGCCCAATCTTCATGCACCTCAACCAGACAACAACAATCCCCCCCCCCCCCCCCCCCCCCCCCCCTCCCCCGTGGAATACTGCATCTGCTGACATTTTAATTTTCCCCGAGAAAGTCGACAAACGGCTGCCACCTCCAGGTGAACCCGACCATTGACCCTCTTAAAGCAAACTTTATTTTCTCGAGACTGAGAAACCCAGCCATGTCACTAACACAGGTCTCTACGCTCGGGGGTTTCGGGTCCCTCCACATTAACAAGATCCGTCTCCGGGCTACCAGGGAGGCAAAGGCCAAGACGTTGGCCTCTTTCGCCCCCTGAACTCCCGGATCTTCCGACACTCCAAAAATCGCTACCTCCGGACTCGGCACCACCTGTGTTTTTAGCACCATGGACGTTGCCTGAGCAAAATCCTGCCAAAACCCTCTAAGCTTCGGGCATGCCCAAAACATGTGGACATGATTTGCTTGGCTTCCCGCGTACCTCGCACACCTATCCTCAACCCCGAAGAACTTACTCATCCTAGCCGCTGTCATGTGTGCCCGGTGAACTACCTTAAAGTGTATCAGGCTAAGCCTGGCACATGATGAGGAGGTATTAACCCTGCTTAGGGCATCCGCCCATAGACCCGCCTCTATCTCTCCTCCTAGCTCATCCTCCCACTTGTCCCAAAGATCCTCCACTGGAGTTTCCTCCGCTTCCAAAAGCTCCAGGCAAATATCCGAAACCTTCCCCTCTATATCCAGCAGCCTTTGACAACTGTTTCATTCCCATGTTTGAGTTTCTGAATCTGATCATCATCAACAAGGCACATTTCAGTATCTCCCAGTTCCCCAAATATTCAAGCACACAATTTGTTCAGTTTCCTTTCTTCAGAGAAGAAATCAAACTCTCACAAGCATTCTGATTGGGCAGATAAACAATCCAGTTGCTTTCCTACAGCAGGAGTTTATTTGTCTTTGCATCTCAAACAGCAACTGTCCTTTTTCAGAGATACTGTGAAAAAAGATGTTCAAACTGGCACGCAATACTTCAGTGGATTTCGATTTGAGTTCCTCTATCCATAACAACCAGATCACAACGTTCGTTTCACCTTAAAAGGGGGCATTTTAAAACATAACAGTCTGGTAAAGTTCAGCCTGACAATATCAGGAAAGGTTAACAGGCAGTGTCTCTTTTCTGTTGAAAGAAGGCAGCTCGGGGGTGACCTGGCAGCTGAGGGGTGACCTATGTAGGTTGTTAAAAATTACTGAAGGTTCTGAGAGAGTGGAAAAGGAAAATGTTTCTTCTTGTGTGTTAAAATGCATAACTAAAAGCCATGAATTTAAGACAGTTACCAAGAAATCCACTTACCCAATGAGTACAAATGTGGAACATCGCTATCACAGGGGGTGGTTGAAGCAAATAGCATAGACGTATTTCAGGGGAAGCTGGAACAAAGAACAAAGAAAGTACAGTGCAGGATCAGGCCCTTCGGCCCTCCAAGCCTGTGCCGATCATGATGCCCTAACAAAAAAACCCTTCTGCCCTTACTCGGTCCCTTTCCTCTATTTCCTCCCTATTCATGTATCCATCCAGATGTCTCTTAAATGTTGCTAATGTGCCTGCTTCCACCACATCCTCTGGCAGCACGTTTCAGGCACCCACCACTCTTCTCGTGAAAAACCTACCCCGCACATCTCCCCTTAAACTTTCCCCCTCTCACCTTGAACCAGTGCCCCCTTATAATTAACACTTCCAACCTTGGAATAAGCCTCTGACTATCCAACCTGTCTATGCTCTCATAATTCTGTAGACCTCTATCAGGTCTCCCCTCAGCCTCCGTCTTTCCAGTGAAAACAATCCTAGTTTATTCAACGTCTCCTCATAGCTATCACCCTCGAGACCAAGCAACATCCTGGTGAACCTTCTTTGCACGCTCTCCAAAGCTTCCATGTCCTTCTGATAATGTGGTGGCCAGAACTGCATGCAATACTCCAAATGCAGTCTAACCAAGGTTTTATATAGATGCAACATAATTTCCCAACTCCTGTACTCAATGCCCCGGCTGATAAATGCAAGCAAGCCGCATGCCTTCTTAATCACCTTGCCCACCTGTGTTGCCACTTTTAAGGCACTGTGGACCTGCATGCACAGATCCTTCTGTATGGTAATGTTCCTGAGGGTTCTGCCATTTACAGCATAATTTATACCTAGATTTGATCCTCCAAAATGCATCACCTCTCATTTGTCCGGATTAACCTCCACCTGCCATTTCTGTGCCCAGGTCTCCAATCTATCCTGTTGTATCCTCTCACAATCCCTGGCACTATCAGCAACTCTGGCAATCTTGGTGTCATCCGCAAGCATACTAATCAAGCCATCCACAATTTCATCCAGATTATTTATATGTACTACGAACAGCACTGATCCCTGGGGAACACCACTAGCTACAGATCTACATTCAGAAAAACACCCTTCCACCACTACTCTTCGTCTTCTATAACCAAGCCAATTCTGCATCCATCTAGCCAGCCCACCCCGAATCCCATGTGATTTTAGTTTTTGTACCAGTCTGCCATGTGGTACCTTGTCAAATCCTTTGCTAAAGTCCATATAAACTACATCCACAGCCCTTCCCTCAGCAGCTTTCTTTGTCACCTCTTCAAAAAACTTAATCAATTTGGTGGGATATGACCTTCCCCGTACAAAACCACCCTGCCAGTCACTAACTAGTCCATTTTCCTTCAAATGTGCATACATCCTGTCCCTCAGAAAAGCTTCCCCACCACTGATGTCAGGCTCACCGGCCTATAATTTGCTGCTTCCTTTCTTAAACAAGGGAATAACATTGGCTATTCTCCATGCCTCTGGAACCTCGTCTGTGGTCAGAGAGGATGTGAAGATATCTGTTAAGGCCCCAGCTATTTTTCTCCTTGCCTGCCACAGTACCCTGGGATAGATCCCATCCGGCCCCGGGAACTTGTCCACCCTAATACAGTTTAGTATACTCAACACTTTCTCCTTTGATATATTGATGTTCTCAAGAGAGGTCACACACACATCCCTAACCTCAACATTGCGTGTCCTTCTCACTGGTGAATACCGATACAAAGTACTCACTGAGGATTTCACAACACTTCCTGTGGTTCCACTTCCCTCCATTATCCATAAGTGGGCCTACTCTTTCTCTTGCTACCCTTTTGCTCCTAATATATGCATAAAAGCCTTGGGATTCTCCTTGACCATACTCGCTAAAGACATTTCATGGCCGCTTTTAGTTCCTTCCTACTTTCACTGTACTCAAGGGCTTTGTCAGTTTTTAGATGCCGAGACTAATCGTGTTCTTCCCTTTTTCCTATTGACTAAGCTTACAATTTCCCTTGTCATCCATGGTTCTCGAATCCTGCCATTTCTATTCTTAATTTTTGCGGGGACATGCCTGTCCTGCACTTCAATCAACTGGCCTTTAAAAGCCTCCCACATGTCAGACGTGAATTTGCCCTCAAATTGCTGCTCCCAATCCACATTTCCCAGTGCCTGTTTAATTTGGATGTAATTGGCCCTCGCCCAATTAAGCACTCACCTGCGGGCCACTCTTGTCCTTATCCATGCCTACCCAAAATCTTATGGCAGTATGGTCGCTAAACCCAAAATGCTCCCCCACTGAAACATCAATCACCTGACCTGGCTCATTCCCCAATACCAAGTCTAATATGGCCCCCTCCCTGGTTGGATTGTCAACATACTGTATCAAAAAACACTCCTGGACATATCTAACAAATTGCTCTCCATCCATGTACGTGGCTGTAAGGAATTCCCAGTCAATATGGGAGATGTTAAAGTCACCCATCACAACTACCCTGCTTTTTTCACACCTTTTCAGTATCTGACTGGACAACTGCACCTCTGTCTCCTGCGGGCTGTTGGGATGTCCATAGTACTCTCCAAACATAGTGATTTCACCCTTCTTGGCCAGGATTCTCCCCTACCCAGCGGGGCGGGGGGGTCCCGGCGTAGCGGAGTGGCGTCAACCACTCCGGCGTCGGGCCTCCCCAAAGGGGCGGAATTCTCCGCACCTTTGGGGGCTAGGCCCGCGCCGGAGTGGTTGGCGCCACGCCGACTGGCGCCAAAACTGGCGCCAACGGCCTTTGACGCCCGCTGGCCGGTGTCGGGGCTGGCCGAAAGGCCTTCGCCGGTTCACGCATGCGCTGGTGGCGTCAGCTGCCGCTGATGTCACCACCGCCACATGCGCGGTAGGGGGGGTTCTCTTCCACCTCCGCCATGGTGGAGGCCGTGGCGGAAGAAAAAGAGTGCCCCCATGGCACTGGCCCGCCCGCCGATGGGTGGGCCCCGATCGTGGACCTGGCCACCATGGGGGCACCCCCCGGGGTCCGATCGCCACGCGCCCCCCCAGGATCCCGCTCGCGCCGCCAATTCCGCCGCCACCAGGGGTGGTTGAAACCACGGCAGTGGGATTGGCCTCTCAGCGGCGGGACTTCAGCCCATCACGGGCCGGAGAATCGCCGCAGGGGGCACGCCGATTGGCGCGGTGCGATTCCCGCCCCCGCTAATTCCCGGGTGGCAGAGAATTCCGGCCATGGCAGGGGCGGGATTTTCATCGGCCCCGGGCGATTCTCCGACTCTGCGGGGGTCGGAGAATTTTGCCCCTTATTCCTGAGCTCCACACATAATGCCTCACGAAAAAATCCCTCCAATGTGCCCTCCCTCAACACAATTGTGGTGTGCTCCCTAATTAGCCGGTATGGGAATTGAACCCGTGCTGCTGGACTTGTTCTGCATTACAAGCCAGTTGTTTAGCCCACTGTGCTAAACCAGCCCCTATGTAGCCCATTTCATTGTAGGATTGAAAGATTTACATGAGGAAAGATGTGAGGAGGCTCAAGAGAGCACCCTGGTCCCCGCCAGCGCCCCGACTCCCGCCAGACGCAAACACCTATCTTCCACAAGGTCAGAACTGTACCATTGGATACTGGGACATCCAGCCAGTGTCGCCCACCAAGGAAGCGAGGGAAATGCGGCAGTCTCCAGGTGAGACTGAAGCATAGCATACTCCTGGCAAACATACAAGTGAACAAAAACAAGCTGGATGAAGCCACTCTGCCGCGCTCCGCCTTCAATATCATATCCGCCTCCTTGACCTCAAACCACTGTGGCCTTCAATATCCCAACCAAAGCTCCAAAATCTGGGACTTGGCTCCTCATTCTGCAACTGGATCCTCGACTTTCTAAGCCACAGACCACAATCACCTCCTCCACAATAATAATCAATACCGGACCCGCAAGGCTACGTACTTAGTCCCCTACTATACTCCCTGTACACACACAACTGCGTGGCAAAATTTGGTTCCAACTCCATTTAGGGGCAGCACAGTTGCACCAGTGGCTAGCACTGTGGCTTCACAGCTCCAGGGTCCCAGGTTCGATTTCCCACTGGGTCACTGTCTGTGCGGAGTCTGCACGTTCTCCCCGTGTCTGCATGGGTGCAGGTTAGGTGGATTGGCCTTGATAAATTGCCCTTCGTGTCCAAAAAGGTTAGGAGGGGTTATTGGATTACGGGGATAGGGGGAAGTGAGGGCTTAAGTGGGCCAGTGCACACTCGATGGGCCGAATGGCCTCCTTCTGCACTGTATGTTCTATGTTCTAACTTAACGCTAGACTTACCTCTCAGAGGTAAGTAAGAGACTGCTGTGTGCTTTGTTTCACCGCGTCATCAGGCAAAGCGAAGGGTGGAGGGGTTTGCCTCCTGATCAACCCCTCCTGGTGCTCGGATGTGGCGACCTACCAGCGCCGGCCCTAGGGTTGCTGGTGCCCCGGGCAAGCTGAACTTCAGCGCCCTTCGGGGGGGGGGGGGGGGGGGGGGGGGGCCGAGGCGGGGGGGGGGGGGGGGGGCGAGGCGGGGGGGCGGGGCCGAGGCGGGGGGGGGCCCGAGGCGGGGGGGCGGGGCCGAGGCGGGGGGACGGAGGGGGGAGGACGGAGGGGGGAGGGGGTCGGACGGAGAGGGGGGGGTCGGACGGAGGGGGGGGGGCGGACGGAGGGGGGGGCGGACGGAGGGGGTGGGCGGATGGAGGGGGGGGCGGATGGAGGGGGTGGGCGGACGGAGGGGTGGGGCGGAAGGAGGGGGGGCGGACGGAGGGGGGGGCGGACGGAGGGGGGCGGACGGAGGGGGGGGGGCGGACGGAGGGGGGGGGCGGACGGGGGGGCGGGCGGACGGAGGGGGGGGCGGACGGAGGGTGGGGCGGACGGAGGGGGGGGGCGGACGGAGGGGGGGCCGAGGGGGCTGAGGCGGGGGGGGGGGGGCGGTACTGAGGCGGTGGGGCGGGGGCGGGAACGGAGGGGGGGGGGGCGGCCGGAGGGAGGGGGGTGCCCTGGGGGAGGGCGGCCACCGCACATGCGCTGGTTGGCACCGGCCCAACTGCGCATGCGCGGGACCCGAGTCTCTGGCGCCCCCTAGCACATGGCGCCCCGGGCGACTGCCCGAGTTGCCGGTACCTTGGGCCGGCCCTGCGACCTACTGCTCTCCGGACCTGGAATACCTGCCCATACTATCTTCCACGCGAGTTCACTTCAGCCATTATCACAGCGGTCTACATCCCACCCCAGGCAGAAGTGAAGAAGGCGCTGGATGAACTGTACACAGTTTTAAACAGAACACCGAGGCCTTGTGCATCGTGGCCGTGGACTTCAACAAGGCCAACCTCAGGAGTGTACTGCCAAAATTCCACCAGCACATCTCCTGTCCAACCAGGAGCGACAACACTCTTGACCACTGCTACTCAAAAATCAAGGGCTCTTACCGTTCCATTCCCCGAGCGCACTTTGGGAAATCAGACCATAAGATGGTGCTCCTTAACCGGCATACAAGTAGAAACTCAAGCGGGAGAATTTAGATAAGAAGGTTGTGCAGTGCTGGTCCGAGGAAACAGAAGAGCTCCGACGTGACTGCTTGGAGACAGTGGACTGGTCCATATTTAAGAACTCAGTGACCAACTTAAATGAGTATGCCACCACTGTCACAGGCTTCATCTGGAAATGTGTGGACGACTGCGTGCCAAAGTAAGCAGTACGTACGTTCCCCAACCGGAAACCATGGCTCAATCACGAGATTGACTCTCTACTGAAGGACAGGTCTGCGGCGTTCAAGTCAGACGACCCTGACCTATACAAGAAATCCAGGTACGACCTCCGCAAAGCCACCCGAGTGCCAAGAGAGAATATCAGACTAAGCTAGAGTCACAGACTAGCGTTACAGACTCTCGGCGGTTGTGGCAAGACCTAAACAACATAATGGGCTACAAAGTAAAGCCGAGCAGTATCTCTGGCAGCAGTGCACCCCTCCCCGATGAACTCAATGCATTCTATGCTCGGTTCAAAACTGGAAACCAACGATCCGCTGTCGTGTGCCCCAGCAGCCCCGGGCACACCCATACCCACCATCACAACTTCCAAAGTCTGATCGACTTTCCTGAAGGTGCATCCTCGGAAGGCGATGGGTCCAGAACGGATCCCTGGTCGTGCACTAAGAGCCTGCGTGGAACAGTTGGCAGATGTGTTCGCGGAAACCTTCAACTTGTCCCTACTCCGCTCCGAGGTGCCCATCTGCTTCAAGAAGACCACCATCATACCGGTGCCAAAGAAAAACCAGGCAACTTGCCTCAATGACTACTGTCGGATGGCCTTGACTTCAGTCGTAATGAAGTGCTTCGAGAGGTTGATCATGAAGCGCATCACCTCCATACTCCCAGAACCCTTGATCCACTTCAATTCGCATACCGCCGCAACCGGTCCACAGCAGACGCCATCTACCTGGCCCTACACACATCCCTAGAGCATCTCGACAACAAGGACTCCTACATCAGACCCCTATTTATTGACTACAGCTTCGCATTCAATATCATAATCCCAACCAAAGCTCCAAAACCTGGGACTTGGCTCCTCACTCTGCAACTGGATCCTCGACTTTCTAAGCCACAGACCACAATCATCTCCTCCACAATAGTAATCAATACCTGTGCCCCGCAAGGCTGCGTACTTAGTCCCCTACTATACTCCCTGTACACACACAACTGCGTGGCAAAATTTGGTTCCAACTCCATCTACAAGTTTGCTGATGATAAAATCATAGTGGGCCAGATCTCGAATAACTACAAGCAGAATACACGAGGGAGATTGAGAACCGAGTGGAGTGGTGCAGCGACAACAATCTGTCCTCAATGGCAGCAAAACTAAAGAGCTGGTCATTGACTTCAGAAAGCAAAGTACTGTAAACACCCCTGTCAGCATCAGCAGGGCCGAGGTGGAGATGGTTAGCAGTTTCAAATTCCTAGGGGTGCACATCTCCAAAACTGTCCTGGTCCACACACGTCGATGCTACCACCAAGAAAGCACAACAGTGCCTATACTTCCTCAGGAAACTAAAGAAATTCGGCACATCCACATTAATCTTACCAACTTTTACAGATGCGCCATAGAAAGCATCCTATCGGGCTGCATCACAGCCTGGTAGGGCAACTGCTCGGCCCAAGACCGCAAGAAATTTCAGAGTCGTGAACACCGCCCAGTCCATCACACGAACCTGCTTCCCATCCATTGACTCTATCTGCACCTCGTGCTGCCTGGGGAAAGTGGGCAGCATTATCAAAGACCCCTCCCACCCAAAATCCAACTGCAACAGTGAACTGGTTGGGCTGAGTGGCCTGATACTGTGCCGTTTATCCTGTGTAAATCATTCACTTCCAACACTACAATCTTTGCCAGATTACAGAGTGCATCAAGCTAAAGGTTCCAAATATTTTCACATTGCCTCATGATGTCGCAATGATATGCTCAACCATTAGTTCTAACTCACATCTACCAATTCTTTAACTTTGGCTTACCACTTCTGATAATACTGCAGGCTAAATCTTTTAGTAGTGCACCCTTGCCCTGGGAGTTATTTTCCAAAAGCATTTTGCCACATCACACTCTATCTTCTTTCAAAGATATCCTATACCCCCATTTTAGTTCCCATAATTTTCCCATTTCCAGTTTACCATGTTCTGAGAAATGTTTACTGGGTGAGGAGGGAGGGGATGCAAATTATTAATATATACACAAATGAAAGTGACCGAGCTGTAATAAAAGTGTGTACCTTTTAATATGATTTATTGACTTTATCACAGGCTTATCATGAATCACACATTCCTAGACTGGTTTCCTGCATATAGGCAGACAATATAATGCAACTTACTCACGTGAAAACTGTCTTAAAAAATAAGTTATAGAACATACAGTGCAGAAGAAGGCCATTCGGCCCATCGAATCTGCACCAACCCACTTAAGCCCTCACTTCCACCCTATCCCCGTAACCCAATAACCCCATTTAACCTTTTTTTGGACACTAAGGGCAATTTAGCATGGCCAATTCACCTCACCTGCACGTCTTTGGACGTGTTGCGGTTGTATCACTTGTATCTTCTGATTCAAGTCTTGGAATTTATTTGACAGCAATCATTCTTGCATCTTACACTCCAAACATACGAGATGCTGAAAGGTTGAAAGGGATGGCAGTGCATACAGAAAGGTTACAACAGTGTTCCTCAAACTTTTTTTCCGGTGACCCATTTTTACCAAGCGGCCACCCTTCGGGACCCAACCCGGCTGACTTTCGCGACCCACGCCAGCCGACCTTCGCGACCCACGCCGGCCGACCTGCGCGACACACCATTTTCCCTTACCTTGTTTGCTGCTGACAAAATGGAGGAAATGGTTTTGGGTCCCTTTGGCCCTCGTACATGCTCCTCCAATGGAACCTGTTGGATGAAGGTGAAGCCTTCCTGTGTCGGAAGTATGGAGTCTCCATCTGTCCAAAGTTCTGCATTTTTTTCTTGTAAAATTTTATCAAATAACCCCCCCCCCCCCGAACTTGTACAAAAATAAAAATAAAATGAATAAAATAAATGAATAAAACTCCTCCGATCTTGTAAAACAAAAAATTGCGACCGTTTTTTAAAAAAGCGGCCGCACTGTGCATGCGTGCCCGCGTGCTGATGATCTGGCACGTATGCGTTTTTTTTTACATGTTCGCGGCCATTTTGAAGGCCGCTTGCGGTCGGCGTTATTAACAGGCTGCTGCTGCTGTTACGCGCAGACTTGCGCAATTGGGAGCGCCGCGACGGACGGCTCCGCAACCCTCCCGACACCCGCCTGCGACCCACCTGCGGGTCGCGCCCCGTGTTTGACAATGCCTGGGTTACAGCACAGAAGGATGCCATTTAACCCATCATGTCTGTGTTGGTTCTCCAAGAGCAGCTCAGCAAGTCTCACTCTTCTGCCTGAGCATCGTGACGCTGCAACTTTTTTCTCCTCTGATAATTATCTAATACCTTTTGAAAGTCATAATTGGATTTGTCTCCACCACACACACAGGCTATGAAGACCAGGTCCAAACCACTCACTGTTGAAATAAAAAAATCCTCGTGTCATCTTTGGTCCTTTTGCTGTATTTTTACAGCATTACATCTCAAAAATATTGCAAAGTTTCCCTCGTGCAATTAATTACTTTGAAATATAACCATTATGAAGGCAAATGTGGCAACCATTTTTTAAAAATATTTTTATTAAGGCATTTTTATATATATACATCAAACACAACCAAAGCCAAAAAGAGAACAAACAGGAAATCTCATAACAAATAAATAACCAACACTCCCACACCCCACCCTCCTTGCCGTAACCCTCCACCCACGCTGCCTCCTTTTTTAACCACAAAGTCTCCCCCCCCCCCCCCCCCCCCCCAACTCCCCCTGTTGACTTAACTATCCTGGAAGAAATTAATAAATGGTTTCCCTCTCTGGGCAAACCTCTCCACAGACTCTCTCAAGGCAAATTTGATTTTTTTTCCAACCTAAGGAATTCTGCGAGGTTGCTCAGTCACACCCCCAGGTTCTACGTCCCTGATTTGACCACCAATTCACTAGACACGTGATTGGAAGTAAATTGTGGTTTTAATAGTCTAACAACTAAGCCAGCCTGCGACCAGAGGAATTGAGAGCAGGCTTACGGCTGCAGTGCTTGATACGTCCGGTTAGTGGGAGGAGCCATGGGCGGAGCCATGGGCGGGGCCAAGGGTGGAGCCCAGTACAAACTCCTCATCTCCCCCTATGGGCAGAGCCGCGTAACGGCTCGCATACAGAGCCCACAAGGTCACAATACATGCAAGGCAATACAGTGTGAATTACGATGGCATATAATTCACCACATTCACCCCCTGTAAAAAAATCAAGTCCGGCGGGGGTGACGGGTCTACAGATTGAGCTGGTCCGGTGGCCAAGTCGTCCTTTGGGATCGGCGGAGCACCGGGGTTGCAGCCTCTTCGGGTGGCTGGGTAGTGGCGGTCAGTGAGGGTACGATGGTGGACTCCGGGGGTGATTCAGTCCGAGCTTCGTACCCGACCGGAGCGACAGGGAGCGCGGAGCATGGGCGGTGAACCTATAGGTGCAGGGGCGCAGGGCTCGGAGGGTTGGGTGGAGTGTAGCGTCAGGGTATTCAATGAAAGCGTATTGGGGGTTCGAATGGAGTTGGAGCACTCTTTCCACGAGCGGATCAGGTTTGTGTGCCCGGACATGCTTCTGGAGGAGAACCGGGCCCGGTGTCTTCAACCAAGCTGGGAGCGAAACCCCCGTGGTAGCGCCCTTAGGAAAAACAAATAGCCGTTCGTGAGGTGTCTGGTTGGTGGCAGTGCATAGAAGGGACCTAATAGCATGGAGCACGTCGGGGAGGACCTCCTGCCAATGGGAGGTTGGGAGATTCCTGGACCGGAGGGTCAGTAGGACGGTCTTCCCGACCGTATCGTTCTCCCTCTCCACCTGCCCATTCCCCCTGGGGTTGTAGCTGGTAGTCCTGCTCGAGGCGATGCCCTTGTCGAGCAGGTACTGACGCAGCTCGTCGATCATAAAGGACGAACCCCTGTCGTGGTGTACGTAGCTGGGGAAACCGAACAGGGTGAAGATACTGTGCAGGGCTCTGATGACTGTGTGGGAGGTCATATCGGGGCACGGGATAGCAAACGGTAAGCGGGAGAACTCATCGATGACGTTCAGAAAGTACACATTTTGATTGGTCAAGGGGAGTGGCCCTTTGAAATCGATGCTCAGGCGTTCAAAGGGCCGGGATGCCTTTACCAGGTGGGCCTTGTCTGGTCTGTAGAAGTGCGATTTGCACTCCGCGCAGATCGGGCAATCCCTGGTGATGGCTTTTACCTCCTCGGTGGAGAAAATCAGATTTCGTGTTTTGACGTAGTGGGCGAGCCGGGTGACCCCCGGGTGGCAGAGGTCATTGTGGATAGCTTTCAGGCGGCCGTCGTGCGCGCTGGCGCACGTGCCGCGGGACAGGGCATCTGGGGGCTCGTTGAGCTTCCCTGGTCGATACATAATATCATAATTATAGGTGGAGAGTTCGATCCTCCACCGCAGGATTTTATCATTTTTAATTTTGCCCCTTTGTGAGTTGTCACACATGAAGGCAACCGATCTCTGGTCCGTGATGAGGGTGAACCTCCTACCTGCGAGGTAGTACCTCCAGTGACGTATAGCTTCCACGATGGCTTGTGCTTCCTTTTCGACTGAGGAGTGTCGAAGATCCGAAGCGGAGAGGGTTCGGGAGAAAAAGGCGACTGGTCTCCCTGCCTGATTCAGAGTGGCTGCGAGAGCAACCGCTGAGGCGTCGCTTTCCACCTGAAAGGGGATGGATTCATCAACCGCCCGCATGGCCGTCTTGGCGATATCCTCCTTGATGCAGATGTAGGCCTGGCGGGCCTCAGCTGACAGAGGAAAGTGTGTGGCCTTAAATAGTGGGCGGGCTTTGTCCGCATACTGAGGGACCCACTGAGCATAATACAAGAAGAATCCCAGGCACCTCTTGAGGGCCCTGGGACAATGAGGGAGAGGGAGTTGTAAGAGGGGGCACATACGGTCCGGGTCGGGGTCCAGGACTCCGTTTTCCACGACATAGCCGAGGATGGCTAGCCTGGTCGTGCGAAAAACGCATTTCTCCTTGTTATACGTGAGGTTATGTTTCTGGGCAGTCTGGAGAAATCGATGGAAGTTGGCGTCGTGGTCTTGCTGATCATGGCCGCAGATGGTGACATTGTCCAAGTACGGAAACGTGGCCCGCAGCCCGTACTGGTCCACCATTCGGTCCATTGCTCGTTGGAACACCGGGACCCCATTCGTGACGCTAAAGGGAACCCGGAGGAAATGGAAGAGGCGGCCATCTGCCTCGAATGCCGTGTAGTGGCGGTCCTCCGGGCGGATTGGGAGCTGGTGGTAAGCAGACTTCAGATCCACCATGGAGAAGATGCGGTACTGGGCGATCTGATT
This sequence comes from Scyliorhinus canicula, assembly GCF_902713615.1. Classification (NCBI taxonomy): domain Eukaryota; kingdom Metazoa; phylum Chordata; class Chondrichthyes; order Carcharhiniformes; family Scyliorhinidae; genus Scyliorhinus; species Scyliorhinus canicula. Next base: position 221,610,168 of record NC_052147.1, read on the forward strand.
CACCATGTCTGCAATCCTGGGGAGGGGGTACGCATTGAGGAGTGTGAACCGGTTAATGGTTTGGCTATAGTCCACTACCATTCGGAATTTTCCCCCGGTCTTGACGAACACCACCTGAGCAGGGGCTGTTACTGGTCTCTATGACCCCCTCACGTAGGAGCCTCTGGACCTCGGTTCTGATAAACACCCTGTCCTGCAGGCTATAACGCCTGCAGCGAGTGGCTATGGGTTTGCAGTCCGGAGTGAGGTTAGCAAAGAGTGGAGGGAGGTCGATTTTTAGCAACGCTAGACTGCAGATAGTGAGTGGAGGTAGGTGTCCGCCGAAGCTGAGTGTGAGGCTTTTGCGATTACACTGGAAGTCGAGTACCAGTAAGAGTGGGGTGCAGAGTTCGGGGAGTACATACAGCTGGAAATTAGAGTAGCTGGCTCCCTGTATCATTAGGGTCGCGACGGTGTGCCCTTGGATGTGAACAGAGTGTGAGCCCGAGGCGAGGGAGATAGTTTGCTGTGCAGGGAAGATAAGGAGCAAACAGAGTCTTACCAGTTCAGGGTGTACGAAGCTCTCGGTGCTCCCGGAGTCGAAGAGGCACGGCGTCCTGTACCCGTTGATTTTAACGGTCATCATAGAGTTCCGGAGGTGTTTCAGACATGACTGGTCCAACGTGACCGCGCTGAGTTGCGGGTAGTCGGCGGCTCGATGAGCTGTGCTGGATTGGCCCCGTGATGACTGTCCGCTGAGGTCGTAGTCTTCGAGATGAGTTTCAGAGACTGCCCACAAAAATGGCACGCTAGTACTGCATAGTGGGTGGGTGGCCACGCGGCGCAGGCCTGGGGCAGTCGCTGGTCGGGGGCCCATGGTGGGGTCGCTTGGTCCGCGGGGAACGAGGTGAGGCTGTGGAATGAGACCTCCATGGTTGTAGCTAACTCTACAGTGTCCTCCAAGTTCCGGGCCCCTTTCTCAAGCAACCGTTGGCGCACATAGTTGAACCTGATCCCTGCCACGTATACATCACGGACAGCGAGTTCCATATACTGGGAGGCTGATACAGCCTGAAAATTGCAGTCCCGAGCTCGGGCTTTTAAATCGCGCAGAAAGTCTTCCAGCGACTTCGCGGGGCGCTGGCAGCGGGTCGTGAAAATATGGCACGCGTAGACATCGTTGATGGGCTGCACGTACATTTGGTTGAGCATGGCCAGGGCCTCCGTATACGAGGTAGTACAGTTAAGTTGCGTAAAGATACGATGGCTCACCCTTGCGTGCAGTAGGCTGAGTTTCTGCTCCTCTGTAGTTTCGGAAGTGCTTGATTCAGCAAGGTAGGCCTTGAAACATCTGAGCCAGATGTCGAGTTCTAGTCAGTCAGGTTTGAGGGCTGATTCCATAGTAGTTTTCTTCAAGTTTTCTTAGACTATTAAATTGATGTGACCATCAATTCACTCGACACGTGATTGGAAGTAAACTGTGGTTTTAATAGTCTAACAACTAAGCCAGCCTGCGACCAGAGGAATTGAGAGCAGGCTTATGGCTGCAGTGCTTTATACTTCCGGTTAGTGGGAGGAGCCATGGGCGGTGCCATGGGCGGAGCCAAGGGTGGAGCCCAGTACAAACTCCTCATCTCCCCCTATGGGCAGAGCCGCGCAACGGCTCACATACAGAGCCCACAAGGACACAATACACGCAAGGCAATACAGTGTGAATTACGATGGCATATAATTCACCACAGTCCCCAAGTCCCTCCATCCCAACAGGATACATCTCCAGGCTACCAGAGAAGCAAAGGCCAAAACGTCGGCCTCTCTCACCCCCTGGACCCCTGGGTCTTCCGACACTCCAAACATTCCCACTTCTGTACTCGGGATCTCCTTCATCCTTAGCACCTCAGACAACATGTCAGTAAACCCCCGCCAAAATCCCTCCAGCTTTGGACAGGCCCAAAGCACGAGGACATGGTTCATGCCACCCCCCCCCCCCCCCACCCCCCCCACGCATTTCCCACACCTATCCTCCACCCCTCAAAAAACCTGCTCATTCTGGCCGCCATCATGTTTGCCCTGTGGGCTACATTAAATTGAACGAGGCCAAGCCTCGCACACAAAGAGGATGCATTCAACCTTCTCGGAGCTTCCTCCAATAATCCAGCAGCCAGGACCCTCCCCAGCTTTTCCTCTCACTTCCGATTAATTTCTCCTATCGGGGCGCCCTCCCAGTCCATTAATTCTTTGTAAATCTCCGACACCCTGCCCTCACCAACCCCGGCTTTCGACCCCACTTTCTCCTGCAACCCCGGGGGCGGCAGGTCAGGAAAGGACATCACCTGTTTCCTCACATAGTCCCAAACCTGTGAGTACTGGAATGCATTCCCACTGGGCAGCTCATACTCCTCTAACAATCCTCGAAGCTCAAAAGGTGTCCCACACAAACAGGTCTCCGAACCGCTTGACCCCGCCCACCACCATCCCCGGAACCCCGTATCCAGTCCCCCCGGAGCAAGGTCCCTTGCAGCCTCAGGTGCTGCTGTCACTGTCCTCACCCCCTCAGGGCCGCCATCACTACCGGATATATAGAGTACCTGGCCGGCGAGAACGGCAGAGGCTCTCCCAAACTAGTGCGCTTACACTAGGCTGCCTCTATCCGCTCTCATATCGACCTCTCTCCCACTATCTTACCATGGCTATATATGCTGCCCAGCAATAGTTCATTACGTTTGGCAAGGCCAGCCCGTCTCCCCCCATGTCCCGGCTCCAGTAGCATCTTCTTTACCTGAGGGGCTTTCCTCGCCGACACAAACCCTGAGATCAATGTATTGATCTTCCTAAAGAAGCCATGATGGGCGAGCACAGTAAGAAGTCTTACAACACCAGAAGTCCAACAGGTTTGTTTCAAATCACTAGCTTCCGGAGCGCTGCTCCTTCCTCAGGTGAATCGCAAAACTTCTTACTGTACTTCCTAAAGAAGGCCTTTGAAATAAAAATCAAAAGGTTCTGGGACACAAATAGAAACTTCGGGAGTACCGTTATCTTCACAGACTGCACGTGCCCCAGCAATGACAACGGGAGCACGTCCCACCTCTTAAAATCCCCCTTCATCTGCTCCACCAACCATACCAAATTCAATTTATGCAATTTCTCCCACCCCACACCACCTGAATGCTCAGATATCTGAAACTCGCCTCCACTACCTTAGACAGCAGCTCGCCCAATCTCCTCTCCTTCCCCCTCGCCCGGATCGGAAAGACCTCACTCTTCCCCATGTTTACCTTATACCCAGAGAACCGGTCGAATTCCACCAAAATGTCCATGATCCCCCCCAATACTTTCCAATGGGTCCAATATGTAGATCAACAGGTCATCCGCATATAGCGAGACCCGATGCTCCATGGACCCCCCCCCCCCCCCCCCCCCCCCCCTTCCCCCCCCCACTGTCCTCTGCCAACCTCTTGACGCTTTAAGCCAGTGGCTCTATCGCCAAGACAAAGAGCAATGGGGAGAATGGCCATCACTGCCTCGTCCCACGATGCAGCCCAAAATACCCCAAACACACCCGGTTCATCCTTACACACGCTGCCAGCGCTTGATACAACAACCGGACCCAGTCCACAAATCACTGCCCGAACCCAAACTGCCCCAGTACATCCCACAAATATTCCCGTTCTACCCGATCAAAGGCCTTCTCCTCGTCCATAGTCATTGCCACCTCCACATTCCATCCCTCCGAGGCATCATTATAGAACATAGAACATAGAACGATACAGCGCAGTACAGGCCCTTCGGCCCTCAATGTTGCACCGACATGGAAAAAACTAAAGGCCATCTAACCTACACTATGCCCTTATCATCCATATGCTTATCCAATAAACTTTTAAATGCCCTCAATGTTGGCGAGTTCACTACTGTTGCAGGTAGGGCATTCCACGGCCTCACCACTCTTTGCGTAAAAAACCCACCTCTGACCTCTGTCCTATATCTATTACCCCTCAATTTAAGGCTATGTCCCCTGTGCTAGCCACCTCCATCCACGGGAGAAGGCTCTCGCTGTCCACCCTATCTAACCCTCTGATCATTTTGTCTGCCTCTATTAGGTCACCTCTTAACCTTCTTCTCTCTAACGAAAACAACCTCAAGTCCATCAGCCTTTCCTCATAAGATTTTCCCTCCATACCAGGCAACATCCTGGTAAATCTCCTCTGCACCCGTTCCAAAGCTTCCACGTCCTTCCTATAATGAGGCGACCAGAACTGTACGCAATACTCCAAATGCGGCCGTACTAGAGTTTTGTACAACTGCAAAATGACCTCATGGCTCCGGAACTCAATCCCTCTACCAATAAAGGCCATTACACCATAGGCCTTCTTCACAACCCTATCAACCTGGGTGGCAACTTTCAGGGATCTATGTACATGGACACCGAGATCCCTCTGCTCATCCACACTACCAAGAATTTTACCATTAGCCAAATATTCCGCATTTCTGTTATTCTTTCCAAAGTGAATCACCTCACACTTCTCCACATTAAACTCCATTTGCCACCTCTCAGCCCAGCTCTGCAGCTTATCTATGTCCCTCTGTAACCTGCAACATCCTTCCGCACTGCCTACAACTCCACCGACTTTAGTGTCGTCTGCAAATTTACTTACCCATCCTTCTGCTCCCTCCTCTAGGTCATTTATAAAAATGACAAACAGCAACGGCCCCAGAACAGATCCTTGTGGTACACCACTCGTAACTGAACTCCATTCTGAACATTTCCCATCAACCACCACTCTCTGTCTTCTTTCAACTAGCCAATTTCTGATCCACATCTCTAAATCACCCTCAATCCCCAGCCTCCGTATTTTCTGCAATAGACGACCGTGGGGAACCTTATCAAATGCTTTACTGAAATCCATATACATCACATCAACTGCTTTACCCTCATCCACCTATTCAGTCACCTTCTCAAAGAACTCGATAAGGTTTGTGAGGCATGACCTACCCTTCACAAAACCATGCTGACTATCCCTAATCATATTATTCCTATCTAGATGATTATAAATCGTATCTTTTATAATCCTCTCCAAGACTTTACACACCACAGATGTTAGGCTCACCGGCCTATAGTTGCCGGGGTTATCTCTACTCCCCTTCTTGAACAAAGGGACCACATTTGCTATCCTCCAGTCCTCTGGCACTATTCCTGTAGCCAATGATGACCTAAAAATCAAAGCCAAAGGCTCAGCAATCTCTTCCCTGGCTTCCCAGAGAATCCTAGGATAAATCCCATCAGCCCCCGGGGACTTATCTATTTTCACCTTGTCCAGAATTGCCAACACTTCTTCCCTACGCACCTCAATGCCATCTATTCTAATAGCCTGGGTCTCAGCATTCTCCTCCACAATATTATCTTTTTCCTGAGTGAATACTGACGAAAAGTATTCATTTAGTATCTCGCTTATCTCCTCAGTCTCCACACACAACTTCCCACCACTGTCCTTGACTGGCCCTACTCTTACCCTAGTCATTCTTTTATTCCTGACATACCTATAGAAAGCTTTTGGGTTTTCCTTGATCCTACCTGCCAAAGACTTCTCATGTCCCCTCCTTGCTCGTCTTAGCTCTCTCTTTAGATCCTTCCTCGCTTCCCTGTAACTATCAAGCGCCCCAACTGAGACTTCACGCCTCATCTTCACATAGGCCTCCTTTTTCCTCTTAACAAGAGATTCCACTTCTTTGGTAAACCACGGTTCCCTCGCTCTACCCTTTCCTCCCTGTCTGACTGGTACGTACTGATCAAGAACACGCAATAGCTGTTCCTTGAACAAGCTCCACATATCCAGTGTGCCCAACCCTTGCAGCCTACTTCTCCAACCTACACATCCTAAGTCATGTCTAATGGCATCATAATTGCCCTTCCCCCAGCTATAACTCTTGCCCTGCGGGTTATACTTATCCCTTTCCATCACTAATGTAAAGGTCACCGAATTGTGGTCACTGTCTCCAAAGTGTTCACCTACCTCCAGATCTAACACCTGGCCTGGTTCATTACCCAAAACCAAATCCAAAGTGGCCTCACCTCTTGTTGGCCTGTCAACATATTGTGTCAGAAAACTCTCCTGCACACATTGTACAAAGAACGACCCATCCAATGTACTCGAACTATATCTTTTCCAGTCAATATTAGGAAAGTTAAAGTCTCCCATAACAACTACCCTGTTACTTTCGCTCTTTTCCAGAATCATCTTCGCCATCCTTTCCTCTACACCTCTAGAACTATTAGGTGGCCTATAGAAAACTCCCAGCAGTGTGATCTCTCCTTTCCTGTTTCTAACCTCAGCCCATACTACCTCGGAAGAAGAGTCCCCACCTTGCATCCTTTCTGCCACCGTAATACTGTCCTTGACTAGCAGTGCCACACCTCCCCCTCTTTTGCCCCCTTCTCTGACCTTACTAAAGCACCTAAACCCCGGAACCTGCAACAACCATTCCTGTCCCTGCTCTATCCATGTCTCTGAAATGGCCACAACATCGAAGTCCCAGGTACCAACCCATGCTGCCAGTTCCCCTATCTTATTTCGTATATTCCTGGCATTGAAATAGACACACTTCAAACCACCGACCTGAACACTGCCGCCCTCCTGCGAAGTCAAATCTGTGCTCCTGACCTCTCTACTCTCAATCTCTCACACCCCAAAACTACAATCCAGGTTCCCATGCCCCTGCTGAATTAGTTTAAACCCCCCCAAAGAGTACTAACAAATCTCCCCCCCAGGATATTGGTGCCCCTTAGGTTCAGATGTAGACCATCCTGTCTATAGAGGTCCCACCTTCCCCAGAAAGAGCCCCAGTTATCCAGAAATCTGAATCCCTCCCGCCTGCACCATCCCTGTAGCCACGTGTTTAATTGCTCTCTCTCCCTATTCCTCGTCTCACTATCACGTGGCACGGGCAACAACCCAGAGATAACAACTCTGTTTGTTCTCGCTCTGAGCTTCCATCCTAGCTCCCTAAAGGCCTGCCTGACATCCTTGTCCCCTTTCCTACCTATGCCGTTAGTGTCAATGTGGACTACGACTTGAGGCTGCTCCCCCTCCCCCTTAAGGACCCGAAAAACACGATCCGAGACATCACTTACCCTTGCACCTGGGAGGCAACATACCAAACGTGAGTCTCTCTTGCTCCCACAAAATCTCCTATCTGTGCCCCTGACTATTGAGTCCCCAATTACTAATGCTCTGCTCCTCTCCCCCCTTCCCTTCTGAGCAACAGGGACAGACTCCGTGCTAGAGTCCCGCACCCCATGGCTTACCCCTGGTAAGTCCCCCCCCCCACAAGTATCCAAAACGGTATACTTGTTACTCAGGGGAACGACCGCAGGGGGTCCCTGCACTGACTGCTTCTTCCCTGTCCCTCTTACATTTACCCATCTATCTCCAGTCTTTGGTGTAACTACTTCCCTGAAGCTCCTATCTATGACCACCTCTGCCTCCCGAATGATCCGAAGTTCATCCAACTCCAGCTCCAGTACCATAACTCGGTCTTGTAGGAGCTGGAGCTGGCTGCACTTCCTGCAGGTAAAATCAGCAGGGACACTAACGGAATCCCTCACCTCAAACATCCTGCAGGATGAACATTGCACTACCTCCCCTGCCATCCCACTTAATTTCAACCAAGTTCTGGTAAACAAATATAAAACAAATAAAAAATAATAATATAATATAGCACTTACCTGCTCATACCAATGGGTCTTATTATTAGGTTAGAGGAGGAGGGCGGGTGGGAGACACTACACGTGTAGTGTCTCGGGTATCCTCTCCACCAGAATTTATTGGCTAGGAGAAAATCCTTCCCAGAAGTCCGCGGGTCGTACTTCCGAATCCCGCCTTATATTATCTTTGCTCCCACTGGCACCCTGCCGCTCTCAATGTGTCCCCTCCCGCTCTTTCACTGACTCACTGCCGCTCTCCTCGCGCTCTTTTATCCTGTGTCCCTCTGAACTCCCGCTGCTTTCTGGGCTCCCTCTGTCTCTGAACTCCTGCCGCTTTCTGGGCACTCTGTCTCTGAACTCCCGCTGCCTTCTGGGCTCCCTCTGTCCCTGAACTCCCGCTGCTTTATGGGCTCTCTGTCTCTGAACTCCCACCGCTTTCTGGGCTCCCTCTGTCTCTGAACTCCCGCCGCTTTCTGGGCTCTCTGTCTCTGAACTCCCGCCGCTTTCTGGGCTCCCTCTGTCTCTGAACTCCCGCCGCTTTCTGGGCTCTCTGTCTCTGAACTCCCGCCGCTTTCTGGGCTCTCTGTCTCTGAACTCCCACCGCTTTCTGGGCTCCCTCTGTCTCTGAACTCCCGCCGCTTTCTGGGCTCTCTGTCTCTGAACTCCCGCCGCTTTCTGGGCTCTCTGTCTCTGAACTCCCGCTGCTTTATGGGTTCCCTCTGTCTCTGAACTCCCGCTGCTTTATGGGTTCCCTCTGTCTCTGAACTCCCGCTGCTTTCTGGGCTCCCTCTGTCTCTGAACTCCCGCTGCTTTATGGGCTCCCTCTGTCTCTGAACTCCCGCCGCTTTCTGGGCTCTCTGTCTCTGAACTCCCGCCGCTTTCTGGGCTCTCTGTCTCTGAACTCCCGCCGCTTTCTGGGCTCTCTGTCTCTGAACTCCCGCCGCTTTCTCGGCTCTCTGTCTCTGAACTCCCGCTGCCTTCTGGGCTCCCTCTGTCTCTGAACTCCCGCTGCTTTATGGGCTCCCTCTGTCTCTGAACTCCCGCCGCTTTCTCGGCTCTCTGTCTCTGAACTCCCGCCGCTTTCTGGGCTCCCTCTGTCTCTGAACTCCCGCCGCTTTCTGGGCTCTCTGTCTCTGAACTCCCGCCGCTTTCTGGGCTCTCTGTCTCTGAACTCCCGCCGCTTTCTGGGCTCTCTGTCTCTGAACTCCCGCTGCTTTCTAGGCTCCAGAATATGACGTTCAACAGACGCCTAACGTTAGCCGACAGATACCTCTCCTTTCCAAACGCCGTCTGGTCTTCCCCGATCACCACCTGCACACAGTCCTCAATCCGTGGGGCCAAAGTCTTTGCCAACAACTTGGCGCCTACATTCAGCAGTGATATCGGGTGCTAGGATCCACACTGCTCCAGATCGTTATCCTTGGGAGGCATGGTAACACAGTAGTTAGCAGTGTTGCTTCACAGCGCCAGGGTCCCAAGTTTAATTCCCAGCTCGGGTCATTGTCTGTGCGGAGTCTGCATGTTCTCCCTGTGGATATGTGGGTTTCCTCCAGGTGTTCCAGTTTCCTCCCACAAGTCTCGAAAGACATGCTGTTAAGTTAATTGGCACTGGAGTGTGGCGACCAGAGGATTTTCACAGTAACTTCATTCCAGTGTTAATGTAAGACTACTTGTGACAATAATGAAAGATTATTATTATCCTTCAAAAATTAAAGATATTGAGGTCTGCGATAATGTTTGGGGGGGGGGGGTGTGGAGTTCCCCCATCTCCCTCGCCTCATGGAATTCACAGCAGGGGCCACAGGTCACTCAAAAGCTTTGTATAAAATTCTATCGGAAAAACCATCTGGGCCCAGGGCCTTCCCTGCCTGCATCACCCCCATACCCTCCACCATCTCCTCATCTTCACCAGTCCAATAGGTGCTCCCAACCCTCTACCACATCCACCTCCACCTTGGGGAACTCCAACCTGTCCAGGAATTGCCGCATTCCCTCCTCCCGGCCGGTGACTCCGAATTATAAAGCATCCTGTAAAACTCCTCAAATACCTTGTTTACCTCCACCAGGTCCAATACCAATCCACCGCTACCATCCTTCACTGTTCCAATCTACCTTGCCGCCTCCTGCTTCCCGGGTTGGTGGGCCAGCATAAGACCATAAGACATTGGAGCAGAATTAGGCCACTCGGCTCATCGAGTCTGCTCCGCCATTCAATCATGGCTGATATTTATCTCATCCCCATTCTCCTGCCTTCTCCCCATAACCCCTGATTGGTCAAAAAACTATCTACCTCTGTCTTAAAGACACTCAGTGATTTGGCCTCCACAGCCTTCTGTGGCAAAGAGTTCCACGGATTCACCACCCTCTGGCTGAAGAAATTCTTCCTCATCTCGGTTTTAGAGGATCGTCCCTTTAGTCTGAGATTGTGTCCTCTGCTTCTAGTTTTTCCTACAAGTGTAAACATCATCCCCACATCCATTCTATCCAGGCCACACAGTATCCTGTAAGTTTCAATATGATCCCTCCTCATCCTTCTAAACTCCAATGAGTACAGACCCAGAGTCCACAACCGTTCCTCATACGACAAGCTTTTCATTCCAGTGATCATTCTTGTGAATCTCCTCTGGACCCTTTCCAAGGCCAGCACATCATTCCTTCAATACGGGGCCCAAAACTGCTCACAATACTCCAAATGGGGCCTGACCAGAGCCTTGTACAGTCTCAGAAATACATCCCTGGTCTTGTATTCTAGCCCCCTCGACATGAATGCTAACATTGCATTTGCCTTCTTAACTGCAGCCTGAACCTGCATGTTTACTTTAAGAAAATCGTGAACAAGGACTCCCAAGTCCCTTTGTGCTTCTGATTTCCTAAGCATCTTCCCATTTAGAAAATCGTCTGTGCCTCAATTTTTCCTTCCAAAGTGCTTAACCTCACACTTTTCCACATTGTATTCCATCTGCCACTTCATTGCCCACTCTCCTAGCTTGTCCAAGTCCTTCTGCAGCTGGCCTGCTTCTTCAATACAATAGTCCCCCTTTATAACGTGGGTGTTGGGGTCCAAGACAGCCACCCGCGTTGCAACCGAGCCGCGGATATCCACGATGGGGGTTTTAAATTTATTTTAAAATCTATGCTAGCGCTTCCCATTGAGAGTCTACGGGGGGCGGGGGGAGAGGTCAGACCCCCGTAGACTCACAATGGGAAGCGCTAGCATAGATTTTTAAATAAATTTAAAACCCCCATCGTGGATCTAATTAAAACAGTGTCAATTTCAGCGGCTGGAGAGGGAAGCTGCTCTCTCACTGAAACAATCAGCCGGCCGCTGAAATTGACACTGCCCGCTGCTCTCTCCCTCCAATCCAACTTTAAGTTTTAATGTTTCTGATTGGAGGGAGAGAGCAGCGGGCAGTGTCAATTTCAGCGGCCGGCTGATTGCTTCAGTGAGAGAGCAGCTTCCCTCTCCAGATCAAAGTGAGCTGGCCGCTGAAATTGACACTGCCGGCTGCTCTCTCCCTCCAATCAGAAACATTAAAACTTAAAAGTTGGATTGGAGGGAGAGAGCAGTGGGCAGTGTCAATTTCAGCGGCCGGCTCACTTTGATCCGGAGAGGGAAGCTGCTCTCTCACTGAAACAATCAGCCGGCCACTGAAATTGACACTGCCCGCTGCTCTCTCTCCCCAATCCAACTTTTAAGTTTTAATGTTTCTGATTGGAGGGAGAGAGCAGCCGGCAGTGTCAATTTCAGCGGCTGGCTGATTGTTTCAGTGAGAGAGCAGCTTCCCTCTCTGGATCAAAGTGAGCCGGCCGCTGAAATTGACACAACTGACAGCTGGGGTCCATAAGCCCCCCCGCGGTATATTGCGGAGCGCGGTATAACGGGGGACTACTGTACTACCTGTCCCTCTGCATATCTTTATATCATTTGCAAACATAGCCACAGTGCCTTCAGTTCCTTCTTCCAGATCATTTATGTATATTGTGAAAAGTTGTGGTCCCAGCACCTACCCCTGAGATACACCGCCAGTCACCGGCTGCCATCCTGAAAAAGACCCATTTATCCCCATTCTCTGCCTTCTGCCAGTAAGCCAATCCTCTATCCATGCCAGGATCTTACCCTTAACACCATGGCCTCTTAACTTATTCAACTGTCTCCTATGCGGCACCTTGTCAAAGGCCTTCTGGAAATCTAAATAAATCACGTCCACTGGTTCTCCTTTGTCTAACTTCCTTGTTACTTCCTCAAAGAACTCTAACAGAATTGTCGGACGTGACCCCCCCCCCTTGACGAAGTCATGCTGACTCAGTCCTATTTTATCAAGCACTTCCAAGTACTCCGCGATTTAATCTATAATAATGGACTCTAAAATCTTACCAATGACCGAAGTCAGGCTAACCGGCCTATAATTTCCCGTCTTCTGTCTCCCTCCCTTCTAAAACAGTGGTGTTACATTAGCCACTTTCCGTTCCTGCCTCCAGTGATTCCTGAAAGATCATCACCAATGCTTCCCCAATCTCCTGAGCTATCTCTTTTAGAACCCTGGGGTGTAGTCCATCCGGTCCAGGTTTATTCTTCACCTTCAGACCTTTCAGTTTCCCCAGAACCTTCTCCTTAGTAATGGTCACTGTCTCTGTCCCCTGGTTCTCCTGGAGCTCTGGCATCCCACTGATGTCTTCCACTTTGAAGACTGATGCAAAGTAACAATTCAGTTCGTCTGCCATTTCTTTTGTTCCTATCATTACTTCTCGAGCCACCTTTTCCAGTGGTCCAATGCCTATTTTTGCCTCTCTATTACCTTATATATATTGAAAAAAACTCTTCCTATCTTCCTTTATATTACTGGCTAGCTTGCACTCATTCATCTTCTCCCCCTTATTGCTTTTTTAGTTGTCCTCTGCTCGCTTTTAAAGGCTTCCCAATAGAACATAGAACAGTACAGCACAGAACAGGCCCTTCGGCCCTCGATGTTGTGCAGAGTCATGATCACCCTACTCAAACCCACGTATCCACCCTATACCCGTAACCCAACAACCCCCCACCCCTTAACCTTACTTTTTAGGACACTACGGGCAATTTAGCATGGCCAATCCATCTAACTCGCACATCTTTGGACTGTGGGAGGAAACCGGAGCACCCGGAGGAAACCCACGCACACACGGGGAGGATGTGCAGACTCCACTCAGACAGTGACCCAGCCAGGAACCGAACCTGGGACCCTGGAGCTGTGAAGCATTTATGCTAACCACCATGCTACCGTGCTGTGACCATGCCCGTGATGCCAGAATGCTCTGGCTTCCCATTAATCCTCGCCACTTTGTGTGCTTTTTCTGTCGCTTTTATGCTGTCCTTGACTTCCTTCGTCTGCCATGGATGTCTTGTCCTCCTCTTAGCATGTTTCGTCCTCCTTGGGTTGAATTTCTGTCGTGGCTCTCGAATAACCCCCAAAAACTCCTGCCATTATTGTTCCACTGTCTTCCCTGCTCGGCTTTTTCCAATCAACTCTGGCCAGCTCCTCCCTCATCTCTTTGTAGTTACCCGTATTTAATTGTAATACCGTTACATCCGGTTGCAGCTTCTCCCTCTCAAACTGCAGGGTAAATTCTATGATATTGTGGTCACTGCTCCCCAAGGGTTCTTTCACCTTAAGTTCCCTCGTCAAGTCTGCCTCATTACACATCACCAAATCCAAAATTGCCTGTTCCCTCGTAGGCTCTGTCACAAGCTGCTCCAAAAAACCATCTCTTAGACATTCCACAAACTCCTTTTCTTGGGATCCACTACCAACCTGATTTTCCCAGCCCACCTGCATATTGAAGTCCCCCATGATTATTGTGATATTGCCTTTTTTACATGCCTTTTCTACCTCCGGATTTATTTTCTGCCCCCCATCCTGACTACTGCTCAGGGGCCTGTACATAACTCCCATCAGGGTCCTTTTACCGTTGCGATTCCTCAACTCTACCCACAGAGATTCTATGCCTCTGATCCTATAATCGCTCCTTGCTATCGATTTAACTTCATTCTTTACTAACAATGCAACCCTGCCTCCTTTGCCCATCCTCCTGTCCTTTCGATAGGACACATATCCTTGGATATTTAGATCCCAGCCCTGATCCCCTTGAAGCCACATCTCTGATGCCCACAACATTGTTTTGAATGAGGTTGGTTAACAAACCAACTTTTGCCAGAACATAATAGAGAAAACTCTGCTCCTCTTTGTAAATACAATCTATTAGAAAATGTGTGGAACTTGTGTTTAAATGTCTCATCTAAAAGACATCACAATGATTACTTAGTTTTGCTTTATGGACTTGGGTCCTGGGGCAAAATCACTGATGCAATAGGTGGAATACTAGAATATGGGTTTGCCTCCACTTATCTTAAACAGGAGTTTCCCAATTTTACCACAAACGTAAATGGAACTTTTTAAAAACAGGACGACACAGTGGTTAGCTCTGATGCCTCACAGCGTTAATTCCAGCCTTGGGTGATTGGCTGTGTGGAGTGGGCACTTTCTCCCCATGTCTGCATGGGTTTCCTCTGGGTGCTTGGTTTCCTCCCACAGTCCAAAGATGTGCAAGTTAGGTGGATTGGCCATGATAAATTGCCCCTTAGTGTCCAAAAAGTGTGTTTACTGGGTTATGGGGATAGGGTGGAAGCATGGGCTTAAGTAGGGTGCTCTTTCCAGGAGCCGATGCAAACCCGATGGGCCGAATGGCCGCCTTCGACACTGTAGGAATTCTATGATGGACTTCTCAACTTTGATGAGAGGGAAGGGGCGGGTAAGGAGTCATGTGATGATGGCAGGTGGAGGAAATTAGCCTACTTAACAGGTACATTAACTGTGGTTGGGGGGGGGGGGGGGGGGGGGGCTGGTTCAAAGTTTTGTTTGAAGGAGGGAAATCAACCGAATAAAGAAACTCTCAATAGAGAAAATATTTTTTATTAAAAAAATTTTTATTAAGGTATTTGTATCGATACATCAAACACAACCAAATTGAGAGCAAACAGGAATTCACACAGCAAATAAATATCTAACACTCCACCGTCCACCCCCTGCCGCTATCCTCCACCTCCCCTACCTTTTTTTAGTCCCAACACCTCCTCCCCCCGCTGACTTCTTAACTATTCTTGAAGTAGTCGATAAACGGTTTCCATCTCCGGGCAAACCCCTTTACAGTCCCTCTCAAGGCAAACTTGATCTTTTCCAACCTGAGGAATTCCGCGACGTCACTCACCCACACCCCGGGTTTCGGCAGCCCCAAGTCTCTCCATTCCAGCAAGATCCGTCTCTGGGCTACCAGGGAGGCAGAGGCCAACACATCGGCCTCTCTCGCCCCCTGGACTCCCAGGTCTTCCGACACCCAAAGATGTCCACTTCTGGACTTGCGACCACATTCACCCTCAACAGAGAAAATACATAACAGAAAAATATTTCCATTGCAATTGTTTTAACTCAAGTGTTATTAAGAATTGACTTCATAGTAAATCAATCTTCTAAAACTGAGAAATTATAGAAAGGGAGAACTTCGTTGCGTCAATCGCACAACGAGTGATTCGCAAAATAAAATTCATTCAAAAATCAGAGTTGTGGGTAGAATGGAGGAAATAATGTTGAACCGCAATTATGCATTTATACAGGAAGCTAAGATAGTGTGGGACCTTGAGGTCAGTGGCAAATGAATGAAATCAGCCATTCATTACACTTACACTTGTCCCTGGCTTTTTAAACAGACTTTTTCCCTGGAACTTAGTGATTAGAAATACATTTTGGCACAATGCCCTCTACAGGATAAACAAAACATGTGAACAAACCAAGCAATTGCAGCGCCAACAGTAAAGAATCCTTACTGAGACATACATTGTATGTTGTTGAATGACCTTCCGATCCCAACCCCATACCACGTCAACACTAGATTTGATGAGGATGACATTGCACCAGAGACAGGTGAGGAGATCTGAATCTATTAAAGGCAGGATGAAATTATCTCAAAATATAGTTGGAAGCAGGTGGAATGCACTCTTCCCCTGTCAATGCCATTCCATTAACTATAATGGCATAATTCAGCTCAGCAAAAGTATCTGCTGATGGAGGCAAGTTCTCATGTCTCTGTTCTTCTGTCTCATCTTCCACAGGGCCAGTAGCAGAGGTGGAACCTGTGGCTGCGGGAGAGTTCTCATCTACAAAGATGAAGCACCCCCAGTACATCATTCAAGTTCACCTTCCAACAGCACGGATAAGTTCATTTCAGTGGGTCTTCAATATTGAATGGTTGGCAGAAGATGACGCGTACTACACAAGCAGGAGACGATGGGAAGCAGGAACAGTTCCCCTGGACCTTCTCCCTCACAGATTTGATTCATTGCACGTGATATCCAGAGATGGCTGAACACACTGGATACAACAAAAGTACTGGTAACATTCTGATTGGATTGCTGAAATCTTGTGCTTCAGAACTAGTTGCCTCTACAGTTACAACTCCAGCATTGGCCCAACAAAGTGGAAAATTACCCCGGTATGTCCAGCCCAAATAATGCAGGATAAACTGAATTAGGCCAGTTACTGCACCCCATGAGGTAAATAATTAAGGGTACCGTCAATAGTGCTATCACGTTGTGCATTTACTCAGCCATAAATAACCTGCTCACCGATGCTCAGCTGGGTTCTGCTAGGACTATGTAGATCCAGACCTAATTCCAGTCTTGGTCCTCAACATGGACAATCTCAAATCCAGAGGTGAGGCAAAATGGACTGCCCTTAACATCAAGGTAACATATGACCAAGTAAGATATCAAGGAGCTTAGGAAACGTGAAACAAATGGGAATCATTGGTTGGTATCCTACCTAACACAAAGATGATGGTTGTGGTTGGAGGCCAATTATCTCAGTCCCAGGACATTGTTGCTTGAGCTCCTTAGGGTAGTGTCCTAGGTTCAACCATTTTAGATACCTCATCAACGACCCTTCCCTTTGTCATAAGGTCAGGTTTGGGATGGTTCGCTGATAACTCAGCTCCATTCACAATTTTGAGAATGAAGCAATGCATGTTCGCATGCAGCAAGACCTGGGCAACATTCAAGCTTTGGCCAATAAGTAGGAAATAACATTTATGCCAGGTAATGATCATCTCCAACAAGAGAGAGTATTAGCATCTCCCTTGATATTAAACACCCTGGGGAAGGTGATAACTATTGATCAGAAACTTGACTGAACCAAGCAAATAAATGATGTGATTGTAGGAGGTCAGAGCCAGGATATTCTGCAGCAAATAACACCTCCAGTCTCTCCAAAGCCTCTTCATCTACAAAGCACAATTGTTGAACTACTTGCCTGGATAACTACTGCACCAAAACCTCAGGAAGCTTGACACCATGTAAGATGAAGCAGCCCATTTGATTGGTACCTCACCGTAAACATTCATTGCCTCAATCGCCAGCACATTAGATTTAGCTGAACCGAGTACCATCTAGCAATTTGCCAAGGCGTCTTCAAATGCACCTTCTAGACCTGCAATTTCTAGCCCCTAGAAGGAGGGCAGCAGACATATGGGATCGCCATCTGCCATAAGTTACCCTTCAAATCTCACACCACACCTACTTGGAAATATATTACCACTTGTTTATCTCTGATCATAAGCATCAAATCCCCTACTTAACAGGAGATCTACACCGCAGATGCAACGTTTCAAGACAAAACTCAAGTAGCTTTGCAGGGACTATTAGGAATGGACAATAAATGCTGGCCACGTTTGCAACACCATATCCCACTAATGAATAAAGAAGACTGGTCCATTTCAATTTGGTTAGCCTGCTAGTTTGGAAAGAGCTACAATTTCATTGGTGCTCGAATTCTAAAACTGAGTCACTGAGATTAAGCACCTGATACAGCTTATGGGTATTTGCTTCAAGATATATGTGGCAATATGGAAGAACCAATTTCTATTCTACCAGGTTGTCATCCAGCATTTGTCAGATACCAGCAAGAGAAATCTAAGAATTTATAATACAGCTCAGGTTCAAACAATTAGAAAACAAAATCTCAAACTAAAATCGTTCATCGAGATAGGGAATGTGAGAAAGTGTTCAGGTTTCTAACACTCTTTCAGGCATTCAATGTCATTATTAAAGAAATCTACAGTTCTGAAGATCACCTGTTTAGCTCACCTGTACCAACTCTTAGTTTCACAATCTACTTACTCCTATTCCCCATATCCTTTTAAAAGTTTCTGTTTGCATATATTTATCCACGTCCCCATTAAAAGCTG
This sequence comes from Scyliorhinus canicula, assembly GCF_902713615.1. NCBI lineage: Eukaryota > Metazoa > Chordata > Chondrichthyes > Carcharhiniformes > Scyliorhinidae > Scyliorhinus > Scyliorhinus canicula. The sequence continues at coordinate 221,628,112 of NC_052147.1, forward strand.
CAAATGGATTCTGGTTCCACCACTGTTTCTGGTGAGGAATTCTACAACAACCATCTAAACAAAATAGCTAATTTATTCATTATTTTATTCAAGGAGGGGGAGAGAAAACAGGGAACTCCAGCCTGACATCAGTCATCAGGAAAATACTGCAATCTTTTAAGTAAGTCTTTAAATATACTTATCACAGTATGATAAGACAAGTTAACATGTTTTTACAAAAGCGAAATTGTTTGACAAATGTATTAGATTGTAAGTAGTACAGCAGATCAAAGAATTTACAGTGCAGAAGGAGGCCATTCGGCCCATCGATTCTGCACAGGCCCATGGAAAGATCACCCTATCCAAACCCACACCTCCACCGTATCCCCGTAATCCAGTAACCCCATCTAACCTTTTTGGACAGTAAGGGCAATTTCGCACAGCCAATCCACCTAACCTGCTCATCTTTGGACTGTGGGAGGAAACCAGAGCACTGGAGGAATCCCACGCAGACAAGGGGAGAACATGCAGACTCCACACAGTGACCCAAGCCGGGAATCGAATCTGGGACCCTGGAGTTGTGAAGCAACTGTGCTAACCACTGTGCTACTGTGCCGCCCTTAAAGGGAGCCAGTAGATGTAATATGCCTGGATTTCCAAAAGGCATCAAAAAAGTGTCGCACGAAAGGATAATACGGGCACATGGAACTGGTGGTAAAGTATTAGCATGGATAAAGAATTGGTTAAGGGTCAGGAGGTTAATAGTAGACATAAACGGAGCATTATCAAAATGACAAACTGATACTGGGGCCTCAGCTATTTACAATCTATATTAAAGACTTGGATGAAGAGACCAAGAATAACATATCTAAGTTTGCTAAGACACAAAGCTAGGCAGGTCTGTAAGCTGCGAGGGCGACAAAAAGGCTGCAAAGAGATGTAGACAGGTTAAATGAATGAGCAACAAGGTGACAGATGAGGCAAAGTAGGGAAGTATGAGCTATTCACTTCAGTACTAAGAATAGGAAAGCAGAATTTTTAAAAAATGGTGTGAAATGTCTAAATTCTGATATGGAGACTCAGATGTACTCATGCAGGAACACAAACTTACCATACATGTACAGTAAAGAAGCAGGAAGGCAAATAGCATGTTGGCCTTAATGGCAAGGGGATTAGAGTAAAGAGCAAGAAAACCTTCCTACAATTGTACAGGGCTTTGGTGAGAGCACACCTTGCTATGTGCAGTTTTCATCTCCATTTTTAGGGAAGCATATATTTGCATTGGAGTACAACGAAGATGATAAGAACACAAGAAATAATAGTAGACTATCTGGTCTCTCGAGCCTGCTTCTCCTTTCAATGTAATCATGGCTGATCCCTGCCCGAAGCTGCACTTTGCAGCCCGCTCCCCAATTTAGACACATCAAAAATCTGTTCATCATAGCCTTGACAACAGAGCATCCCACCAATCCTCTGGGATAAAGAATTCCAAAGATTCATAACCCCTTCCACTAGAATAGGTATAGAGGTTAGAAGAATTTAGAAAATGAGGACATGTCACATTGAAGGGGTTAACAGTGTTGGCATGGAGAGGTTGTTTCCCCTGGCTGAGGAATCTGTGCAAACCCAGGGTAAAGGGTCCATTATTTACGACTGAGATGGAAAATATTGTCACTCATAGGATTCTGAATCTTTATTGTTCTCTACCCCAGTGTTGTGTATGCTCCATTGTTGAGTATATTCAGGATGGGGATGATCAGATTTTTGGTGTTTCTGGGAATCAAGGGATATAGGAACAGGCAAGAAGTGGAGCCAAGACAGAGCAGTCATCATTGTATTAAATGAGGTAGTTGGCTCAAAGGACCATATGGTCTACCACTGCTCCTAGTTCATAAGTTAATTCCACTCGCTAGTCAAGTTTTGAGCACTTTTGCATCAGATTTCTTCACCTTCTCTGTTCCGAAAAGGTACCTAATTTTCTCTAAATGAAGTTTCAGCCTTGGTATCACCTTCCTGGATTTCTCTACAACCCCTCTGCACCCTTGACCTCCACTTTTTTGTAAAATAGTGTGTTCAAAACTAGACAACATTCAAAACCAATCATTTGCATTGACTTCGTAATCTCTCTTTCTGTACTCCATTTATAAAACATAGGAATCCATGGTTTTTGTTTCGGTCAATGTTCGGAACATCGCTCTTCTTAAAATCAGGATTTTCGTGTAGGAACGAAAACTGGAAGAACAACAATCTCATCTTCCGGTTAAGCACGCTACAGCCTTCCGGTCTCAACATCGAATTCAACAACTTCAGGTGAATAGCTCTACCCCACCACAACCCCTTTGTTTTCATCCCATTTTATTTAACTGTCTTGTACCATTTCTTTCTTTCTTCATATATATTTACCCCCTTATCTTCTTATTCCTCCCCCCCCCCCCCCCCCTTTCCATTACCTTTTCTCCCCTTTGCTTCCTCCTTCCCTCCTCCCCCAACACCTACTGTCACATCTACCCTCTGATTTAGTTTTTCTGTTGTTTGGCCTTTTCAAACCCTTTGTTCTCTCTGGGACCGCCATTAGCACTCTTTCCCTTGGTTTCTGTGGCTATTAGCACTCTGCTCCCTTGATTTCTGTAGCTATGACTCACCTTTCGTTTTCACACTCTATACAGTATAAATATTTCCCACTTTCTATATCTTTTAGCTTTGACAAAGGGTCATCTGTACTCGAAACATTAGCTCTTTTCGCTCCCTACAGATGCTGCCAGACCTGCTGAGATTTCCATCATTTTCTCTTTGGTTTCAGATTCCAGCATCCAGTAATTTGCTTTTTTTCACATCAGAAGCATAATATCAACATTTTCAGACAAATCATTTCTATACTCGCCATCATTAAGGGCATTTAAATGGTCATTGGATAAACAAATGGATGATAAGGGAATAGTGTAGATGAGCTTTAGAGTGGTTTCACAGGTCGGCGCAACATCGAGGGCCGAAGGGCCTGCACTGCGCTGTAATGTTCTATGTTCTAAATCAAAAATAGGATGTGCAAATAAGACTTTAAAGATACTTCAGATGGAATTAAAAATCTACAATACTGCAAATGCAGGAAATACTACAAAAGAGAATTCTGCAATAATCAGCAGAAACGGTAGTTTCTTCCCCCTTTTTTAAATTAATTAGGCCAGCATTATCTTTTCCTTTTGCAAATAGTGATTAGCCTAATGCATAGTTTCAGTATTTTGTTTTCAAGGTGACATAGATAGGTTAGCATACCTGCATGGGTGATGTTGGGTGAATAATAACGAAGTGAATAATTATGAAGTGATACATTAGAATACGGAGAGCTAAAAAACACGAAATGGGAACTAAGAATAAATGAACAGAGACTTAACAATTCATCTCAAAAATGGGAGGACAAGTTGAGAAGCTGTATTTAACATGAGTGAAATAATTGTTACACCTCTTCACTGGCTGTAAAGTACTTTGAGACATCTGGTAGTTGTGAAAAACAGTATGTAAATGCAAGTCTGATTTTTTCCCCTTTTATCTTCACAGCTCTATTGTACCTGGAAGTTGACCCGGCCGCCACATGTTCACAAATTTATTTTGCCATATTTTATCAAAACTTGATAACCACAGTACCTATGCATCCTTTGAAAATCTATAGCCACACAACATCCACTACATTTCATCCCCACAACCCAAAGATGTGCAGGTGAGGTGGATTGGCCACACTAAATTGCCCCTTAATTGGAAAAAATGAATTGGGTACACTAAATTGAAAAAAAAAAAATTCTATTCTGGTCCAACCAGAGTTTTCTTTTTAATTTAGAGAACCCAACTATTGTTTTTTCCTATTAAGGTGCAATTTAGCGTGGCCAATCCACCTAACCTGCACATCTTTGGGTTGTGGGGGTAAGACCCACGCAGACACGGGGAGAATGTACAAATTCCACACGGACAGTGACCTGGGGCCAGGATCGAACCTGGGTCCTCAGCACCGTGAGGCAGCAATGCTAACCACTGTGCCACCTTAAACAAAATAGTTAATTGAGTGTAAAGCACTGCAGCATATCCCGAGATCATAAAAGCTGCTATAAATGCAAGTTCTTTCTTTCTTTGTAACTGAATTCAAATTAAAGTGTTATTAGTTTATAGCTTATATGGACTTTAGTAAGGCGTTTGACAATGTCCCACATGGCAGACTGGTACAAAAACTCAAATCACATGGAATTTGGGCTGGGCTGGGAAGATGGATACAGAACTGGCTATGTTATAGAAGACAGAGTAACAGTGGAAGGGTATTTTTCAGAATGGAGATCTGTAGCTAGTGGTGTTCCACAGGGATCAGTGCTGGGACCTCTTATTGTTTGTAGTATATATAAATGATCTGGAGGAAATGTGGGTGATCTGATTAGTAAGTTTGCGGATGACATGAAGATTGGCTGGGTTGCTGATAGTGCCCAGGATTGTCAGAGGATGCAAAAGGATAGATAGAGTGGAGACTTGGGCACAGAAATGGCAGATGGAATTTAATCTGGACCAATGTGAGGTGATGCATTTTGTTGAATCAAATTTAGGTATGAATTATACTGTAAATTTCAGAACCCTTAGGAACATTAACATACAGAGGGATATGGGCGTGCAGGTCCACAGTTCCCTAAAATTGGCAACACAGGTGGTCGAGGAGATTAAGAAGGCATATGACATGATTGCCTTCATCAGGCTTCTGGTGGTGGCCATGGAGTGAGTTGTCGCACATTTGGCAACTACTGCCCGAGGCGGTTTTTTGGTCCTTTTCTCAGTTTGTTGGGCGGATGTTTTGGTGAAAACAGGTGTAGGGCTGACTGGGGAAAGTTAAACTCTACTGGTGGGGCTGGTAGATGGATCCACGGACCAGCAAGTGGGTCAAGAAAAAGGGAACAGGACTTCCGGTGGCGGCGATGTCCGAGTGAGCCGCACATTCGGTGGGCTCTCACTCCGGCCGGCTGGAACAGCTGTTTCCCCGCGATAGCGGGACTACGGAGGCGGCAGAAAGGCTGCCTGGAACAGAGGAGGAGAGCGGGCTGCAGAGGATGTAAGTGTGGAGGCCAGCAGGTGAGGAAGAAGGAGAGAGAGAGAGAAGGAGGAAGCTGACCTGCAGGTTAAGATGGCGGACCCACGGACCTTCCTTCCTCCAGGACAAAGGGAAAAAGAAAAAGTTTGGAGTTGCTGAGGAGGGACAGCTTGGACCCACTTCAGATGCCCAAGAGGTAAAATTGAAGGAGCTGGGCGAAGGAAAGCGGCAGCGGAGGCGCTGAGGAGCGGGCTGCGGCATATGGAACAGCGGGATTCCAGAAAGCAGAAGAAGAAGGAGAAAAAGGGACAGAGACAAGGACCGGAGGAAAATTACCTGGGACCTAAGATGGCGGACACACGGAACCTGGACTCAGCAATCCAGCTGGCGCTGGATAACATGCTCCAGGTAATGAAGTCCAGTTTTGAAGCGCTGAAGCGGGACAGCTTGGACCCAATCCAGAAAGCGGTGGATCAGCTGAACCAGAGGCTGGACGCCCAGGATGTTAAAGTTAAGGAGCTGGGAGAAGCGGTGGAGGAGCAGGCGGATGCGCAAACGGTTGCAGCGCTAGAAGTGGACGGCCTGAAAGAGCGGCAGAGAAGACTGCTGGACAGAGTAGAGGAGCTGGAGAATAGAGTCCGCAGGAACAATCTGAGGATGGTCGGCCTCCCGGAGGGGGCGGAGGGAGCTGATGCTGCAGCGTTTGTAGCAGACCTGCTGAAGCAGCTGATGGGGGCCGAAGCCTTTCCGCGACCGCTGGAGCTGGAGGGGGCACACAGGGTGCAGGCAAGGCAGGGGCGGCTGGGCAGACCCCCCCGCCCGATGGTGATTAGGTTCCACAGGTTCGTGGACAAGGAGCGGGTGCTGCAGTGGGCAAAGAGCGCCAGGAGCAGCACGTGGAATAACAGTGTGCTCCGCATCTATCAGGACCTAAGCCAGGAGGTGGCTCGGCGGCGAGCAGCCTTTAAGAATGTCAAGGAGGTGCTGTTCAAGAAGCACGTGAAGTTTGGTCTGCTGTTCCCAGCTCGGCTATGGGTCACGCACCAGGGTCAACACCACTACTTTTCCGAGCCCGAAGAAGCGATGGATTTTGTGAGGGACCTGGGGATGGCCCCGAAAGGAGGCCCTAAGGACACGAGTTAGGGCCCGAGGATTTCTGTGGGGAGGAACGCCGAATGTGCCTGGACTGCTGCTCAACGGTTTGCTGGGCCAATGGGGCCAAACGGAACATTTGAGACTCTTTCCTTTGTTCATGGACATTTATGTGCTTTTTCTCTTTTTTCTATGTTTTTTCCCTTTTTTTTTTCCTGTTTGGGCTTTTTGTGCAGCTCGCGGAAGACACTGGAGCCGGCTTGCCCCAGTGGGTGGGGAGGAGGGTGGGGAAACAAGGGGAATGGGACAGGAAGGCGCCGGAGTGTTGAGTCACCGGGCTAGCAGATTGGCTAGTCAAGGAAGTCAGATGGGGGGGAAAGCTATAGCCAGTAGATGGCAGGGGTGGGGGTATCGGGGGATGGGGTTAGGGGAGGGGGGGGTTGTTCTGCTGACGGGAGAGGGACTTGAAATAGGCACTGGAAAGGAGGTCGAGGGTGGAGGCAGCTATAGGGCGGGCCAGGAAGGGCGCGACGCACGGGTCAGGGGCCGGCCCGAGAAAGGCTATGGCTGACCGGCGGGGTGGGGGGGGTGGGATGTGCCCCCCGACCAGGCTGATCACCTGGAACGTCAAGGGACTGAATGGGCCGGTTAAGAGGGCGCGGGTGTTCGCGCACTTGCGGGCCCTGAGGGCGGACGTAATTATGTTGCAGGAGACACATCTGAAAGTGTCAGACCAGACCAGGCTAAGGAAGGGCTGGATTAGCCAGGTCTTCCACTCGGACTTGGACTCGAAGTCCAGAGGGGTGGCAATTATGATCAACAAGCGTGTGCAATTTGAGGCAGAGGGCATATCCGCAGACAGGGGGGGCAGATACCTGATGGTACGGGGCAGGCTGGAGGGGAGAAGAGTGGTGCTGGTGAATATATATGCCCCGAACTGGGATGACGTGGACTTCATTAAAAGAGTGCTGGGGAAGATCCCGGACTTGGATTCTCGCAGGCTAATAATGGGAGGGGACTTTAACATGGTCCTTGACCCGACTTTGGATCGGTCGTGTCCCAGAACGGGTAGGCTCTCAGCAATGGCAAGGGAGCTGAAAGGGTTTATGGAGCAAATGGGGGCAGTGGACCCCTGGAGGGAGGGACAGCCAACAGGAAGGGGCTACTCGTTCTACTCGCACGTCCACAAAGTATATTCCAGGATAGATTTCTTTGTGTTAAGCAGGGACTGTAGGGGGGAGGTAAAGAACACGGAATACTCAGCAATTACCATTTCAGACCATGCCCCGCATTGGGTGGACCTGCAGTTCGGGGGAGCGAGCTATCAACGCCCGCAATGGAGGCTAGATGTGGGACTGCTGTCGGAGGAGGGGATCTGCGAGAGGCTTCGGAAATGTATAAAAAATTACCTGCAGGTGAATGACACTGGGGAGGTCTCAGCGGCGACCGTGTGGGAGGCGCTAAAGGCAGTAGTGCGGGGGGAGCTGATTTCAATTGGGGCCCATAGAGCCAAGGCAGACCGGGCAGAGATGGATAGATTGGTCAGGGAAATGGGCCGGATAGATGAAGAGCACGCGAAGTCCCCGGGGGAGGTTTTACTCAGGGAAAGGCAGAGGCTACAGGCGGAACTGGGGGCACTATCCACGAGCAGGGCCGTGGAACAGCTTAGGAAGGCGAGGGGAGTGGTGTACGAGTATGGGGAAAAGGCTAGCAGACTGTTAGCGCAGCAACTTAGGAGGAGGGAGGCGGCCAGGGAAATAGGTAGAGTGAGGGACGAGGGGGGGCACAAAGTGGAGGATCCGGCAGAATTGAATAGGGTATTCCGGGACTTCTATTGTAAGCTGTATACTTCGGAGCCGCCAAAAGAACCGGAGGGGATGAAAAGGTTTCTGGATGGGTTAACATTCCCAACAGTTGGGGGGGGGCGAGTGGAAGAGCTGGGGGCCCCGATTAGAGTAGAGGAGGTATTGGGGGGCCTAAAGGCCATGCAGTCGGGGAAGTCCCCGGGGCCGGATGGATACCCAGTAGAGTTTTATAGGAAGTTCTCTGAGCTGGTGGGCCCGGTCTTGGCGAGGGTTTTCAATGAGGCAAGGGACAGAGGGACCCTGCCGCCGACGATGTCACAAGCCACCATATCTCTGATATTAAAGCGGGGTAAAGACCCGGAGGTGTGCGGGTCCTACAGGCCAATCTCCCTGATTAATGTAGATGCCAAGCTCCTGGCAAAGGTACTGGCGGGTAGAATGGAGGACTGTGTACCGGAGGTGATTGGGGAGGATCAAACGGGGTTCGTGAAAGGTAGGCAGCTGGCGGCCAATCTGAGGAGATTGCTCAATGTGATAATGATGCCCCCGGCGGGTAGAGAGGTGGAGGTAGTGGTGGCTATGGACGCCGAGAAGGCCTTTGACCGGGTGGAGTGGGAATATCTATGGGAGGTGCTCGGACGGTTTGGGTTCGGGGAGGGATTGGTGGATTGGATCAAATTATTATATCAGGCCCCGAGGGCCAGCGTCAGGACCAACAGAGAAGTGTCGGAGTACTTTAGGTTGTACCGAGGGACCAGGCAGGGCTGCCCGCTCTCCCCGCTGCTGTTTGCGCTGGCCATAGAGCCGCTGGCGATTGCGCTGAGAGCCGCAGAGGGTTGGAAGGGGATGGTGAGGGGCGGGGTGGAACATAGGGTTTCCCTTTATGCAGACGACCTGCTCCTGTACGTGTCGGACCCAGTGGCCGGGATGGGAACTATACTGGGAATGCTGAGGGAGTTCGGCCAGTTCTCAGGATACAAATTAAATACGGTCAAGAGTGAAATGTTTGTGGTACAGGCAAGGGGCCAGGAGAACAGATTGAGAGGGCTACCGTTTAGGTTAGTTGAGGAAAATTTCCGGTATTTGGGAATCCAGGTGGCGCGAGACTGGGGCAGGCTGCACAAGTTAAATTTGGCCAGGGTGGTGGAGCAAATGAAGGGAGAGTTTCGGAGATGGGATGCACTCCCGCTGTCGCTGGCAGGGAGGGTGCAGACTGTAAAGATGACAATCCTCCCTCGATTTTTGTTTATTTTTCAGTGCCTCCCGATCTTTATCCCACAGTCCTTCTTCAAAAGAGTTAACGGGCTGATCATGAGCTTTGTCTGGGCGGGAAAGTCTCCGCGGGTGAAGAAGGCGATGTTGGAGAGGAACCGCAGCGAGGGAGGGCTGGCGTTGCCGAGTCTGGTCAATTATTACTGGGCGGCCAACATCGCTATGATAAGGAAGTGGATGGTGGGTACGGGGTCTATTTGGGAGCGAGTGGAGGCGGCTTCGTGCAGGGGCTCCAGTTTGGAAGCCCTGGTCACGGCTCCTCTACCGCTGCCGCCGGCCAAGTACACCACCAGCCCGGTAGTGGTGGCGACCCTGCGGATATGGGGCCAGTGGAGGAGGCATGTGGGGGAGATGGGGGCGTCTGTCTGGGCGCCAATCTGCGACAACCATCGGTTTGCCCCCGGCAGTATGGATGGGGGGTTCCGAGTATGGCGGCGAGCAGGGGCGGGAAGGGTGGGTGATATGTTCCTGGAAGGGAGCTTCGCGAGTTTGAGGAGCTTGGAGGAGAAATTTGGGTTGGTAGGGGGAAATGATTTTAGATACCTACAGCTGCGGGACTTTGTTCGTAGACAGGTCCCATCTTTCCCGCGCCTCCCGCCATTGGGGATCCTAGACAGAATAGTCTCTGGGAGGGACGAAGGGGAGGGTAGAGTCTCAGGTATTTATAAGGTGCTCATGAGGGAGGAAGGGTCCCAGACAGAGGAACTGAAACTTAAATGGGAGGAGGAGCTAGGCGGGGAAATGGAGGATGGGCTGTGGGCAGAGGCCCTGAGTAGGGTAAACTCGACCGCGACATGTGCAAGGCTCGGGCTGATCCAATTTAAGGTCGTTCACCGGGCCCATATGACGGTGGCTCGGATGAGCAAATTTTTCGGGATAGAGGACAAATGCGCTAGGTGCGCGGGAGGACCAGCGAACCATGTGCACATGTTTTGGGCATGCCCTGAGCTGAGGGGGTACTGGGAGGGATTTGCGGGGGTCATGTCCCAGGTGCTAAAAACAAGGGTGGTGATGAGTCCAGGGGTGGCAATTTTTGGGGTTTCGGAAGACCCGGGCGTCCAGGGGGAGAAAGCGGCCGATGTGCTGGCCTTTGCTTCCCTGATAGCCCGGCGACGAATATTATTGGCGTGGAGGGACTCAAAGCCCCCGAAGACTGAGTGGTGGCTTGCGGACATGTCAAGTTTCCTGGGGATGGAAAAAATTAAGTTCGCCTTGAGGGGATCTGTGCAGGGGTTCACCCGGAGGTGGCAACCATTTATTGACTTCTTTGCGGGAGAGTGAGCGTCAGCAGGGGGGTGGGGGGAGGGGGGGGGGGGAGAGTAGAGTAGGAGGGAAAATATGGCGGGTAGTACGGGTGGGAGGGGAGCGGGCTTGTGCAATACGGTATGATGGAAGTATTGAAAGTACGTGGATGCTTGCACATTTTTGCCTTTTTTGCTTCCTTTCTGATGATGTCTGTAACTGTTTATAAAGCCAAAAACTACCTCAATAAAATTGTTTATTAAAAAAAAAGAAAAAGGGAACAGTTGGAGCAGGTGAATCTTCGCCACAGGCGAAGAGTAAAGGGCCAGCCCGGCCTGCCCAGTGCTCAACATAGGAGCTGGTGGACTTCTTAAAATGAGTTCAGCAGCAGAGGAGGGAAGCCCAGGAAGACCTAGCCAAAGCGGTGGAACCACTAAAAGCAGGAACTGATTGTGTGGAACAGAGGCTGGAGTCCCAGGGCCAGGCCATTCGGAAGGTAGAGGAGGCAGTAGGGGAGCACACACACAGGGAGAACGTGCAGACTACGCATAGACAGTGACCCAAGTCGGGAATCGGGTGTACCAGGGCCTGGATGCTGATGAGGAAGCCGCAGGAGGATGAGCCACCGAGGGCGATGGTGGTGCGTCTTCATCGGTTCCTGGACAAGGAGAAAATACTGAGGTGGGTGAGGCAAACGAGGAGATGCACCTGGGAGGGAAGTGAGCTTCGCGTGTACTAGAACCTGGGTGCAGACCTGGCAAAGAGGAGAGCCGGGTTCAATCAGGTGAAGGCTGCCCTCTTTTAAGGGGGTGAAGTTCGGGATATTGCAGCTGGTCCGCCGCTGGGTGACGTATTAACGGCGTGAACATTATTTTGGGACACCAGAGGAGGCGATGGAGTTTTTAAAGAGACAATGGACTGCAGGGCATTGAACTGTGGAGGTGATGTCTGCTTTTTGTTTGTTGGTTGTGGATGAGCTTCTCTCCTTTGAAATATTTTGTTGGGTTCGGTGGTGGGATGTTTGGGGAGCGTTGAGGGTGAGTGCATCTTTTTTCTTGTTCCATTGTTATTTGGTTTTGTGAGCGGGGAGGGAGGGGTATCAGTGGGGGGGTTGAAGGCTAACCCTAACTAGGGCTGCCAGACTAGTTAACAGGAGTGCGGGGGGGGGGGGGGGGGGGGAGGGGGGGGGGGGGGGGGGTGGTTAGCGTAGTAGAGGGGGATGGGATTGTTGTTTGGTTCGGGTGGGGGTGGGAGGAGGGAAAGCTGCTGACGTATGGTTACTGTGGTTCAGCAAGAAAATGAGTGGTGACGATGGGCATCAGAGGGTGGGCATGGGGCAGGCCCAATAAAGGATATGGTTGATCAGCAGGGGAGGTGGGCGGGGTGCCCCCCAACCAGGTTGGTCACATGGAATGCGAGAGGTCTGAATGGGCCAGTCAAACGGTCGCGTGTGTTCGTGCACTTGAGATTGAAGGCAGACGTGGCCTTTTTGCAAGTAACACACAAAGTTCGGGGATCAGACTAGGCTAAGGGAAGGGTGGGTAGGACAAGTCTTTCATTTGGGACTAGATATGAAGACATGGGGTGTGGCGATGCTGATAAACAAATGGGTGACCTTTGAGGCGGGGAATATTGTGGCAGATTCGGGAAGGAGGTCTCTGATGGTGAGTGGGAAGTTGGAGTGGATGCCGGTGGTTTTGGTAAATATCTATGCCTCAAACTGGGATGGTGTGGAGTTCATGAGACACCCACAGTGGAAACTGAACTGAGGGTTGTTTGCAGATGAGGTATCCGAGCAGTGATGGCCGTCATTCGGGGGTACATGGAATTGAACGATACTGGCGAGGTCTCAGCCGCCATACTATGGGCACTCAAGGCAATGGTTGGTGGGGGGAGGTTCATATCCATCCGGGTGCATAAGGAAAAGGTGCAACAAGCAGAGATAAGGTTGGTGGGCGAGATTCTGCAGGTGCACAGGAGGCATCAGGAGGCCCTAGAGGTGGGATTGTTGGAGAGGCAGGAAGGCAGTAGGGCAGTTGAGGAGGGCCAGAAGGGCAGTGTATGAGTATGGCGAGAAGGTGAGTAGAAGGATAAAGATCCGGAGCAGTGTGGGTCCTATTGCCTAATATTGTTACTAAACGTGGATGCCCAATTGCTGGCAAAGATCCTGGCCTGGCGAATTGAGGACTGTGGGGATGATCAGACGGGGTTTGTAAAGGGGAAGCAACAGTCAGTGAATGTTAGGAGACTTCTAAACGTGATAATGATGTCCCCGGAGGGACAGGACGTGGAGATAGCAGTAGCAATGGACGCAGGGAAGGCTTTTGATTGGGTGGAATGGGAGTATCTGTGGGGTGGGCGACACCGTAGCAGTGGTTAGCACTGTTGCTTCACAACGCCAGGGTCCCAGGTGAGATTGTCGGTCCCTTAAGTGTACCCGAACAGGCACTGGAGTGTTGCTACTAGTGGCTTTTCACAATAACTTCATTGCAATGTTAATGTAAGCCTACTTGTGACAATAAGAAAATTATTCTTATTATTCAAAAATATCAGGACGATTCGGGCAGGGATTTGTAGACTGGGTTTGGTTTTTTTAAAAAAATAGGGCGCCGGTAGCGTATATGTGGACGAATCGGGTGAGCTTGGGGTCCTTCAGGCTGCACCGTGGGGCAAGGCAAGTGTGCCCACTTTCCCCACTGCTTTTTGTCTCGGCAATAGAGCTGAGAGAACGTCAAGGTGCTGGTAAGGGATTGTGTGCGCGCGGGGCGGGGGGGGGGGGGGGGGGGGGGGTGCGCGCTAGCACAGGGTCTCACTATATTTGGACGACCCATTGCTTTATATTGGGGATCCACTGGGAGGCATTAGGGGAATTATGAGTACTTTGGAGGAGTTGGGCTGGTCATCTGGATATAAGCTAAATATGGGGAAGAGTCAGGTCTTCCCGATCGAGGCCAGTGGGCAGGAGAGGAAGTTGGGTGAACTGCCGTTCAAGGTGGTGGGGGTGAGCTTCGGATATTTGGGTACCAAGGTGACATGGGGATAGGTACAGCTGTACAAGCTGAATCTGGTGCGGTTGTTGGAATAGATGAGGGAAGATGTTAAGTGGTGGGATATGCTGCTGCTATCGTTGGCGGGATGGGTGCAGACAGTGAACATGACAGTGCTACGGAGGCTCATATTTGTCTTTAAGAACCTCCCGAATCTTTGTCCCTAAATCATTTAAGAAAGTCAATACTTTGATCTCAGGGTTTGTGTGGGTGGGAAACTTCACGGGTTAAGAAGGTGCTGTTGGAACGGGGACAAGGGGAGGGGGGGGGGCGGATTGGCCTTGCAAAACATAATGAATGATTATTGGGCGCACAAGGCAATTAATTATTAGTGGGGGAGGAATCAATTGGGGGCGGATGGAGGCAGTCTCTTGCAGGGGATGAGTTTGGGGGCATTGTTGACGGTGCCTCTGCCGTTCTTGCCGGCCAAGTATGAAAATGAAAATGAAAAATCGCTTATTGTCACGAGTAGGCTTCAATGAAGTTACTGTGAAAAGCCCCTAGTCGCCACATTCCGGCACCTGTCTGGGGAGGCTGGTATGGGAATCGAACCGTGCTGCTGGCCTGCTTTAAAAGCCAGTGATTTAGCTGAGTGAGCTAAACCAGCCCCTGTACTCCACAAGCCCTGTGGTGGTGGCGGCCCTGCGGGAGTGAGGACAGTGGCGGCAGAATCTGAGGTTGTGAGGTGCCTCGGTGTGGACACCGAGAATCTGTTTGTGGAGAGTAGCTTTGCGGGTTTAGAGGACTGGAGGAGGAATATGACCTGCCTAATGAGAACGGGTTCAGATACTTACAGGTCGGGACCTTGTGAGGAAGCAGGTTTCCCGATTTGTCACACTCGGGACTGCAGGATAAGGTGGTGTCTAAGGAGGGAGTGGGGGAGGGCAAGGAGTCCGAGATCTATGAGGTCAGGTGTGGCCAGTGCACAGGGAGGCCTGCAACCCTTGTTCACATGTTTTGGGCATGTCCGAAACTGAAGGGATTCACGGACATAATGTCCAAGGTGCTCAGGGAGGACATTAGTGAACCACAATGGTTTCATGGTCACCGTTAGACTTTTATAGAATTCAGATTTCACCATCTGAGTGACTCTGGGTCTTTGGATTGTTAGTTCATGTGACAATACCACTACATCACTGTCTCCCATGAAGGAGAGATTAATGAGGAACTAAAATCAGATGGAGAGCAGGATAAAGGGATCGGAGATGGAGATAGAGATCCCAGCCTTGATTAATATATTCAACACATGGGCTGGGAGAGGATACCTTGGGGTAGAGAAGGATTTAAAAGGAGAAGCGCAAGGTTCTGAAAAGGAGTTGAATATGACAACAGAGTATGGTCTCCAAGGGCTACAACAGTTCATTTGAGCAGTGGTGGGAAGTACAACCAAATTTGGAGGTTTTAGTAAGGAGGCCACCTGTGAGCCTAATTTCATTCAAAGCCAGGATGACAATGCAATCATTCATGATAAAGTCATAGATGGCATGAACGTCCAAGAAAAATGTAGACTGCTGCAGCGAATGCTCGACTTGTACATTCTTAGTGGATGGTGGTAAATGGGTTGGATAGAATTTAGCAATATTAAATGCTCTGCTGACGAGGGAGGGACTGTTGCTGCGGGGCAGAGAGGAGGTCGGGGTGGAGGGAGGTTGCCTGGGGGCGGGGAGATGGAGGCGTGGGCTGGAGGCTGGCCCAAGAAAGGTGATGGCTGATGGGCGAAGTGGGGGGCCGGTGATGAGTCCCCCAACTAGGCTGATCACCTGGAATGTACGAGGGCTAAATGGGCCGGTCAAGAGAGCACGCTTGTTCGCGCATTTGAGAGGACTGAAGGTGGATGTGGTAATGCTGCAGGAGATGCAGCTTAGAGTAGCTGACCAGATTAGATTAAGGAAAGGTTGGGTTGGACAGGTTTTTCCACTCGGGACTGGACTCGAAGACTAGAGGGGTCGCGATCCTGATCAACGAGCGGGTGGTGTTTGAGGCGGGAAGAATAGTTTCGGATTTGGGAGGCCGGTACCTTATGGTCAGTGGGAAATTGGAGGGCGTGCAGGTGGTACTCGTGAATGTGTGTGCGCCAAACTGGGACGATGTGGAGTTTATAAAGAGGATGCTGGGGAAGATACCGGACCGGGAATTGCATAAGTTGCTCATGGGAGGGGACTTCAACAGTTATTGACACTGGTTTAGACCGGTCAAGCTCAAAAACGGGCCGGTTGCCAGCAATGGCTAAGGAGCTAAAAGGGTTCATGGAGCAGATGGTGAGGGTGGATCCATGGAGATTTGGGCAGCCAAGAGTGAAGGAATTCTCCTTCTCGTCCCACGTGCATAAAGTGTACTCCCGGATTGATTTTTAAAATTCTGAGTAGAGCCTTACTGACGGGGGTGGTGGACACGGGGTACTTGGCGATCACTCTCTCAGACCATGCCCCGCACTGGGTTGACCTACAGGTTAGTAAAGACAGTAACCAGCGCCCGCACTGGAGGTTAGATGTGGTCTTTTAGCTGACGAAGAGGTGTGCAGGCGGCTGAGGAAATGTATTCAGAACTACCTGGAAGTCAACGACACGGGGGAAATTTCGGCAGCGGTGGTCTGGGAAGCATTGAAGGCGGTGATTAGAAGAGAGCTGATCTCGATATGGGCCCACAGGGA